>NC_052341.1:32098267-32468267 GCF_016432855.1 Salvelinus namaycush
TTTGTACCTGCCTGACTTGACCACGAGCCTGTCTGCCACTCTGTACCTCCTGGACTCTGATCTGGTTTTGACCTTTTTGCCTGTCCACGACCATTCTCTTGTCTACCCCTTTGGATTATTAAACATTGTAAGACTCCAACCATCTGCCTCCTGTGTCTGCATCTGTGTCTCGCCTTGTGCCTTGATAGTCTTAGTAATTCCAGGGAGTAAGCTATACTCTAAGGCAGGGGTCGGGAACCTTTTTGACTAAGAGAGCCATGAAAGCAAAAAATTTGGAAATTTATTTCAGTGAGAGCCATATAATATATTTTAAAAGTGAATTCAACTAAATGTCAGTATAATAAGCCTCTGAATTTATTCTTAAGTAATGTTGTTATAATACTCACCATTAATGCGACTTCTGGTGCTGCATGGATTTGCTGATGTCTTTGTAGTCTGGTTGGTACTTGGTGAGGTTAAGCTTCATGCAAGCGTTGAGGCTTTCATCCGTTAAACGTGATCGTAGGTTGGACTTGATGTTTTTAAGATGTGAGAATGACTGCTCACATGCATACGTAGATCCAAACATGGTCAATACAGCAATACTCACACGCTGCAGTGTGTGGTATGTGACAGGAAGCGCGTTCCAAGTTTTGAGAATCAGCTGGTCTTCGGGTTGAAGTTCTCATTTCTGTCCACATGTGCTTGCTCGCCAACTCCGCTTTCTGTCGTGTGATTCTTTCCAAATCTTCATTCAGTGACTTGAACTTATTCACCCACATGTCTGAGGCCTTCAGGTCAGCCACTTCTGCTTCAAAATCTCTGACGGAGACACCAGGAATGTAACTCAGGTCGGCTGTGTTCAGTGAACACTCGTTTGGAAGGGTGATGAACTTAAAAAGACGTGTGCTCACGAAATTCTCCAAAGCGTGCTTTGAAGGACTGTAGGAGACTGGATGTGCAGCGAGCTAGCTGGTGGAGATCAAAGTTTTGAATAGGCTCACTTGCTGTGCATGCATCTTTAAATTGGCTCAGTTTTTCAAAATGTAGTAAACGACCTGTTTCAAGATCCATGATGAAAAGTTCTAGCTTGTTTTCAAAAGCAAACACAGCTTGTTGAAGGGATAACTGTATTTCCAATGCCTTGCATTTTCACGTTGAGCTGGTTCAGATGTTCAGTCATATCTACGAGATAGTAAAACTTGAGGAGCCACTCAGTTTCGGCTAGCTCAGGATGCTCGATGCCTTTCATTTCAAGGAAAGTCCGGATTTCTTTCAGGCAAGCCGCAAAACGGCTAAGCACCTTCCCTCTTGACAACCAACGCACATTGCTGTGCAAAAGCAGACCAGGATAGTTATTTCCAACTTCATCCAGCAGTGTTTTAAACTGGCGATCATTTAAGGCTCGAGCAACAATAAAGTTGATCACA
The DNA here is from genome assembly GCF_016432855.1 of Salvelinus namaycush. Classification (NCBI taxonomy): domain Eukaryota; kingdom Metazoa; phylum Chordata; class Actinopteri; order Salmoniformes; family Salmonidae; genus Salvelinus; species Salvelinus namaycush. The sequence goes on from NC_052341.1 coordinate 32,099,677, forward strand.
CGAATGACCAGCGACATCACTTCCCCAAACTGCCTGTCACACATCTGAGCACAAAGTGCCTCCTGGTGTAGAATGCAATGGAAACTTAGGATGGGTCTATTTTCATGTTCACGGAGAAGCGCCACAAATCCTTTTTTATTCCCCACCATACACGGAGCACCATCAGTACACACTGAGAGAAGTTTATCCATAGGTAGATTTTTTTCTTGAGCAAACTCCATGAAAGACTTAAATAAATCCTCACCTCTTGTGGACCCTTTTAATGGCAGAACTGCAAGACTTTCTTCGCGCAGTGTGTCACCAACAGCATATCTTGCAATCACGCTGAACTGCGACAAATGGCTCACGTCTGTTGACTCATCCAAAGCCAGGGAAAAGAACGGCGCTGCATTTATGTCCTTCACTTGCGTTTCCTCCACTTTGTTTGCCATCACGATGGTACGATCATGAACAGTTCTTGCCGACAGAGGCATGTCTTGTATCCGTTTAATTATCTTGTCTTTGTTCGGAAGATCATCAAAAAGTTCATTGGCTACATCCAGCATGAACGTTTTAGCATACTCGCCATCTGTGAATGGTTTTCCGTTCCTCACTATTGCTAAAGATCCAGCAAAGCTAGCGGAATTATAGTCACCTTGCCGGGTCCATACGCGGAGTTGCTGCTGGCTAGCTTGCACCCTGCTCAGTAGCTCTTGGCACGCTTTCTTTCTGCTGTCTCCCGCAGGGTATTTTGATGCAAAGGTAGCATGGCGCGTGTCGAAGTGCCGCTTTACATTCGACCGTTTCATCGATGTAATTTTGTCATTGCAAATTAGACACACCGCAGAACCTGCTCTCTCCACAAAGGCGAATTCTTCGGTCCATTCGTCCTGAAATGTACGATACTCATCTTTTTCGTCGAAGGGTTAGCTTTGAGCTAATGACCGAGCAGACTGATTCAAAAGGAGGCGTTTACCTGTTTTACCTAGCAACGGCCAACGTAGGCCAGTATCATTTAATTAAAATAATGGACAATTGCTCCTGCAGCCCTGAACAGGACATGAGCAGTGAAAAATTGATGGATGGATTAAAACAAGGAGTTGTAGCGATGAGACAAGATAGTAATTACTAGCGATTGGATACCACGAAAATTGGGGAGAAAAGGGGATAAAATGTATTAAAAAAAATAATAAATTAAAAAAAGTGAGAATATTTTGTTTTATCTGCGAGCCAGATGCAATCATCAAAAGAGCCACACCTGGCTCGGGAGCCATAGGTTCCCGACCCCTGCTCTAAGGCCAAGGGAGAGGGGTGTTGCCTGGGTAGGGAGAGTAGGTGTGGAGGCCTAGAGGTCTGTAGTTCCAGGGAGTAAGCTATAAACTCTCAGGCCCAGGGAGAGGGCAGGCAGGCGGGCAGGGAGTGTAGGCCTAGATGCCAGGAGTCAGAGGACACCAGGTCAATGGGGGCCTGCCTGGAGGTCAGGAAGGACCCAGGGATAAGGCCCAAGTGAATACATGTAGGTGTTTGAGTGACACTGTCCTTCAGGGGGACAGAGCAGGCATATTAATGTAAAATCGTGTGAGATGGAAATGGACAAACAAAAGGCTGTGCAATGTGTAGACCCACTGTGAACAAGGTTCAGAATGAGTGTACATTCTGAACCTTGTTTGAGGTCAGTAGGTCACATGACCAAGGAGCTATTGAAATTCGAATGTAAAAAAAGTTTGTACTTTGTTTTTTCTCCCTAACTAATTCAACTAGGAATAGAAAATGCTGCTCACATTTCCACATGTTTATTAGCTTTGCAAAGCAAATGATTGTCCAAATCGTAAAAATAAGACCTGTGCAATGTTGTACGCAATTTTTCCAACATCATAACACTTATTTGGAGTCTGTGGCTCAAGTGGTTTGAAAGCGCGAATATCCGTCGAATATCCAACCTGAAACCGTCTTTACCTCAGTCACGAATTGTTGTAGCCCCTCTGTGGGAATGTCTAAAGAACACTTGAATTTTCTCACGCCATCTAATATGCAGGCATACAATTCAACATGGTTTAGGGATCGCTATTTGTCTTTCCAAGCAGTTGTGTACTGTACTACTATGGGAGGGAGAGCACGATTTTAGAAATACTGTAATTCACATTTGCTCTATCCTGCGACATTAGGGCTGCGTAACCTGATTCCTGCTACATTGTAGCTGCATGCCAGCATCTCACTTTCTGTACACGGAACCATTGACGTACTAGACCAGCAGGGGGAGTATGTTATTGAGCGACGTCACCTCGGGTTGTTGTTCTAGAGAGGAGGTCTTGTGCGTGCTATTCCATTCCACACTGCTGCTCATTGCTCCATCGGTGCACGGAGCAGACAGACAGATATTAGCGCGCAGAGAAACAATATTTGGCTGTATGGATGTATTTGCTGCACTAGGATGATGCCATGTATGTTCATTCAAGTGGTCTAGAAGGTAAATGTATCACAATAGTTTTTTCAGGTTTAGGATTTTGCACAGATAGATTTCATTGCAGTAAAATACCATATTTCTGAGTTGTAATGCTATGTGCAAGGCTGGTTATTATAGCAGAGTCATTCCAGTAAACTGTCTCACTCATAGATGGTTATGCATTTTATTTTTGTGCAAATCTGCAGTTTGATCGCATATTTAATTCCTCAGAATGATGCCAGAATTACAGTACATAGGCTATATTCTTATATCTGGTGTTCTCATAATTAGATAGTTGGGGTGACACTAATCTTTTTTTTTAACAGACTGTTGGAGAAATATGGGTTGTGTTTATAGTTATATATATTTTTTACAAAAGTCTCTCAAAAACATTTGGATTATAATTAATCGCAATCCTATCCTGGGCATCAACTGCATTCAATGTGCAAATAAATAGATATTCTCTCATTTATATTAAACTTGGAATCAATGTGCCCCAAGACAGCCATTGGGGTTTAACTGTCCTAAGAGGATTAGAAAAGACTTGGCAAAAGACAACGAGAACAACCAGCCACCAATTACATGTTGTCAGGCATACCGCTTCATAAAGATTTAAACCCAAACCATAACTGATCTTATTAAAATGAATTGTGCTGTCTGGACATTTTCTATGACTGACAATTAAATTGCCTCGCCTTAGGCTATGACTGTTATGGTTGTGGATTTATTCCAATAAGGAATAACCAATTGGTCTCAATTGTTGCTTTACTACTTGCAATGCAAGTTCATTAGAAATTGCAGTAATCATTGATCAGTCTGATTTATAGATGCAAACACAGTAAAGCAATCATGTCAGTGTACTAACTGTAGTAGCAATCATTAATGTGTTATATCAAAGTGTCTGACATTTCTTATCTGTGTCATTGTTTATTATTGTGTAAAAGCACCTCAAGTTGTAGTGATACCTTACAATCTCATTGTCTAGTCTTTAAATAGTACCTCATTGTGTTTGCTTTTTGATAAGGTCCCCAGTCCTGCAACCGTCCAGTCTGGCACCTCCACCTTTGAAGAGGGTGCCAATGCCAAACTATTAGAAAGGATTACTGAGAATCTGCCACCTCACCCAAAGAGGTGAGAACATCCCATCACCATGGGGAACCAGCTGACCGAGATAGCCCCCAACACCCCGTTCCTGCAAAACTTCCAGTCCTTGCACGTGGTAGTGATTGGCCTGGACGCGGCTGGCAAAACCTCTCTGCTCTACAGATTGAAACTCAAGGAGTTTGTCAAGACCATCCCGACCAAGGGCTTTAACACAGAGAAGATCAAGGTAGCGGTGGGCAGCTCGCGGGCCATCACCTTCCAGGTGTGGGACGTAGGGGGCCAAGAGAAGCTGCGGCCCCTGTGGAAGTCATACACGAGGCGGACCGACGGCATGGTGTTCGTGGTGGACTCCACCGAGACCGAACGGATGGAGGAGGCCAAGGTGGAGCTTCACAAGATTACCCGTACCTCGGAGAACCAGGGGGTACCCGTCCTGGTGCTGGCCAACAAGCAGGACCTGGCCTCAGCTCTGTCTGTGAGCGAGGTGGAGAAGGTACTGGCCGTCCATGAACTGAATGCCTCCACCCTGCACCACGTACAGAGCTGCAGCGCCGTGGATGGACAAGGCATACAACCAGGCCTAGAGAAACTCTACGAGATGATCCTGATGAGGAAGAAGATGGTGAAACACAACAAACACAGAAAGAGATGAGCCTTTGGATTGTCCTGATTTTAAAAGGGCCATTTGTGACTCTTTGAGCGGAGGTCCTGTCCCTTTAAATAAAAGGGAAGGCTTTTTTGCCAACAAAGGACCAATTCCAGATGACACAGGGGTCAGGAGAAATGGATTTGGCCTTTATGTGACATGCAGTATTGATACACCGTCTTTCATACCTTGTATTAGCCACACAGCTGCCCTTTGTATGCAATGAATATGTGATAGCCACGAGAGGCTGTAGCTGCCTATGACATATTTTGTCCCAGAAAGTTGGACTCACTTGTTTTACCCTACAACACAGTAGAAATGTGATACCGAACTCTGAACTCGTGTTGGATCTGAACAAAGACACACATTTTATATGATATGAAGCTAAATCGTGTTGATATCAAATGGAATACCATGACCGAGATAGCCCCGGTACAGTATTATTATTTTGGTCACTTTTGAAAGAACAATTCCAAGTGCATTCCCCTTATGCACCACAGAGTTTCAGTTGGATTCACAGACTGTTTTTACAAGTTGTACAATTTTTGTAACACTGAAGAATGAATAAAACAACCCACTGTATTAAATATGTTGCTTTCTTTTGAGACAACATCAAAGTGTAACGTTAACACATCTTGCATTTTAAAGGGGACATAGAAAGTGTTTAAAATTTTACCAACCCATACAACATGTCCATTAATTATAATCCACATACTAATTCACATGTCCTGTTACTCCAGGATTATTTTCCTGCTGTGGTCAAACTGGTCAAATGAAGATAGCAGATCTGTAGGTCATAGACATTTGAATAGGTATAGTAAGTTGCAGCAAAGATACCCTTTCAGCCATGAATCTAATTTGATTTATGCACAATGCAGAGAGCTACAGTATATGATGGATAGGTTATTCAAAATGCAAATCCTGCCCTGAGGGTGATGTACTGAACTTGACTAGCTTTCCCTTCTGTACTATAGATAGACACAATACAGCTTCTGCTGATGATAGTCTCACTGCCAGTGCCTGGGCAAAAAGAATGTCCTACAGCAAATCAGCCACCATTGAAAGAGCAAAGTTCACCATAATCCCATAGAAAGATGACCTAGTATTGCATAAGAGAACAAGAGTTACTGTTTAAGTTTACATATGCATTCAAAGAAGACAATTACAAACACATACCGATAGTACTGAATATTAGCCCAGTGTTTTAGAACAACCTACATGTGCTAGCTGTACAGAGCAGGTCTGGATATGATACATTCATGTGGAATGGCGGCGCTCATCCAGTATGTTCGTCACATTTTGCGTCGTATTCATTGTAATCTCTTCTACTCTATTCATGGCTGAGTCAGCACATTGGCTATGGAGAGCAGCCTCGCCCCCAGCCACCATATCCATGTCCTTTGATTTCCACATCAGCTAGGCTGCCAGCTTGCTTGCAATTGTAAGTCAATCAATTAGTAGTGTGGTTGTGGGCAGAATCAAACAGCTTCGGGGGAATAATAGAGATGGATCGCCGTGACTATGGCAGAGCTACTTTAGGACACCTCTTGAGTCAGTAATGAATGTGATTGGTCATTCTATAGATCTGGCTCACCAATATGCATAATAGGCAAGATTGCATACTTCAAGTATAGAATATAGAAGGATTTGGTCAGACATAAGGTGTTCACTTTAGCACCAGGAATATACATTATATTACTAGTGCTAAAGTGTACACTATTGTGAAACATTTGGATCTTGTGTATTCTCAATTATAAACAGAATAGTGAAAATTAATTATTGGGAGGACTTTAAGGATGATATGAGACAAAGCCATGTTGCTGTAGCAGTCCAGACAGTGATGGCGTTTAGGTAGAATGAAACTGACCAGCTACTTGAATGTTTTCTCATAGTGGATAAGACCCACGCCCCCTGTCTGAGAAGTCCAATTAAGAAGAGACACTACTGTCCCTAAGACCTAGAGCAAGCAAACATTAACACTCTTTCCCCTACTACACAGTGGAGATTGTAGTAGATAGAGACACATACTGACTGCCAAATAAATATGCTTTATTTTTAATCCAACAATTGTGGAATGAGTCCTTGATGAAAAAAACAACTACAACATTTCATATTATTCAGTCCTCACTATTGTGAAGTTGTTTTGTTTGAGTGCGGCCGACTACAGAGAAATGTATATGTCAGATGGGACATTGGTTGAAGCTGTTGATTTCACAGAAGGTATTCTCAAGATGGAGATCAATAGAGGGAAATCCAGCAAACTCAACAATACTCCCAATTGAAAACTTTTGCTATTTTGGGACTTTTCTATCACTGTTCTCTCCTAAATGTACAAATTGTTTCTTTTTTTTTTATTGCATTTGTGTTTTTTTTATCCAAATATAAAGTTATGCAGTGACTAGAGCGTCCCGTTGCGCAATGAACCAATCTAAAATCTACATTCCTTGCACTGATCATGCGTTCCAGCTTCTATAGAACACTGTACATTAGTCTCTAATGAGATGACTGATAAGGTGTTCCATTATGAACCATCCGTTGATATACAGTAGGATACAACATCCTTACCACAACCTTATAACAACCTTAGCTGATCATGTTTTGCGACGCAGAGGGACATGTCATTTGGCTGCCAAACAGTCTGGGCCTCTTCACATTGACACAAACCATGACTGTAACCGGCATGATCTTACACACCAAGTTATTCACTACAATCTGTTCATTAACAATTCTGAGAGGTATTTGTGGATTCCTGACACAGCAGCTGGTAACTGGAATTCATTAGCCTATCCTCGGAAAGGAAGCTGCTAAACTGACATACAGTATATTCCTTGTCTATGGGAACTTCAATGACTTCAAATGGCAAATATTTGAACGTTGAATGCATAGACATGAATAGGAGAAATTGAGAAATAGGAGAAATGCATGCCTCTTCAAAAAGGTAGCATCGTGAGATGATGTAGTCATTGTTTGCATGTGTCTGTAAGTTGTTGTTTGTATAAATTCGTTTTTGGACTGTAATTATTATGATTATTTTTTAATTACGATATTTTTTCTCTCTCTATATATATATATATATATATGTAGTCGTGATGCCTCTAATGAGAAAGGGATCCTGCGGTGGATATAAATATGTTTTCTATCCTTCTACCTTCGTTCGCCAATGCTGGTTCGTTGACAGGAGAAACACAAGAGCGGGAGCTTGCGGGATTATGGGAGATTAAGCAGGGGGATCCTAAGCTGACAGGTGCATCCCTGAAATCATGTCACACGCTTCGAAGACCGGCTTATCCAATATCCAGAGGGTTCCCCATGGTATTCCCCTTTTATCGCCCACCTCGGTCTTACTGTATTCTCCCTTCAGGTTCACTTGTCATTGCATTGTATTGTATTTTGATACTGCATATGGACAGGGTTGTAGAAGTATCAGTATCTCAAATGGGACTCACCTGGGTAAATAATGAATAAACCAATATATTTTCATGCACAAAAGCTCTGTAGGGATATGCAGAGTTACTCAGAGCAACAAGTCCTGCATCTAAGTGCTGTTTCCAGACAGCAGTATGTATTTGGAGACAATATCACGTAAGCTTGAGCACCTCAACGGTATGCAGTATATTATCCAGAGTGTTTTATCAGACAAAGACTGCTGAAGTGCAGAGGAGCCCCTCTTTGAAATGGCAAGAAACTCCAACTGGCTCAGACATAAGTATTTATCACCACGGCAACCATGAGGTACTTACCAATTGATCAGTGACCTGAGAGGGCAGAGGCGGGGGTTAAATTGCTTTTGTGGTTGGAAGTCCAAATTCTCAATTTCAGCTGTGGTTACCAAGGGGCCAACAGGATTTCAAAGAAGCTCCAATCAATACTCAGACTCCTCCAGCTTGGGATAACATTGGCCAGAATATCTCTGATTTCACTGACACTGTGATTGGAGAAAGCATGCTGACATTGCAATGTGTCCAGGGTCAAGCTATCGAGAACTGGCGGTAAGAAGGGGTCTTGCTTGTGTGTAGGGAAGGTATTTTCAGGGTGAGGGGGGCGCTGAAGTTTATCACTTATGGCTGATGTTAGAAGGCTGGATTAGTCCATCTATCTCCCCCCCCCCCAAAGACCTATTAAAGTGCCACTCTGGGCTCAATGAGAGTAGAGACTATAGCCAGTAGACTATTGTGAGTGTGGAAGGAGTGATATAAAAGAGTCCCAAAGGCGAATAGGAGCTTGGGTCATAAATTCACTTTGAGTGTATTCACTATAGGATCTGTGTCGCTTGTTTTGCCTCAGTGTCTATAGAGGAAGGCAAGAGAAAGCAACCGAGCCCATATTTCTTGGTCTTGGAAAAGGTGCTTTAACACGGGGCTGGAATTTCAATGTTTCACGAGAGATTTGATGTGTTTGCATCAAACCATTGCCTTCACCCTGCGGCGGAAGAAAATAAGTGACCCAGAGCCACAACATATGGATTAAATTGTCTCTTTCTCCATGTCCTTGGCCACAGGCTACAGACACTAATTATTTTCATATGAATAACTGATATTATTACTGGGAGTCAAAAGCACAGATATTCATATTCATAAATACAACGTGCTTCTCTGCAGACTGTTGGCTGGGTGTGATGCATCGCTCAGGGGAGGTTTGAGGGATAATTGCTGGCATATTTACAGACATTTAAACATTCATGCCCAAAGTTTCACCCCGTATTTCATATTTCAGCTACAGAGGGACTTAACATTATTTCTTTAATAATGTTTTCATGCAGAACCCTGCCAAATGGAGTCCAATGGAAGGATTCAATCAGCGTTGCCACTGAGACGAGGCTCCACTTCACTTCTCTAAAACAAGCAGGGTAGACTGTGATCAATGCAAATGCATTAGATCACGAACAGGACTGTTTAGGAGTAAAAATATATATATCCTACATTCTAGAAATACAGTATATGATTTGAATCATGGTGGAACATTCCCCTCCACTGTAATAATGAGCCCTTCTCATTTAGCTTTCTTACTCAGACAATGTTAGCACGGGTCTTATTTTTGTCTGGGAGAGGCTGCCCAGATTAAGGTTTTTGGGAGGTTTTGGGGGCTTATGATGTTTTTCAGCTTTGATTGCAATTAATCCATATCCAGCCGAGACCCACCAGAGGTAACCTTATCTCCCCACGGCTGTATTACCCACAAACCCATCTGGAGCGTGACCGTCTGCCCTGCCTGGAAGAGCTGTGGGGTCTGATCCACAAGCTGATTGCACTGGAATGGATGTGATCTGTTGCTATATATTTATCTTGTTGTTGTTGCTGTGTTGTTGGCATGGAAAGGTTTGGAAGTGTGCTGAATATGAGAGAAACAGATGATTTCATGTATTTAATGCAGCCCATGTCATATCTTACATAATGTATGTAGTTGCATGATATACACATCAAATATGATACAAATTATAAATGAGGTGAGTCACATCATAGATTCATGTAGAATGTAGTTTACATGTAGTATACATACTGTACATATACTATATTATACTCATGTAATATGCTATTTCAGTGTACTGTATGAGCATTAAACTGATCAATTAAGTCAGTCACATGATGACATTGCACCGAGACAAATGAATGTACTGTAATCCACTGCAGACTGCACGTGCCTTGGACTGCCCAGTGCCTGTCCATGTGGTGTTTGAGTTCACCGCTCTCTGTACGAGAGATCAGGCTCACCACAGCATCACGTGTTAGATCCCTCCATCCCTCCCTTCCTCCGGCTGTATTGGGTCTACCGTTCCTGACTAAAGGAATATGTGACCGTTCCTCTCCCCCGGGAGCCTGTCACTCCAACTAGTGCTATAGCCTTGCTGGCTATGCAGACTGTAGTACTAGCACACACGCCGCCTCCGCATGCTCCACCAGCCGTGAAAACCGGTAGGTGAGCGAGACCTCGTTGAGATAGGGAGCGCACATGTGAAGGAGTGACCACGTGAGCCGAGGAGCTCGCGGGACAACTCTGGCTGTCAGCAACTTTTTCCTGGGTCGAGTAAAGATACCTCCTCGCTGTTACTCAAACCTCCTACCGCCCAGACCAGGTCTATTTCTGACCTTCACTCTCCTCCAGATGTGCTAAATGCAGTACTAGCTGTAGAGCTTGGGGGCATGTTATTTTTTGCTCTTGTTATGAACAAATCAAATACAAAATAAGAAATATACAAACAAGAGTACATAAACCTAACAGACAGGGAGGGGTATTACACATCGAGATACATTTTTAATTTGTCAAAAAGTTATGGTACGTATTGCTTTTTTGTTTTTACACTTACTGAAGCTAATGGCTGTTACATGCACTATTGGAAATCATTTGGCAGTGACATGGGGGACACTAGCCTTACGCATATGTTGCGATTTACTCAAATCGATCCAAGTGCAAACAGGAGATGGTGCAGAACTTTCGGTAGAAGCATGTTAGAATTATTAACATCCCGATAGGCAAACAATAATGTCGTCCTGTTTTATCCTCTTCGAAGTGAGCTTTTCATCATTTGACACCAACACTGCTCATCAACTTCCTCGAGTAACTCTGAGTGTTTGAGTCAGGTGACGAAACAACCGTTCAGGTACAGTAGCTCTACATCATGGGAGTGTAGCGTGTCAGGACTGGATTTGACTTTGGGAGAAAGAGCCTGGGTTCCTGGCCCAGACTGTAAAGGGGAATCCATGTGGAGAAGATCTGCTATCTAGGCCCTTGAAGAGACATCTATAGTGCTTATTCTGTTCATCACAGTTAAGTTAAAGTCTTTTATAGGCCATTACACTCTGTTTTGTCCCTCTTTTTGATTGTTCAATCAATAATTGGCTGTTGGAGGCTTTTGGAACAGACTGCCAGGTCTGTCAGACGAGCTGGTTCGGTTCAGAGACTGGACATCACGTTTTACCCTAGAAGAGTTTTACCAAACTGTTCTGTTTTTCAGGCTCCTGTTGCCTGTGAACCATGCCAATGGAGTTCAATGGTTGGAGCACGGAGTTAGCTTAGCACTGCTATTCCTAGACACTACCGCTTCAGTGAACATGAACTACAGAACAAACCGACCATCAGTATGGATATAACACAAACGACGATCGGCCAAACTCATTGTCTAATTATTCAGAAGAACAGCCAGGCACAAATAAAATAGCAGAGGCAGATTCCACTCCCTAATCGTCTGGCTGGGACACTTGATAATGAACACAGACTGTGTACATCTTCAATTATTTTGAGTTGACTCCATTTGACGTCGTGTCAGAGCCACTGCTGGTACAGTGCTTTGACTGTGGTTTGCTAGCCATGTAGTCCACTACATGTAAGAACATAAGTATACGGGCTAAAATTCAAATATAATATAAGCCCATAAGAACACAGGCCAAAGGTATTATACAAACACAAACCAAATGTATCATACATACAGTATAAAGATAGGCCAAAGGAGACATGGACTAGGTAAATCTATAAAGGGCTAAATGTATTATAAAATCTCCCATTAGGCTATTACTATGGTCTCCTTTGTCTTGTCGTTACACTATACATTAAGCATTCTGAGTATGGTTGGTATTTGACCTCTGTGTCCATGTGTGACATGTCCAAAGCACTCTCATCCTCCATTATTCCTGTTATACTACACAGAGGAGTGTTGCCAGGCATCACTGATGTCAGAGCAGAGAGTCAGGGGTCAAAAATGATCATGAATCAGACATAGGAGCCAATGGATTGTGACCTCTAAGACTGTGCCAGGCAGTCCAAAGCTCTGGCCAAGATGAGAAAGATACTGTAGTACAAGACAAATGTGATCCAATTTCATGGGTGTATTTGTTGTTGGTATTGAATGATGCAGGAACAGCCATTTGTAGACATGAATCATATTGTAGTAAATTCAAATGGTAGATCCAACTGGGACTTGAAGCCCAATCCAGCAATTGTCAACAGTGTTGCTAGGTGTCGGGTTAAGATCACTACAATTATGCAATTTCCTGAGAAGAAATGCACCATCATATTGTCTGCTGCAGCCATTTCCCTATTACAGGATAGGAAAGAAAAATGACCGGAAACCATCTGAACATTCTGAGTAAATGATCCGAACGTGTCCTTCTGCACACTTCTAAATGACCTCACGTGTAAGGCCCAATGATCTGTAACCGTTAATGGCAAGGTCCGTCTGAACTTCTCCCTTCAGGAGCTCATTACAGACCTGAGTGGAATGTATCAAATAAATCAAATCGTCCCAAATCGCAACCATTGAAAGTCAGTTAGTACCCAGAGACACTGTCAAGGGCAGACTGCAGCTGTGTAAATCACTGGTGTGGAGAGCTCTGAAATACACGACCTGCTTTGCCATGACAACACATTTTTGCTACATTCAACGTAGCAGGAATAATAGCGCTGTGATAATAGCTTAAAATCGGGTCTACACTGTACCTTTCACCATGATTACAGAGAAAAAAAAACTGACTTAAAAAACATTGAAATCACCTGAAAATTGCCTTTCATTTTAACACATTTATGCATTTTGTGGCAATAGAGAAGAGCAACATACCTATACTACAATCATACGCAGTAGCTGGGTGGCTGAACAACAAAAAAACAAAGCAAGACTCTTCTCTACTGTGGCCCAGTACAGCTCACAATTCAGTTCAGTACGTGCCACGGGAGCACTGCTCAAAATGTGAAGTCAAAGGACAATGGCAAGAGTGTATGATATTACTGATGTGCTGTCTGTGGCTAGGGCAGAGCTGACAGGCAGAGGCCACAGATACCGGTGGCACGTACACACTCGTGACAGCTCCACACGCCACACTGCAACGCAGAGGAAGTGGAACACGTTGTCACAGGTAACCAATTGATACAGAACACCTATTGTTGGAGGATCTTAATGTAGCCGACAGTGAGCTCCAAAAGTCTTGGGACAGTGACACATTTGTTGTTGTTTTGGCTCTGTACTCTGAAGCACAAATATTTCACCCCCAGGACATTCTAACCATTACAATAACAGGGGAGGTTTTTTGGGGGGGGGTATGATATTTATGCCTCTGTAACTTTCTCACTCATCATTATTCCACGATTCATTCAGGACTATCCGTAATCATGGTAGCATCCACGTTAATGTAGAAGTGTTTAGAAACACATTCAAACCTTTTTAGAATTAAGTGAATCCAAAATGACACAATACATTATTTACCATTCATTTCTATGGGACACAAAATAATCTGAAACACAACCAAAACAAACAGCAAATGCATCCAACACGTTTGTAGAGTCACAAGCTTGATGTAATAATTGCATGCTAGGAATATGGGACCAAATATTAAACTTTAATAAGTGGTGGAAAAAGTACCCAATTCTCATAAATTAAGGTAAAGATACCTTAATAGAAAATGACTCAAGTAAAAGTCACCAAGTAAAATACTACTTGAGTATTTGGTTTAAAATATACTTAAATACCAGATGGCACCATTTTCTTATATTTTTATTTATTTCTGGATAGCAAGGGGCACACTCCAACACTCAGACATCATTACATACGAAGCATGTGTGTTTAGTGAGTCCTCCAGATCAGAGACAGTAGGGATGACAAGTGATGTTCTCTTGACAAGTGTGTGAATTGGACCATTTTCCTGTTCTGCTAAGCATTCAAAATGTAACGAGTACTTTTGGGTGTCGGGGAAAATGTATGGAGTAAATAGTATATCATTTTCTTTAGGAATGAAGTAAAAGTAAAATTGTCCAAAGTATGAATAGGAAAGTAAAGTACAGATACCCCCCAAAAATGACTTAAGTAGTACTTTAAAGTATTTTTACTAAAGTACTTTACACCACTGACTTTAATTTGTCCCAATACCTTTGGTCCCCTTAAAATGGGGGGACTATGTACAAAAAGTGCTATGGATGGAAAACCCCTCATATTAAAGCCGACAGTCTGCACTTTAAAACCTCATAGTCATTGTGTCATTTCAAATCCAAAGTGCTGGAAGTACAGAGCCAAAACAACTAGAATGTGTCACTATCCCAATACTATGGAGCTCACTTTATGTTGTCAAAGCAAAATAATCCTGCAGTGACAGGATTGGAAAATGCTGTCCATGTTGCTTGATCGGTGGTTAAGCTATTAGCTGGTCAAAAGTAGGCCACATGAAAAGTGCAACACTGTTAATATAACCATGTGTCAGTGTGGGTTTTCAGTGAATTTATGTCAATCACGATGCTCAGCTGCATTTCATGCGGTGCAGGGAAAACTCTAAACAATAAATGAAGATCCTACATCTGTATCTCACTCTTTCCTGTTAGCTCTGATAGACAATTCTACACCTACATGACTGAAACGTAAAGGTCCCAACAGTAAAAAAAAAATTGGTTTTTCATCAAATTGGATGATATTTGGATGAAACCATTTCAATGTAGAGTGATCCAAGTATGAAAAATGACTGTTGCTTTACATTGATAAAGCTTGATCATAAAGTTACTGGTCTTCTCCCCCTGTGTCAAACACTTGGATTCAGGGAGCAGGCATTACCAAGGATTTACTTCTGCCTTCATGCAACGTCACATAAAGCCGGAAATGTTATACACTAATGGTAGTGTCTTATCAGCTGAACTAATTGAAATATGTACCGCCTAAAACTATCATCACATGTTTATAAACCGTAAACTAGCTAGCTCAAGCAGAACATACGACCAAAGATACTGGTAACCTTTCATCTGTGGTGCGACTGTTGGCTAGCAAGCGACTTAGCAGCGTGCCGGCAAAAGCACATTGTGTTGTGACGAGATGCCATCGAGTAAATTTAACGGTACACTATTTTACGTAGAATGAAAAGCTTGACAGCAGTGGCTGCTTTTCATTTTGGGTGGACAGGCTGCACCGAAAAATAACGATCATGTCACACGTGTGCAGGATCACATTTCGAGCAAAGTGGCTCTATCAACTGAGAACATGCGATGTGTCTTGCCAGGATGCTAATCCTGAATACGGATCGTCAATGACGCTGTAGCATCATTGACGATGGATTTTGCAAGCGATGACCTTAATGTAAGTATCAGAAGTTTGGTAGCTAACATTTCTGGAGGATCGGAGGGCTAATGTTAGATAATGCAACTGTGGCTGCTTTGACTTGTGAACAGTATATTGTAACACACCTGATAGTCACTATATGGTTTTTGATCTTCCATCCAAGCCCCCTACATTGGGTGGCAGCACACCAACAAGGTCGATTAGGTGTCAATGTAAGCTTCCATTACCAACAAATGATGTTGCTTACCAGTCAGTATTACCAACAAATGATGTTGCTTACCAGTCAGTATTACCAACAAATGATGTTGCTTGACAGTCAGTATTACCAACAAATGTTGTTGCTTGACAGTCAGTATTACCAACAAATGATGATGCTTACCAGTCAGTATTACCAACACATGATGATGCTTACCAGTCAGTATTACCAACAAATGATGTTGCTTACCAGTCAGCATTACCAACAAATGATGTTGCTTGACAGTCAGTATTACCAACAAATGATGTTGCTTACCAGTCAGTATTACCAACAAATGTTGTTGCTTGACAGTCAGTATTACCAACAAATGATGATGCTTACCAGTCAGTATTACCAACACATGATGATGCTTACCAGTCAGTATTACCAACAAATTATGTTGCTTACCAGTCAGCATTACCAACAAATGATGTTGCTTACCAGTCATTATTACCAACAAATGTTGTTGCTTGACAGTCAGTATTACCAACAAATGATGTTGCTTACCAGTCATTATTACCAACAAATGATGTTGCTTACCAGTCAGTATTACCAACAAATGATGTTGCTTACCAGTCAGTATTACCAACAAATGATGTTGCTTGACAGTCAGTATTACCAACAAATGATGTTGCTTGACAGTCAGTATTACCAACAAATGATGTTGCTTGACAGTCAGTATTACCAACAAATGATGATGCTTACCAGTCAGTATTACCAACAAATGTTGTTGCTTACCAGTCAGTATTACCAACAAATGATGTTGCTTACCAGTCAGTATTACCAACAAATGATGTTGCTTGACAGTCAGTATTACCAACAAATGTTGTTGCTTACCAGTCAGTATTACCAACAAATGTTGTTGCTTACCAGTCAGTATTACCAACAAATGATGTTGCTTACCAGTCAGTATTACCAACAAATGATGTTGCTTGACAGTCAGTATTACCAACAAATGTTGTTGCTTGACAGTCAATATTACCAACAAATGATGTTGCTTGACAGTCAGTATTACCAACAAATGATGTTGCTTGACAGTCAGTATTACCAACACATGATGTTGCTTGACAGTCAGTATTAAGAACAAATGATGTTGCTTGCCAGTCAGTATTACCAACAAATGATGTTGCTTACCAGTCAGTATTACCAACAAATGATGTTGCTTGACAGTCAGTATTACCAACAAATGATGTTGATTGCCAGTCAGTATTATCAACAAATGATGTTGCTTGCCAGTCAGTATTACCAACAAATGATGTTGCTTGCCAGTCAGTATTACCAACAAATAATGTTGCTTGACAGTCAGTATTACCAACAAATTATGTTGCATACCAGTCAGTATTACCAACAAATTAAGTTGCTTACCAGTCAGTATTACCAACAAATGATGTTGCTTACCAGTCAGTATTACCAACAAATGATGTTGCTAACCAGTCAGTATTACCAACAAATGATGTTGCTTACCAGTCAGTATTACCAACAAATGATGTTGCTAACCAGTCAGTTTTACCAACAAATTATGTTGCTTACCAGTCAGTATTACCAACAAATGATGTTGCTTACCAGTCAGTATTACCAACAAATTATGTTGCTAACCAGTCAGTTTTACCAACAAATTATGTTGCTTACCAGTCAGTATTACCAACAAATGATGTTGCTTACCAGTCAGTATTACCAACAAATGTTTTTGCTTACCAGTCAGTATTACCAACAAATGTTGTTGCTTACCAGTCAGTATTACCAACAAATGATGTTGCTTGCCAGTCAGTATTACCAACAAATGATGTTGCTTTCCAGTCAGTATTACCAACAAATGATGTTGCTTACCAGTCAGTATTACCAACAAATGATGTTGCTTACCAGTCAGTATTACCAACAAATGTTGTTGCTTACCAGTCAGTATTACCAACAAATGATGTTGCTTGACAGTCAGTATTACCAACAAATGTTGATTGCCAGTCAGTATTACCAACAAAGGATGTTGATTGCCAGTCAGTATTACCAACAAATGATGTTGCTTACCAGTCAGTATTACCAACAAATGATGTTGCTTACCAGTCAGTATTACCAACAAATGTTTTTGCTTACCAGTCAGTATTACCAACAAATGTTGTTGCTTACCAGTCAGTATTACCAACAAATGATGTTGCTTGACAGTCAGTATTACCAACAAATGATGTTGCTTGACAGTCAATATTACCAACAAATGATGTTGTTTGCCATTCAGTATTACCAAAAAATGATGTTGCTTGCCAGTCAGTATTACCAACAAATGATGTTGCTTTCCAGTCAGTATTACCAACAAATGATGTTGCTTACCAGTCAGTATTACCAACAAATGATGTTGCTTACCAGTCAGTATTACCAACAAATGATGTTGCTTACCAGTCAGTATTACCAACAAATGATGTTGCTTGACAGTCAGTATTACCAACAAATGTTGATTGCCAGTCAGTATTACCAACAAAGGATGTTGATTGCCAGTCAGTATTACCAACAAATGATGTTGCTTGCCAGTCAGTATTACCAACAAATAATGTTGATTGACAGTCAGTATTACCAACAAATTATGTTGCTTACCAGTCAGTATTACCAACAAATGATGTTGCTAACCAGTCAGTATTACCAACAAATGATGTTGCTAACCAGTCAGTATTACCAACAAATGATGTTGCTGGCACGGTGGAATGTTGTTCCCAAAAGGAGTCGCTGTGTGTATAGTATTTGTAATTTACCCCTGACAATCACATTTTGCCATTCCATTGTGAGGGTTGTTGTCTTACAGTTGATGTAGCTTGTGTCATTGGGGCTAATCATCATGATTAGGGGGGGTATTACTTTTTCAGATTTTGTCTTTTGTCTTTCCGTTATCGTCAAGCTGTAATGATAGACACTTTTGAAAATTCAACATCTACTCTGTCTGCACAGCTTCCCAGGCAACCACATCCACCAAAACTGTGGGTGTCGGCACCACCATGCTCGAGTCACCTGTCAAAGACAGAACATCCCAACCTGCACCTGCAAAACGGTCACGGATGGAGTCCTGTTTGGATGAAAGCTTCTATCAACTTGTTAAGGGCTAAGTGGAAGCATTAGGGAGTGAATTGGGACTGGTTGTGACACTGCTCTGAATGTCTCTACACCTCACTTCACTAGATATAAAATACTTACTTACTCCCATCCATGTGTCCTCAACTCCTCTTCTCAATATCATTGCTCCTTGGAGGAGGAGATCTAAGTGGATAGACCTTTGATCCCCTCCTCCGTCATGCTTGGAGAGGTTGTCCATAAAAGGGACCACAGTGACGGGAGGAAGCAAAGATTTGATAGAGAGTTACTCTAATCATTTCTGATATGACCTTTTACTGCGGGGCTGTTGTCTGCACTCATACTGTCAGAATGTAGATTCATCCACAAAACATTATTTCCATGATTGATAACTGGGATAAAGTAGCCTAAATATGATCATAATTTGAAATGGATTTTGAGTCTGGATACTTTTTTGAGTGTTGGGAGATTTATTGAGTCATACCTGTGTGTGTGTGTGTGTGTGTGTGTGTGTGTGTGTGTGTGTGTGTGTGTGTGTGTGTGTGTGTGTGTGTGTGTGTGTGTGTGTGTGTGTGTGTGTGTGTGTGTGTGTGTGTGTGTGTGTGTGTGTGTGTGTGTGTGTGTGTGTGTGGATATTCCATGGAGGACATTCCAAAATACATTGTGTATGAGGATTGCCCGTTGGAACTTTTCCAGGACTACCCCATCTGCAGAAGGGTGCACAGTGTCACATGATTCATGAGGACGACATTCTTGTCTGCTCATTTTTTCAGACAGTGGAAGAGCCAGCCTCTCATTGGTAGCATCCCAGCTGGTAGCATCCCACCCAGATGGGTCATCTTTTATCCAGACATAGAAGGAAAGTTAAATGCACATACTGGGATATATTCTGCTGTTCAATTGCCATTCCAGTTCAAAACCATGTACTCAACCATAATGTCTTTATAGATGCTGACAGCTGTGCGTGTGAGGATGATTTGCAGCTACCATCATTTGTATTTATCACACAGAGCAGGCATAGCTGATTCGGTCCAAGACACAGAGGGAGGGAGGAGTTGCCACTGAAGTAGACATGATGGCAGAATCCCCAGTCCGCTCGGGTAGGGGATGCATAACCCCAAGATTGCTCTTCGTCTTATGGTGATTTACTGTGGCTAGCAATGTTTCAACAAGTAGGTGTCTCTGGTGGTGGTTGTGAAAACATGACTAAAGTTTGGGTCATACTCTGTGATGGACCTTGAAACTTCCAAGATTGTGGATGTCCCGCTTGTACAAGTTAGTCTTTATTCCATAGTATCATGTGTTGATGATCGGTTTGATAATTAGTCTGGTGGCTGATGGTCTGGAACAAATGCCTTGCGTTGACCCATCATAATATAGTGACGTTGCCCACCCCTGTCACAGGTATTTGTTATCTGACCAGGTGTTCTTCATCACAAACTCACTTGAATTTCTCTTTTAAAAAGAGCAATAAGATTGTCCAATGTGAGGGTCGCATCTATGATCACGGATCGGTATCCCCAGATCCAGAAATTCCTCAGAGAGGTGTATCCTGAGATCATCCACTTCTATGATCCCTGGCATGTGACAAAAGGTAAGAAGTCATATAAAAGCTTGATTTAGCTAGACTGGTACAATGGCAATAATTCCAAAAGTGCCAAGTTTGCTCACCCATCGAACTCAAGCAAGCGTACCCCAACAACATAAAAGAAACATGATTTTTGTTCCATTGTTCCTTTGTATTTTTGTTGTAAGTTCTACATTATCAGGTATCTCAGGGAAAGTGGAGGTAGTAGCCAAGAACAAGGAATGTCTGAAGGGGAAAAAATGGGTGCAGAGCATCACCAACCACCTCTACTGGTCGACGAGTCCTGGAGCAAGTGAGGAAGAGAGGTTGGCCAGGTGGACATCGCTTTTCAATCACCTGCAGAATGTCCACACACATGACAATCCTCTCTTCCCGAAGTGCCTCCATGCTCAATTATCATCAAATCTGCGTGACTTTTTCAGATATTTAATACCACTCACTAACTACCACTATTCTAGCAACCAAACCAAGCTGATTACAAGCTGGAGAAGCAGCTGCTCAACAACATTTACTGAAGGATGTCGCCAAACTGAGCCCTGTCCACCAGACTTCTGCCCTGGAAAGCTTCCACAGCCTTATTCTTAGGTGCGTTGGAATGCTGTGCAGGTATATTACGTCACAAAAAACGTGTTTTTCATCATCTGTAATGAGCAGTGACTACAGTAGTATCCTTTTCCGTAAACAAACACCAACCGCAGGCAGGTACAAAATGAGCTTACCCAAGGCTGTGAAGACAGACCCAACATAGTGGAAGTCATAGTTATTCATTTCAAATATGCATCAACTGAGCATTTCAAGTACACAAAAATGTGAAGTACAAACATTGAGAAGTTTCACGACCAAAAAAGTACACAACCAAATATTGCATATTTCAAATTGAGTACTTATGAAACGCCAGAAAACACATTGTAGAATGAGTAGATCACTATGAATTGATAGCATCATAACTCAGAACAGTAAATAAAATGTACTACCCCTTTAACAAACATTTCCCTTTTCAAAAACATGACATGCTACGTAGACAGGCTCCTGGATCTCCTCTTCAATGAGGTCTCCCTTGATCCACGGCCGTATGAGGGGAAGCTGTGTGCGCGGCCCTTCCCAGGACCCCTGTCTGCCCGGTGTGAGAGGCCTGACAAGGAGGAGGCCATAGCTGGATTCGTCTCCCACTTCAATCTTGAAGCTAAGTGGGTGACTGAAGCCTACTTGATTGAACCGGGTTACACGGGTCCCGCTCCTCTCTCGCTCCCCTCCCCATCAATCTTTGTAGTTGGTTGCATTTCCTAAAGCCTACGTAATTCACTTTTACGTGATATGATATCACATTTTGTTACTTTGTATTGTTTTATTCAAGATTTCGGGAGGGAAATGAGTGCCACAAATTGTACGAATCAGTGGGTCCTGCACACTGTAGGGCAGCCTAGATTAGGCTTATGGATCTAATTATTATGTCAAATGATGTCTCCCCATTATTTCTCGCCTTTATTTGACATGAATGTTCATGTTGATCGATACATCAAATTCAGATCATATTGTCATTTACAATGCTAATGCAGAGGCACCAATACATTGTCCAGTACACTTATTGCATGCTGTTTTCATGTACATTCCCTTATGCGGGGAAGCTCTATATTTTTTGTAGGCTCCCGAGTGGCGCAGTGGGTCTAAGGCACTGCATCTCAGTGCTAGAGGTGTCACTACAGACCCTGGTTCGATTCCAGGCTGTATTACAACTGGCCGTGATTGGGAGTCCCATAGAGCGGAGCACAATTGGCCCAGTGTCGTCCTGGTTAGGGTTTGGCCGGGTTAGGCCTTCATTGTAAATAGAAATTTGTTCTTAACTGACTTGCCTAGTTAAATAAAATAAATGTTTAAACTTCCAAGGTAACTCAGGCTTTACTAATTAGTGTGAAGAAGTGTGTAGGTGAACTGTATTCTGTAAATAGTTACAAAAAAATAGGAATTCAATGGTGTATTTCTGCTGTTCCAACAGTCCGTGATCAGCTCTGTTGCCCGTGAGAGCATTTTGCTGAGAAAATGGGTTGAGGCATACTATTTAGGATTGGAATGACATGGCCCATGGTTTACCTTTAAACAAGGGACTTTAAATAGTTGTTGGGTCATTCTCACATCAGGAATGGATATCGTGCTTTGCTCTTTGCGACTCGTTATATCCAAATGGGTGTCAAAGTCAGATATACATTACATGAAAAAAAAAGGTATGTAGCTCAGGGGAATGTCATGGTTGAATGGTTGAATCAACATTGCTTCCACATCATTTCAACAACAAAAAAAATCTATGCGATGACATTGAATCAACGTGGGGAAACTGATTGAATTTGCAAAATGTCATCAACGTAGGGGAACTTATCATCTCAATCCAATGACATGGTGAATGTTTTAGTTGATTTCATGTTGAATTCACGTTAGTTGACAATTCAACAGAATGTAAATTTAAAAAATCGACGTTGAACTGACATCTGTGCCCAGTGGGTAAACTCTTGTAACTTCACAGATTCTGATAACCATCTGAAATACAGTACTTACTGTATATCAGACGGTCAGGTCTGAACCGAGAAAGGAGGATATGGGAAATGAATCAGCTTACCCATATACAGATGCTGTATCTTAATTTGAACCAGTTTGCTACAGCAGGAACATAATCCTGCAGCAACAGGAAATATGAATTGTTATGTGGATTATAATTAATTTATATTTTTTGTAGGGGTTGATATTTTATTTTTAGTTAGGGCAAATCAAGACTGACATTTTAAAGTTAAAATTACGTACCAACTTTAGAAGCTTTTTTAAACTTTGAATACACTACAAGTTTGGATTTCCTGCTGTGCAGGAGTGATCAAATTAAGATTGTACATCTGTACCTCAGATTCTTCTGGTATCACGTGCCCCAGAGATCTCAATAGATGCCTGAAAGGAAGCCATTTAGTTGCAGCCTACCAATGATAAGGCCTCATGGTATCTGACCTAACAGTGTAAACCTGGCTAATTGGCTTGGCTCTGTTACACCTCTCTCTAAAACGTGGCTGGAGTGACTGACCCTGTATTGCCCTCAATCCCCCGTTGGCACACCCGCACAGACGTATTACACAGATCGATATGAGTGAGCAAGCTATTAATGGACTAGACAAGGGTGAAAATTGTTCTTCAAATACCTTGATTCAACTTGTCTTGCATACAAGAACCAATGGAATAGTCACAAAAGGGCAAAGTAACCATGTCACCCACAGTGAGCCAGTAAGCTAAATCACAGGCACTATTCTAGTCTATGTACAGTTACAGCAAATATATTCAGGCTGTAGGATAAAGCTCTTGCAGGCAATCCCTTTGGCATCACAGAGCACACTATCAGCCAGAAGATATAGAGGTCCCAGCATTCTGCATTCCACACCATCACCACTCGTGTGAAACAAATGTATTCCGCATGTGCAGAGCCAGTGGGTACTTCCCAGTGTACAGTATATCCTCTGCCCAGGCCTGACAGATGCCGGCTGGCAGGAATCAAGGCCAGCGAGTGCGATTGCCGTTTATTTCACTCTGCAACAAAAACAAACATGTGGCACGTGTTTTCCCACATAAGTGTTTTTTTCCCCTGCTAATCTGCCCGGTAACAGTTCAGTCTTGTTTGCAGTGAGTGAGTGATGTGGGCTAAAGGGAGAAGAGATGGAGCAGGAGGAGTAGAGAAGGAAGAGGCCAGTAGAAAACCATCTACAAAAGCTAAAGATAGCACATGCGCTCCCGGACACTCTGAGTTCTCTCAAGGTTACAGTATGCGCACACACACACGCACACACACACACACACACACAAACACACGCGTACACAGAGGCACAGAGGGAGAGGAGCAGGTACCTGAGCAAACAGAACAGGGTTTCTACAGAACGAGGGCCCTCATTGAATGGCTGGTGTAAAACCACTGCTGGGCTGAGAGTAGGCTTCACATAATGAATGTACATGGTTGAGGAATATTACATCATCAAGTATAGAAGTATGCGTTCATCATTTGTTCTATGTAGTGAAAGACAGCTTCTTTGGTTAATTGGTTATTTTCCCTCAACTAAGAATAGACTACATTGCACGTCTTGTAGTCATTTACTTTGTGCTTTACTACTTTGCAGTGGCTACAACCCTCCAGGAAATGACAGGTCCTGAGACTTCGTCTCCTGATCTTTCCCTGGTAAACAGAATTGAATCTTAACTCCGCTGTAATCTCAGGACACCAAATCCTCAGTCCAATTTTTTTTCTTCGCATTTTCTTCCAATTGCCTAGGATTTGAGGGCTTACATGAATATTTTTCGCCAATCCGCCAAAAGTGTAACCCATGCATGTCGCTTCTGGCCCAAGAGTGGCTGTTAGCATTGAATATGTGTCACCACACCAGAACTCTGCTTCTGACCTAGTGATAGTTATGGTCAGACTTGGCACATCAGCCCCATCACACAGTGTTATGGACGGAATTAGCAGAAAATCACACCAGGCTCAGTGATCCACTTTCTGTTCAGGCTCCCGTTTTGATACATCTTGCCAATCCTGCTTGTGATTAGCTTGTTGAGCTATAGATAGAACTGGCCCTGAACCATTCCAAAATAGGGCTACGGTAGTAAACCTCCTTGAGTCGGTCTGAGACGCCTGCCTGGCCCTGGGGCTGCTGTTGATGATGTGGGTGCTTCTGAGGTGTGTGGTGGTGTGATGTTTTGGCCAGGTAGCCTAATCTTTCTTTAAAACCACTAAGCCACACGCACTCAGAACCCTTGTCTGAGCTAGCTGTCTAGTGGTCTCTCTTTCCCTTTGACCCACTCTAGTCTTATTCTTAGTTACAGCGATGGTGTGACGGCCTATATTTAACACACCCAATCCTACTGCGTAGACTAGAGGTACTGTGGAATGAATGCCTAGAGGACACAGATAGAGATCACGAATGAAAAATGGAAACGAAACAATGTATTACAGCTGCCTTCGCAAAATGGTTTGACAGTGCTTTTCTCCTAGTCAGTCCAGTGTTCAAATGTAAGTCCATTGGATCATAGAACTTTTCAACATGGCCGGCTTATTTTCGTAATGACTGACAATCACAATGAAACTTAAATGGAAAGAGTGGAAACGTCATTAAATCCTATGAATTATTTTGGATGTGACAATCACTTTGTCCAAGATAAAATGCTATGAGAGTTAGAAAAGCTATGGGGACACCATGCAATGCCTTTTACACCACTCTGTTGCACAAGTAGACATACAACAAATAGAACAAAACGCAAATAAAGCATTAGGCTCTTATAAAAGCAAAGAAAAATGTTAATGGAAAGGGAAAGGAAAAAGGGGATACCTAGTCAGTTGTACAACTGAATGCATTCAATTGAAATGTGTCTTCCGCATTTAACCCAACCCCTCGGAATCAATGGTCAGTTGAGGATAAATTCATTAGAGTTAACTGCACCTCAGATTACAGCCCAAATAAATGTTTCACAGAGTTCAAGTAACAGACACATTTCAATATCAACTGTTCAGAGTAGACTGCGTGAATCAGGCCTTCATGGTTGAATTGCTGCAAAGAAACCAATACTAAAAGACACCGATAATAAGAAGAGACTTGCTTGGGCCAAGAAACACGAGCAATGGACATTAGACTGGTGGAAATCTGTCCTTTGGTCTGATGAGTCCAAATTTGAGACCCCCGTGTCTTTGTGAGATGCAGAATAGGTGAACGGATGATCTCCGCATGTGTGGTTCCCACCGTGAAGCATGGAGGAGGAGGTGTGATGGTGTGGGGGTGCTTTGCTGGTGACACTGTCTGTGATTTATTTAGAATTCAAGGCACACTTAACCAGCATGGCTACCACAGCATTCTGCAGTGATACGCTATCCCATTTGGTTTGCGCTTAGTGGGACTATCATTTGTTTTTCAACAGGACAATGACCCAACACACCTCCAGGCTGTGTAAAGGCTAATTGACCAAGAAGGAGAGTGATGGAGTGCTGCATCAGATGACCTGGCCTCCACAATCACCCGACCTCAACCCAATTGAGATGGTTTGGGATGAGTTGAACCATAGAGTGAAGTAAAAGCAACCAACAAGTGCTCAGCATATGTGGGAACTCCTTCAAGACTGTTAGAAAAGCATTCCAGGTAAAGCTGGTTGAGAGAATTCCAAGAGTGTGAAAAGCTGTCATCAAGGCAAAGGGTGGCTACTTTGAAGAATCTAAAATCTATTTTGATTTGTTTAACACTTTTTTGGTTACTACATGATTCCATATGTGTTATTTCATAGTTTTGATGTCTCCATTATTATTCTACAATGTAGAAAATAGTCAAAATAAATAACCCTTGAATGAGTAAGTGTGTCCAAAATTTGGACTGGTACTGTATGCCTGCATGACATTATTTATATCCACTCCCCTATCCTAGGAGCTGACAGCAACCCATTGTCAGCTTAGATAAAGAGTTTGCCTTGTTACTACCCACACACACTTTTGCTGGGGTCAAAATTTGATTACTCACAAACAGAGATTACTTGGCAACACTGGGCTGCTGTGATAATCACCTGATGGTTGAAATAACATTAGAACTAGTCAGGGGTTGAAAACAGGGCCATTGTTCAGCCACGTTGACAAAGGGGTAGTAAATCGCATTGCAGAAAATGCTAGAAATCCTTTCCACAGACAAGCCAGTTTGCTGATGCCATTTATGTACTTTGTTGCCTAGCAAACGCTGTAACTCCATCCAAATGTCAATGTCAAAAGCCCAAATCGAGCTTTCAGGCACTAGCTAGATATTAGCCTATATATGACACAAAAGCCGTGTTCCATATTATAAAAGAATG
Organism: Salvelinus namaycush; assembly: GCF_016432855.1. Taxonomy (NCBI): domain Eukaryota; kingdom Metazoa; phylum Chordata; class Actinopteri; order Salmoniformes; family Salmonidae; genus Salvelinus; species Salvelinus namaycush. The sequence continues at coordinate 32,126,574 of NC_052341.1, forward strand.
AAAATCTACCCTATAAAAGAGAAGCAGTTAACTCAATATGCGATGTCTGACTAATATAGATGGTATTAAATAATGATTTTTTTTTTGTTTGGACTTGTAATGTTAATAATTTAGCTTTAGTGCAGGGAATAAGGCAAGGAGCAATATGATCCTCATTCAACTCTCAGTCATGTGGGTGGACATTAACAGCCAGAATAATTCCTCTCTTATAGAAACAAAAGTCAATAACTGGAGGCCAATATCCCTCCTGCGTCTGTAGTACAACACGCCATTGATTACTCCCTGTGAATCGAGGAGCCGCTTGTGGTGAACTGGTACGAACCACTGGCAAAGGCACGAGCAGGTCCCAGCAGGTTTCTGCATGCGACATTTTGAATGGTCTGACTAATAGTAGACCGTCATCTCCCGTTGCTGTGATGTCACTCTCTGATCGTCCCCATCCTACTTACACGATGCGCACGCTGTGTGGATTCATCCGTTTTTCTCCCTCTTTTTCTGGGCCGTTATATAAGGCTTACAATGAAGGAACCACTTTTTCTTTTGAAATGACTGTTTATCTGTAAAAGTCTTTGATATAATGTCTTGAACAAGAAAAAAACCCGAAAGAGTAAACCAATCGTTGACCTAATAAAAAAAAAACGTACACCTGTGTCTGAACAAGAGATGGTCAATCGTTTTTTGGCCCCCTAACAAACAGACAACAGACACAACGGGTCTGTTGGTTAGGGGGGCAGACAACAAAATGGTGAGCAGACCCTTCTACCCAAACAGAGTAGATGACCCCATCTAAGAGAGAAACATCAAAGGTCATGACCTCATTTCTCAACTTTAGGGTTAAATGCACCCACAGTCTGGCCACCTAGGAGAGGGGTGGAGTGGTCGGCAAGGTCAGTCTCATCCCTCAGCTCCAACACACACACACACACACACACACACACACACACACACACACACACACACACAAGATAAGTTCTTTCATCATGCATTTTACACATGCTTTGCAAAATGTGTACTATTATACATAACCTTATATAGTTTCAAAGCATTCAGAGCAGTAAGCTAATTCTATAGTCATGTTTGATCAAGCTGCCTATACAGGCTGATGGTTGTATATTAATCATGGAATTAGGTATTGTTGAGAAGCAAGATGAAATGATGGACCACTGCGATGAAGGGAAAGGCAATGGTTTCTTATTCATTGGGATGCACTGATTTTGATATGAATGGGGAATTGGCAAAAAAATCGCCCCATGCTTATATGCATGACAATGGGATAAACATATAGAGAGGATGCATATAATGATAGAGTACAGCACAGAGCGTCTGGATGATTGTATGGTACTGTAGTTTGGGTTGTTTTTTTTTTTTTTCATAGGGGAGAGTGACCCCTACTGGTTAGTCAATGTCTGGGCCTGAAGTGATGAGATCACTGTTGTGTCATCGGCAAATTTAATGATGGTGTTGGAGTCGTGCCTGGCCGTGCAGTCATGAGTGAACAGGGAGTACAGGAGGGGACTGAGCTACCTACATGTACAAATTACCTCGACTAACAAGTAGCCCTGCACATTGACTCGGTACCGGTACCACCTGTATATAGCTTCGTTATTGTAATATAATTTTCTTGTGTTACTTTAGTTTATTTAGTAAATATTTTCTCAACTTCTTGAACTGCATTGTTAGTTAAGGGCTTGTAAGTAAGCATTCAACGGTAAGGTCTACACCTGTTGTATTTGGTGCATGTGACAAATACAATTTGATTTGATTTGTTGTGTACAACTAACCTTGTGGGGAAACAAAATCCATTCCAAATCCTATTTTCCCTAACCCCGAACCCTAACCTTAACCCTAAACCTAACCCTAACCACAGCTCCTAACCCTAACCCTAACACTAATTCTAAACTTAACCCTAAACCCCCTAGAAATAGCATTTGACCATGAGGGGACTAACAAAATGTCACCAGTTGGTCAAATTTTGGTTTGTTTACTACTCTTGTGGGCACTTATGGTCCCCACAAGTATAGTTAAACATGTCCACACACACACACACTCACCACATATGTAGAGCCCTGCACAGGCAATCATTTTAAGCCTGAGCCCTACCCATGCCCACGACGTTCAGGCCCTACCCAGGCCCGATTGCTTCTGCCAAATGTAAGTTCCGGCCCTACCCAAAACCCGAAATCAGAAATAACTTCCTCGGTTATTAAATCCATTAGCTGCTCCTCTCTGTCTGTCACTTGCTCCCGGCGTGCAACTCACTCTACATGCGTTCTGCTCACGGCGGCTCCGAGTCTGTGTGTATCCATAGCAACAGCTCCGCTAAGGCTACTCTGCTCAATAAAAAGACACGAGAGAGCAGTTGGCTGTTAGCTACTTTTCGTTACTCCAAATAAATCTCTTCTGTCTTATATTTGAAGAGGTTGAAGGACTTCTCACACCATGTTATGATCTTAGTCAGTTATGACTTTGACTGTGCAGCAGAGCACGAGCAAATGGCTCAGCTTTAAAATGTTAGTGATCAATTTAGTGATACCCTGCCCTGCCCGTACCGTAGTTATTGATGAAAAATAACCTGATGTATAATGTCGGGGCCCGTCGGGCTCGGCTCAGGTCGGGTAGCAGAGCTCTACACATACACTGCTGCTACTGTCTATTATCTATCATGTTGCCTAGTCACTTTACCCCTACCTATGTATATGTACATAGCTACATCAATTACCTTGTCCCGCTGCACATCGACTCGATACTGGTACTCCCTGTATTTAGCCATGTTATTTTTACTCGTTATTGATATTCGCTATTTACTGTGTATTTATTCCTTGTGTCACTATTTCAATAGTTATCTTTATCTTTCACTCTGCATTGTTGGAAAAGGACCCGTAGGTAAGCATTTCACTGTTAGTCTACACCTGTTGTTTACAAAGCATGTGACAAATAACATTGATGATTGCTTTGTTGCCACTAAAATGACTGCTTATCCAAGCTGCACTGCTTATCCAATCAGCACTGCTTATCCAATCTGCACTGCTTATCCAATCAGGATGCAAATGAAACCAACATATTCCCTATGGATGTAGCCAACCTCCCCCAGAGTGAGACAGAGACCTTGCTGGTGTATGTGTAACGGATGTGAAATGGCTAGCTAGTTAGCGGTGGTGCGCGCTAATAGCCGTTCAATCGGTGACGTCACTTGCTCTGAGACCTTGAAGTAGTGGTTCCCCTTGCTCTGCAAGGGCCGCAACTTTTGTGGAGCGATGGGTAACGATGCTTCGTCGGTGACTGTTGTTGATGTGTGCAGAAGGTCCCTGGTTCGCGCCCGGGTCGGGGCGAGGGGACGGACTAAAGTTATACTGTTACATGTGCTGATATTATGTCACTCTCTGTGGGAAGGCTCTTTACTCATTGTTAACTGACATGTACTGTCCCTGCCTGGGATCCAGTCAAAGACAATGAAGGGCAAGAGTATGCGCTGGTCCAGAAACAATCCATAGCCCCTGCTGATCTCTTAGCCACCTGTGTACTGTAGATATGAAAGGATTGGACTGGCATACGTATATTCTATCCAACATAGAGGGCAAGGTGGAACGACAAGAAGTATTAGGCCTATGTGACATGATATCTAATGGATTGCATCCGGAAACCCGCTGTTCACGTCTCACGTTAGCTTATCGAACTTTAGCGGCAGCAGACATGAATTACCCTGATTAGAGTTTGGGTGGGCTCTTAGATTTACAGCCTGGACCCAGCTGGTGAACGTTCCAAACAGCTGGTCAGCATGAGGGATGACCTGAATGAAACTGTCAATAGAGATGTTTTTTAAATGAATGCCCTGCCCTGACAGTATCAGCCAGATGGGCTCTTCACTCCGATCGCTCAGCTAGAAACATCAGCTTAGATGGACTCACTTTTATAATGTTGTTTTAGGTATCTCTGTAAAGAATGATGTCCTAGACAAAACTTCTCTGATGGCTTATGTTTGACATACTGCGCAATAGCATTTGTGGGCCATTATTACACAAATACGATATATGACGCTAATCTTACTGGTGTTTCAGATGTATGGGAGAAAAACCCGGATACATATAGAACTTCAACAGAATCAGGCCCCATATGTGAAAGCGTGTGTGCGCTCAATACACACAAACGCACACATTCTCGCGAGAAAGAGAGGAAGAGAGACATGACGGCATTTGATGGAATAATAATGTTGCAGCTCCAATATGCATAAAGTGGCCAAAAGCCACAGTATATTTAAATCTGCACTAATAGTTCACTTACCGCAAGTACTTTGTTACAGCCTACTGAAAAACATGATTGCAGAGGGACACGTAATGGAAAGGAATTGGAAAGAAATAGGCTAAGGATACAGGATATATTAAAATATCACTCAAACAAAGCGATGGGGCATAGAGAAAGGGATCATATAATAGACATGAACAGTTTTAGATACCAGATTTTGTTGTCGGGGTAGACTACATTTTTGTAAGTTTCAGTGTCCCAAGAATGGGGTACACTGACCCCTTGTGGAGAAGAATATGAACTCAACAATCAGAGAGCTTCACTGTAAGCTGAAGAAGGTGCATTAACATGTCAACGAACTGGCCTGCGTTCAATATTTACCTGTACACTTCTGCATGAACATGTTGTCCACCATTTTAGTAGATTATGTTAGAATATATCTAGCTTGGCAGCTACATCGTATGGAAATATCAAGCAAATTCCATTTCCCCATCCATTGGTAGCGTGATTATCCACTCTGTGTGATCCAGAGCCATAGATAGGCCTATAAGTCTATGTAACTATAATTCTAGTGTGACCTCACTGTCTGGTTTGATCAATGTAGTTTCGGTCACTGCCCGTGGAGACTGGAGAACCTAGGACCCAGGTATGCAAGACTGGCTGTGACGCAACAAGGTTGACATCAAATCTTTAGGGCACCAATGACAGTATACTGAAGTCATAAGACCCAATGTCTTACTTAAGTTAAAGTGCATGGACATGGGCTATTATGACTGAACAGGTGAATGCTCTACTTAAGTGACAATGCCAGAGATGCTGGTGTATGGAGGATATATTGGCAGGGGTGTTGTTAGGGTTGAAGATCCCTTTTTGGTTCTAAGTAGAACCTTTTTGGGTCTAGGTAGAAAAAAACTATTTTGGGTTCCATATAGAACCCTTTCCACAAAGGGTTCTGCATGGAAGCCAAAAGGGTTCTCCTATGGGGACAGCCAAAGAATCCTTTTTTCTAAGAGTGTATAGACAGCTTTTGCATTCTATAAGTGCTGAATATTGCCTAAATGTTGATAGGTCTATGCAAATGTAGGCCTACGTAGACCAACATGTCCCTTAGAAATCAGTAGCAGCCCTAATTGGATAATTGCACTGTCAGCTGTGACTGTCAGCTGTGACCTTGAGTTCGAAAAAACGTGTTTTGGTTATTGAACTACAGTAGGTGAAGTGGATTAACATCTGGTAAAGAAATCACAGTAACATAATTACAGTGGCAAGAGAAAGTATGTGAACCCTTTGGAATTACCTGGATTTCTGCATAAATCGGTCATTAAATTTGATCTGATCTTCATCTAAGTCACAATAATAGACCAACATAGTTTGCTTAAACTAATAACACACAAATTATTGTATTTCTCTTGTTTATATTGAATACATAATTTAAACATTCACAGTGTAGGCTGGAAAAAGTATGTGAACCCCTAGGCTAACCTGGAGTCCAATCAATGAGACGAGATTGAAGCTGTTGGTTAGAGCTGCCTTGCCCTATAAAAAACACTATAAACATTTGAGTTTGCTATTCACATGAAGCATTGCCTGATGTGAACCATACCTCGAACAAAAGAGATCTCAGAAGACCTACGATGAAGAATTGTTGACTTGCATAAAGCTGGAAAGGGTTACAAAATGATCTCTAAAAGCCTTGATGTTCATCAGTCCACGGTAAGACAAATTGTCTATAAATGGGGAAAGTTCAGCACTGTTGCTACTCTCCCTAGGAGTGGCCGTCCTGCAAAGATTACTGCAAGAGCACAGCGCAGAATGCTCAATGAGGTTAAGAAGAATCCTAGAGTGTCAGCTAAAGACTTACAGAAATCTCTGGAACATGCTAACATCTCTGTTGATGAGTCTACGATACGTAAAACACTAAACAAGAATGGTGTTCATGGGAGGAAACCACGGAAGAAGCCACTGCTGTCAAAAAAAGCAAAATTTCTGCACGTCTGAAGTTTGCAAAAGTGCACCTGGATGTTCCACCGCGTACTGGCAAAATATTCTGTGGACAGATGAAACTACAGCTGAGTTGTTTGGAAGGAACACACAACACTGTGTTGAGAAAAAAAGGCACAGCACACCAACATCAAAACCTCATCCTAACTGTAGGGTATGGTGGAGGGAGCATCATGGTTTGGGGTTGCTTTGCTGCCTCACGGCCTGGACAGCTTGCTATCGTCGACGGAAAAACGAATTCCCAAGGTTATCAAGACATTTTGCAGGAGAATGTTAGGCTATCTGTCTGCCAATTGAAGCTCAACAGAAGTTGGGTGATGCAACAGGACAACGACCCAAAACACAGAAGTAAATCAACAACAGAATAGCTTCAACAGAAGAAAATAATCCTTCTGGAGTGGCCCAGTCAGAGTCCTGACCTCAACCTGATTGAGATGCTGTGGCATGACCTCAATAGAGCAGTTCACACCAGACATCCCAAGAATATTGCTGAGCTGAAACAGTTTTGTAAAGAGGAATGTTCCAAAATTCCTCCTGACCGTTGTGCAGGTCTGATCCACAACTACAGAAAATGTTTGATTGAGGTTATTGCTGCCAAAGGAGAGTCAACCAGTTATTAAATCCAAGGGTTTACATACTTTTCCCACCCTGCACTGTGAATGTTTACACGTGTGTTCAATAAAGACATGAAAACGTATAATTGTTTGTGTGTTATTAGTTTAAGCAGACTGTGTTTGTCTATTGTTGTGATCCAGGTGTTTGTCTATTGCAGAAATCCAGGTGTTTCCAAAGGGTTCACATACTTTTTCTTGCCACTGTAAATCATGGGTTCCTGATCTGTACTATACAGAAATGCATAATTATGGATATGAATATCATTATCTTGATGGTGATGTATCCTGAATAGGTACACAAAGAATATAAATATGACATATCCTTCTTTTGCATATTTGGGTATTATTATACACACTGGCTATTATTGTAATGAGCTCCACAGTTGGTTGGTCAGTACCAGACCTAATCTGAAACAATCATAGACGTCTATGTTTGGACAGTCCAGCACAGCACAGTAGAGTTTAGTACAGTACAGTAAACTCAAGTAAAGTAGATATGTTCAGTACAGTAGAGTACAGTACAATATACTCTACTCTAGTGTGCTCTACTGTACTGAACTCTATTGTATAGTACTGTAATGTACTGTTCTGTTCTATACTGTACTGTTCTATATTGTGCTCTGTACTGTGCGGTCCAAACTTGGGAAACATAAAGGTCTATGACTATTTCAGATTTGGTCAGATTTGGTCTGGCCAGGGTGGACCAATTACATGAAGGTACTTTCAATGTCCATGGACGTCCAGTCTCGGTCAGTGCTCAGTGGGTGAGGATGCTTGTTACAGTAAATGGAAAGAGGGTAGGTGGTAGGTGTCACTAAGAACCGGGAGAGCTAGAGAGAGAGAGAAAAGAGAGAGAGAGAGAGAAAGCGGCAGAGAGATAGAGGGAGAGCGAGAGGGAGGGGTTGTCCAGACTGTTTTCTCAGTCTTGCTTTGACCACCAGACAACGGAAAGATTAAAAAAAAAAAATTGAGATAAACATTACAGCATGCCAGTTGAAGGGAGGACAGTAGCAGGTGACCCAACATTTTTTTAAATATCTTTTTTACTGGATTTTTTAAAACCATGATTTGTGACTACTATGATTTCCCATTGTAGGCAATTCAATTGCTGTCATTGTGATTTTGGTAACAGAATTACGAATTTTAATGACGTAATAAACTTGATATGAGTAAAAATGCTATAACTAATTGGTAGGTCTACCTTTGTTACTTCTGTGAACTTTCATTATCCTCCCTAAGGGAGGGAAATGTGAAAATATCTTAAAGGTGACGCGGACGGACACGGCCGTCCTTTTTATAACTCTTAGTCAACTTTGCACTATATTTATTTTTGTGTTATTTCTTACATTATTTGCTTAGAATTGTTTTTTGTATTATTACCTACAGCCCAAAATAACTTTCGGATATTAGATGGGTGGTCACTCACCAGAAATCTATCAGAAATTCCCTTACCTGAATCCTTTGTTTGAACTTCCCAAGGCAGCTCTATCAGAAGAGGAAGAAGAAGTGGGGCCCTAGTCAGACTCCGGTACTGTGCATACCATCCACCGCTTTCCAGTATATTACTTGCTAACGTTCAGTCCCTGGACAATAAAGTGGACAAGCTCAGGGTGAGGATCTTCCAGAAAGACATCAAGGACTGCAACATACTCTGTTTTACCGAATCAGGGCTCTCTCCTGATATTTTATCCCCGTCCGTTTAGTCATTAGGGTTCTCCGTCCATTGCACAGACCGGAAGAAAGAACTCTCTGGGAAAAAGAAAGATGGAAGAGTTTGTTTTATGATTAACAACTCATGGTGTGATTGTGGTAATGTGAAGGAACTTCCGATCTGGAATATCTACCGACATAATTTTCTTTGGTGATAGTCACGGCCGTGTATATTCCTTCCCAAGCCGACACCACGACAGCTCTCAAAGAACTACACTGGAGTTTGAATCACTTAATAATGAATAAACAAACTTCATATCAGTAAAAACACTATAACTAAATTGGTAGGTCTGCCTTTACTTGTTAGTTCTGTGAAGTTTCATTATCCTCCCTCCTGGAAACCACATTTCCTGAGGCAGCATTTATTGTAGCTGGGGACTTTAATAAAGGAAATCTGCGTAAAACGCCACCAAAATTCTATCAACACCGCTCCTGTGCTACACTCGCATAGAGGACTCTGGGTCATTGTTACTCTACCTTCGGGGAAGGCTACAATGTTCTCCCCCGCCCTCCCTTCGGAACCTATAGGAAGAAATTTAAGCAGGAAGAACCCGTGGTAATGACTGTTCCACGTTGGTCTGACCAATCGGAATATATGCTTCAAGTTTGTGTTGATCATGCAGACTGGGAAATGTTCCTGGTCGCCTCTGAGAATAGTATCAACGTACAGTTGAAGTCGGTAGTTTACATACACCTTAGCTAAATACATTTAACTCAGTTTCACAATTCCTGACATTTAATCCTTGTAAAAATTACCTGTCTAACGTCAGTTAGGATCACCACTTTATTTAAAAAATGTGAAATGTCAGAATAATAGTAGAGAGAATGATTGATTTATTTCAGCTTTTATTTCTTTCATCACATTCCCAGTGGGTCAGAAGTTTACATACACTCAATTAGTATTTGGTAGCATTGCCTTTGAATTGTTTAACTTGGGTCAAACGTTTCGGGTAGCCTTCTACAAGCTACCCACAATAAGTTGGGTGAATTTTGGCCCATTCCTCCTGACAGAGCTGGTGTAACTGAGTCAGGTTTGTAGGCCTCCTTGCTCGCACACGCTTTTACAGTTCTGCCCACAAATGTTCTATAGGATTGAGGTCAGGGCTTTGTGATGGCCATTCCAATACCTTGACTTTGTTGTCTTAAGCCATTTTGCCACAACTTTGGAAGTATGCTTGTGGTCATTGTCCATTTGGAAGACCCATTTGTGACCAAGCTTTAACTTCCTGACTGATGTCTTGAGATGTTGCTTAAATATATTCACATAATTGTCCTTCCTCATGATGCCATCTATTTTGTGAAGTGCACCAGTCCCTCCTGCAGCAAAGCACCCCCACAACATGATGCTGCCACCTCCGTGCTTCATGGTTGGGATGGTGTTCTTCGGCTTGCAAGCCTCCCCCTTTTTCCTCCAAACATAACGATGGTCATTATGGCCAACAGTTTCTATTTTTGTTTCATCAGACCAGAGGACATTTCTCCAAAAAGTACAATCTTTGTCCCCATGTGCAGTTGCAAACCGTAGTCTAGCTTTTTTATGGCGGTTTTAGAGCAGTGGCTTCTTCCTTGCTGAGCGGCCATTCAGGTTATGTCGATATAGGACTCGTTTTACTGTGGATATAGATACTTTCGTATCTGTTTCCTCCAGCATCTTCACAAGGTCCTTTGCTGTTGTTCTGGGATTGATTTGCACTTTTCGCACCAAAGTACGTTAATCTCTAGGAGACAGAACCCGTCTCCTTCCTGAGCGGTATGATGGCTGCGTGGTCCCATGGTGTTTAAACTTGCGTACTATTGTTTATACAGATGAACGTGGTACTTTCAGGCGTTTGGAAATTGCTCCCAAGGATGAACCAGACTTGTGGAGGTTTACAATTGTTTTTCTGAGGTCTTGGCTAATTTCTTTTGATTTTCCAATTATATCAAGCAAAGAGGCACTGAGTTTGAAGGTAGGCCTTGAAATACATCCACAGGTACACCTCCAATTGACTCAAATGATGTCAATTAGCCTTTCAGAAGCTTCTAAAGCCATGACATAATTTTCTGGAATTTTCCAAGCTGTTTAAAGGCACAGTCAACTTAGTGTATGTAACCTTCTGACCCACTGGAATTGTGATACAGTGAATTATAAGTGAAATAATCTGTCTGTAAACAATTGTTGGAAAAATTACTTGTGTGATGCACAAAGTAGAGGTCCTAACCAACTTGCCAAAACAATAGTTTGTTATCAAGAAATTTGTGGAGTGGTTGAAAAACGAGTTAATGACGTGTATTCCGACTTCCGACTTCAACTGTAAGTCTTGCCATTGATTTTCAAACAGATTTAACTCAACACTGTAACTCGGCCACTCAGGAACATTCACTATATTCTTGTTAAGCAACTGCAATGTAGATTTGGCCTTATGTTTTAGGTTATTGTCCCGCTGAAAGGTGATTTCATCACAGTGTCTAATGGAAAGCAGACAACCAGGTTTTCCTTTAATATTTTGCCTGTGCGTAGCTTCATTCTGTTTCTTTTATATCCTGAAAAAGTCCTTAACGATTACAAGCATACCCATAACATGATGCAGCCACCACTATACTTGAAAATAGAGAATAGTACTCCGTAATGTTTTGTATTGGATTTGTCCCAAACATAACACTTTGTATTCAGGACAAAAAGGGAATTGCTTTGCCTGTCACGTTCCTGACCTGTTTTCCTTTTTCTTGTATATATTTAGTTGGTCAGGGCGTGAGTTTGTTTCCGTGTCTGTGTTTGTTGCACCACACGGTACTGTATCGGTTTATGCACTTCGTTTATTTGTTTTGTAATTCAGTATTCAGTTTCATTTTAATAAATCATTATGAACACTAACCACTCTGCGTATTGGTCCGATCCGTCTCGCCTCTCCTCGTCCGAGGAGGAGGAAGAATATGACGATAGCCGTAACAGAAACACCCACCACCAATGGACCAAGCGGAGTGGAGAAGGGCGGAAAAAGACCCAGGACTCCTGGACTTGGGAAGAGATTCTGGACGGTAAAGGACCCTGGGCTCAGCCAGGGGAATATCGCCGTCCCAAGGCGGAGTTGGAGGCAGCGAAGGCAGAGAGGCGCTGGTATGAGGAGGCAGCGCGGCGACGCGGTTGGGAGCCCGAGAGTCAGACCCAAAAATTTCTTGGGGGGGGGCACACGCGGAGTGTGGCAAAGCCGGGTAGGATACCTGAGCCAACTCCCCGTGGTTACCGTGGAGTGAGAGGGCGTCGTACTGGTCAGACACCGTGTTATGCGGTAAAGCGCACAGTGTCCCCAGTACGCGTGCTTAGCCCAGTGCGGGCTATTCCACCTCGCCGCACTGGTAGGGCTAGGTTGGGCATCGAGCCGGGTGCCATGAAGCCGGCCCAACATTTCTGGCCTCCAGTACGTCTCCTCAGGCCGGCGTACATGGCACCAGCCTTACAGATGGTGTCCCCGGTTCGCCAGCATAGCCCAGTGCGGGCTATTCCACCTCGCCGCACTGGCAGGGCTACGGGGAACATTCAACCTGGCAGGGTTGGGGAGGCTCGGTGCTCAAGAGCGCGTGTCCTCCTTCACGGTCCGGTATACCCGGTGCCACCTCCACGTACCAGTCCTCCGGTGGCAGCCCCCCGCACCAGGTTGTCTCTCTGGGTTCTCTCTCCAGCTGCTCCCACCTGTCCAGCGCTGTCAGAGCCTTCCTCCTCTCCAGCGCAGCCTGAGTCTGAACTGCCTGCCTTCCCAGCGCTGTCTGAACTGCCTGCCTTCCCAGCGCTGTCTGAACTGTCTGCCTGCCCAGCGCTGTCCGTCTGTTCCGAGCCGTCAGAGCTGCCCGTCTGTACTGAGCCTTCAGAGCCGTCCAACCAGGACCAGCCAGAGCCGTCCAGCCAGGACCAGCCAGAGCCGTCCAGCCAGGACCAGCCAGAGCCGTCCAGCCAGGACCAGCCAGAGCCAGCCAGAGCCAGCCAGCCAGGAGCTGCCAGAGCCAGCCAGCCAGGAGCTGCCAGAGCCAGCCAGTCAGGAGCTGCCAGAGCCAGCCAGTCAGGAGCTGCCAGCGCCAGCCAGTCAGGAGCTGCCAGCGCCAGCCAGTCAGGAGCTGCCAGAGCCAGCCAGTCAGGAGCTGCCAGAGCCAGCCAGTCAGGAGCTGCCAGAGCCAGCCAGCCAGGAGCTGCCAGAGCCAGCCAGCCAGGATCCGCCAGAGCCAGCCAGCCAGGATCCGCCAGAGCCAGCCAGCCAGGATCCGCCAGAGCCAGCCAGCCAGGATCCGCCAGAGCCAGCCAGCCAGGATTCGCCCCTCAGTCCGGTGCTGTCCCTCAGTCCGGAGCTGCCCCTCAGTCCGGTGCTGCCCTTTGGTATAGTGGGATTGACATGGAGGGTGGCCATTGGGAGGAGGCCACGGAAGCGGGGTTTGACTATGGTGGGGTGGGGACCACGACCAGCGCCAGAGCCGCCACCGTGGACAGACGCCCACCCAGACCCTCCCCTAGAGTTTATGCTGGTGCGCCCGGAGTTCGCACCTTAAGGGGGGGGGGTTATGTCACGTTCCTGACCTGATTTCCTTTTTCTTGTATTTATTTAGTTGGTCAGGGCGTGAGTTGGGTGGGTTTGTCTATGTTTGATTTTCTATGTTGGGATGTTTGTGTTCGGCCGGGTATGATTCTAAATCAGAGACAGCTGTCAATCGTTGTCCCTGATTGAGAATCATACTTAGGCAGCCTGGGTTTCACGTGTGTTTTGTGGGTGTTTGTTTCCGTGTCTGTGTTTGTTGCACCACACGGTACTGTATCGGTTTATGCACTTCGTTTATTTGTTTTGTAATTCAATATTCAGTTTCGTTTTAATAAATCATTATGAACACTAACCACTCTGCGTATTGGTCCGATCCGTCTCGGAAGAATATGAAGAATATGACGATAGCCGTAACATTGCCAAATTTTTTGCAGTATTACTTTAGTGCCTTGTAAACAGGATGTATGTTTTGGAATATTTGTATTCTGCACAGGCTTCCTTCTTTTCACACTATCAATTAGGTTAGTTTTGTGGAGGAACTGCAATGTTGCTTCATGATGAAATCCCTGAGCGATTTCCTTCCTCTCTGGCAACTGAGTTAGAAAGGAAGCCTGTATATTTGTAGTGACTGGGTGTAATAATACACCATCTAAAGTGTAATTAATAACTTCACCATGCTCAAAGGGATATTCAATGTCTGCTTTTTGTGTAATAACCCATCTACCAATAGGTGCCCTTCTCTGCGAGGCATTGGAAAACCTCCCTGGTTTTTCTGGTTGAATCTGTTTTTGAAATTCACAGCTCGACCTTACAGATAATTATAAGTGTGGGGTACAGAGATAAGGTAAACATTTAAAAATCATGCTAAACACTAATATTGCACAGAGTCCATCCAACTTGTGAAGCACATTTTTACTTCTTTACTTATTTAGGCTTGCCATAACAAAGGGATTGAATACTTATTGACACAAGACATTTCAGCTCTTCATTTTTTATTCATTTGTAAAAATGTCAAAACACGTTTCCATTTTGACATTACGGGGTATTGTGTTTATGCCAGTGACAAAACAATCTCAATTGAATCCATTTTATATTCAGGCTGTAACACAACAAAATGTGGAAAAAGTCAAGGGTTGTGAATATTTTTTGAAGGCACTGTAGGTATTACTGCACTGTTGGAGTTAGAAACACAAGCATTTCACTGCAGCTGCGATAACATCTGCAAATCTGTGTATGTGACCAATAAACTTTGATTCGATTTGAGATGTGGGTTTTTGGTAATTGAATTACAGGTACAAGGCATTTTTTTTTAACTAGGCAAGTCAGTGAAGATCAAATTCTTATTTACAATGACGGCCTACAACGACCAAACACTAACGACGCTGGGCCAATTGTGCGCCGCCCTATGGGACTCCCAATCACGGCCGGTTGTGATGCAGCCTGCTTAAACTTACAGAAGGCAAATTTCTCCCAAACTAAATATAAAAGTGTTGATTTTAGTTAGCAAGGGTCTTTCCTTCAACATTGTGTTTTGGTGCATTTCTAATACCTTTTAGGAATTGTTCTGGTAGATGTTGTCCATGGCCTCTTTTCCATCTGTTTGACCTAGAAATCAAAGCCTTTTTAGGATTGAAAATGGTTGAAAAATGATCAGTGCATTCAGAAAGTATTCAGACCCCTTCACTTTTTGTTATGTTACAACCTTATTCTAAAATGTATTAAATCATTTCCCCCCCCCTCATCAATCTACACACAAATACCCCATAATGACTAAAGCAATACAGGTTTATAGATTTTTGCCATTTTACAAAAATATCACATATACATAAGTATTCAGACCCTTCACTCAGTCCTTTTGTTGAAGCACCTTTGGCAGGGATTACAGCCTCGAGTCTTCTTGGGTATGACACTACAAGCTTGGCACACCTGTATTTGGGGAGTTTCTCCCATTCTTCTCAAGCTCTGTCAGGTTGGATGGGGAGCGTCGCAGCACAGCTATTTTCAGGTTTCTCCAGAGATGTTCTGGGATCTGGCTGGGCCACTCACGGACATTCAGAGACTTGTCCCGAAGCCACACCTGTGTTGTCTTGGCTGTGTGCTTAGGGTCATTGTCCTGTTGGAAGGTGAATCGTTGCCCCAGTCTGAGGTCCTGAGCAGGTTGTCATCAAGGATCTCTGTACTTCGCACCGTTAATCTTTCCCTCAATCCTGGCTAGTCTGCCAGTCCCTGCTACTGATGGTGCCAGGTTTCCTCCAGACATGACGCTTGGCATTTAGGCCAAAGAGCTCAATCTTGGTTTCATCAGAGCAGAGAATCTAGTTTCTCATGGTCTGAAAATCCTTCAGGTGCGTTTTGGAAAACTCCAAGCGGGCTGTCATGTGCTTTTTACTAAGGAGTGGCTTCCATCTGGCCACTCTACCCTAAAGGCCTGATTGGTGGAGCGCTGCAGAGATGGTTGTCCTTCTGGAAGTTTCTCCCATCGCCACAGAGGAACTCTGTCAGAGTGACCATCGGGTTCTTGGTCACCTCCCTGACCAAGGCCCTTCTCCCCCGACTGCTCAGTATGGTGTTTCCAAACTTCTTCCATTTCATTAAGAATGGTGGAAGCCACTGTGTTCTTGGGGAACTTCAATGCTGTAGAAATTGTTTGGTACCCTTCCCCAGATCATTGCCTCGACACAATCCTGTCTCTGCGCTCTACGGACAATTCCTTCAACCTCATAGCTTGGTTTTTGCTCTGACATGCAGTGTCAACTGTGGGACCTTATATAGATAGGTATGTGCCTTTCCAACTCATGTCCAATCAATTGAACTTACCACAGGTGGACTCCAATCAAGTTGTAGAAACGTCACAAGGATGATCAATGGAAACAGGAGGCACCGGAGCTCAATTTCGAGTCTCATAGCAAAGGGTCTGAATACTTATGTAAATAAGGTTTCTGTTTTTTATTTGTAATATATTTGCAAACATTTCTAAAAACCTGTTTTCGCTTTGTCATTATGGGGTATTGTGTGTAAATTATGTAATCTATTTATGAATAAGGCTGTAACGTAACAAAATATTGAAAAAGTCAAAGGGTCTGAATACTTTCCAAATGCACTGTATATATGCCTTATTTAAAAAATATATATAGACACCCAATTTGACATGCTCCTCTGAACTTCATGTTGTTGCTCATGGGTCCTTTTAGATGGAAATGCCATATTATGTTTCATTACAGAGATAATTGGTAGGCACATTTTGCTGTCTTCACTTGCCATTGATTACAATGCATTATTAAAATGTGTCTAAAACATGTTAGAAAATGCTCCAAAACACTCCAAAACAACTCATATTACATCAGAATCCCATTCTGAATGTCTCTGCACTATTTTTTTTAATGTTCCACTGTCCCATAAATCCATATTTTCCAATTTTTTGTTGTTGTTATATTTGTAAACAGCGTAATTAGAAAAATTGATTTGTCAGTGGACATCATTTTTATTTTGCAGAGTCATCATTCAGAATGGGATTCTGATCTAAGTTGTCTTATCATCAGACTGTTACCATACTAACTGCATGGCTATCAGTCTGAAAGGAGTTGCTGTAAAAAAGACAATCATCTCAGATTACCTGCTACATAAGGACAAAATCAGCAGACAACAGGTAAAGTATGTACAAATTAAGTTTATTCAACAGTCTGATTTGTGATGGGACTGTTCACAAAAAGTGCACCTACATGTTAGAGACATGTATTCTACTCTCTGATTAGTACAAGCTATGATGTAATATGAGTTGGTATGGAGCGTGTAATTGTTTTTAAGGAAAAAAAGGAAAAAAAGGTTTGTAAGACGCTTTAGACATATTTGCATATTGCATTATAGTCAATGGCAAGTGATGACTCACCAAAATGTGACAACCAATTTTCTCTGTAATTAAACTAAATATTAAAAAAATATATTTGGTGGGGGATCAACTAGCACAGAAAGAAGGAAAATAAGGACACACGTTTATTTCCTTTAATGGCGCCCGGATCTCCGCCTTATTATCCGGTAGATACTCTTGTGTTGCGCGCGCGTGTCGTCAACCAATTCCTATCTCGAGTGTCTGACCCGCGGTGGGCGAGTTGGGCTGTGTCTGCGAACGAAGAGAGCGTACGTTTCAGACACCGTGTAGGTTACACAACATGACTTAACTGAGAATAAAATGCTGCAAAATCATAAATTGACACGACTCAGAGACTGACACGTTTGTTCGCCAGTTTGGAGAGAGAGAGCCCGGAACCATGAAAAAATCAAGCCCGGCCAAGCCACCACCAGCTGAAGTCACCGTGCCAGACGACGAGGTTACCGTGCAACAACTGAACGAGCTTTTGTCAAACAGCAGCGGATTTTACAGTTTACCAACACAGCATTTCAACGAGGTCTTCCCCAGAATATACGTTGGTAACGCGTAAGTTATTTTTATTTGACCGAATTCTTAGGAATGTGTGCTTTAGTTGTGCTGAAAAATGTCTAATGTATAACAATAATTGTATAGAACAGGGCTCTTCAACCCTGTTCCTGGTGAGCTACACTGGTTTGGGAACCAACCCGAGGTTGTAATTAACATGATTGTTAAACGAGTTAATTATTAGAATCAGGTGCGCTATATTCTGTTTGGAGTGAACCTACAGAACAGTAACTATCCAGGATCTGGGTTGGAGAGCCCTAGTATACAATTTCATCACCATCAATTAAAACCCTATTGTAAACGAACATTTTCCAAATCAAACCATTCCAAAAACATCGTCAAAAGGTGTCTCCGCATTCAATTGGCTTGATCTAACCTTGTCAAGTAATGTATTTTATGCATTAGGCTAATGCAATCTCTTCATAATATTTGCCACGAGCATGGGAGGCGGTAGCCCAATATTGGGCTAAAGGAGTCTAAAGTTACTCCAAGGATCTTTCATGTTCTTGTTAAAGGTGCAATATGCAGAAATCACTGCCATTTCCTGGTTGCAAAAATTTCAAAGTTTGCCTAATTTCAGTTTGTTACAGAACAAGCAATCATTGTGTATAGAACTATTGTACCATCTAAACCCGCTGTGAAATGTATTTTCCATAACCCAAAATATTGTATTTACAGCTGTTTGAAGCTGGTGTACAAACCTAAAGTAAACAAAAAGGTAATAATGGGAAGCATAGAAATGGCGCACAGAACAGATCTGCCTCAGATTTGCTTTCAATGAGTGACAGATCAATAACTCACATTTCTATGTGAATTTGTTCAGTCGCCAAAAAAAGTTACTTATTGCATGACAACCGGAAGCAGCAACGGTTTCATTTTCAATGAATGTTTTCGGAATATAATTATTTTTCTACAGGATTCTATTTTCAGGTTAAGATTTCTGCATGACCCAAAAACGTGCTATGATGTAGGGTAAGCGTACCTAAAGTATTAAGCCCACTTCCATCTTTGGATTCAAACAACACAACGTTCTGTTCTAATGTTTCAACCAATTCATCTGGTTGTTATAGCCAGAAGTTTGTATTCTAAGACGATCTGGTGTCTTAAGTTGACAGTGATGTCTAAGTTCAATTTCATAAACTTTTTTCCCCCTGATATTTTCTGTACCTTCTCAGATAAGTGATCGTACTTTATGTAAAATTTAGAGATTCATGTACTTATGCACATGATGGCATATTTAATTACTTTCTTGCCAGTTGAAAATGTTTATTTTTATGCAAGCAGTCGTGCCTGCATGTCAGTCACACAGTAGCAACATAACTTGGTGAACTACAACAAGGTAATAGATTTTAGGCATTCACAGCTTAGATCTTTATATGCATTTTCTCTTAAATGAGCCTTTCATTGTTATATAGTTCATTGGGAAAGTATTCAGACTCATTCAATTTATCCAAGTTTTATTACGTTACAGCCTTATTCTAAAATGGATAGTTTATTTTCCCTCAAACTACACACAATACCCCATAATGACAAAAAATTTGTTCAGGAAATTGACTCAGTACTTTGAAGCACCTTTTGGCAGCAATTACAGCTTCGAGTGTTCTTGGATATGATGCTACAAGCTTGACACACCTGTATTTGGGGAGTTTCTCCCATTCTTCTCTACAGATCCTCTCAAGCGCTGTCAGGTTGGATGGGGAGTGTCCCTGCACAGCTATTTTCAGGTCTCTCCAGAGATGTTCAAGTCCGGTCTCTGGCAAGAACATTCAGAGACTTGTCCCGAAGCCACTCCTGTGTTGTCTTGGCTGTGTTCTTAGGGTCGTTGTCCTGTTGGAAGGTGAACCCTCGCCCCAGTCTAAGGTCCTGAGCGCTCTGGAGCATGTTTTCATTAAGGATCTCTCTGTACTTTGCTCTGTTCATCTTTCCCTCGATCCTGACTAGTCTCAGTCCCTGCTGCTGAAAAACATCCCAACAGCATGATGCTGCTACCACCATGCTTCACCGTAGGGATGTTGTTGGCCAGGTGATGAGCGGTGCCTGGTTTCATCCAGATGTGACGCTTAGCATTCAGGTCAAAGAGTTCAATCTTGGTTTCCTCAGACCAGATAATCTTGTTTCTCATGGTCTGATAGTCCATCCCTATGGTGAAGCATTGGAGAAACTGCCCAAATTCACGTGTGCCAAGCTTGTAGCGTCATACCCAAGAAGAGTCGAGGTTGTAATCGCTACCAAATTTCTAAACTTGTTTTTGCTTTGTCATTATGGGATTGTGTGTAGATAAGGAAAATAAACTATTTATAGAATGAGGTTGTAATGTAACAAAACATGGAAAGTCAGGGGGTCTGAGTACTTTCCGAATGCACCATCTCAGGTGGACTTAAAGGGTACAGTAGCACAAAGCACTCCCTCTACACAATGTATAGAAATATTGATCAATACTAATGTGGCATAATATTTTTGTCTATCATTTATATTTATACCCCAAACCATTGGTTTCAAAATATTTAAGAGTAAACTTTGCTATGGTCTTTTTTCCCCAACATAAATCACTTCCAGTTAAGCCCAGTATGCTCCTATTATGCCCGGTTTGCATTGAAACACATGGGAATAGTGTGTTTATCCCGAATACTCAATAATCATCAGCATAAATAGTTTGGTTTCGATTACACAAACTACAGTTAAGCATATTATGCATCTAGCCATGGTGCCTTTACCAAGATTGAAACCGCTGTACTCTTTCCAAGATGTTTGGAGTGGACAGGTAGTCGTTGATGAAGAGAGAAGAGTAAGATCAGGGTTGAGGGACGTCTGGGACAGAAGACCTAGAAGTGGTGGACCAAAAATGCAAAGAAATGAGGGACACGAAGATGACTACTTGGAGACTACTCATGCACTTTTGGGTGGGGGAATTGTCATCTTTCATTCATCTGATCCCTTTTTTTTGGTCCACCACCTGTACCTTTTTGTAATACAGTAGTTTCAAACCTCCCGCTCTACTATCTTCAGATAGGCTTTAGGAAGTGCTACTACTTTCATGATGAATAGTAATTATCTGTTTTTATTTTAATAACTGTAGGTGAGGTTAATCTAATTATTCTTACAGAAATTAGGGCAGTATACGTTAGACATGTCTAAACTTAGACTTATAATACTGTATGTTTGTCCTGGCTGCTATCATGGTCGAACACTCCCTGAATGATACGTTTACTACGCATCTCAGTGACTGGATTGAAGACAAGCTCATTACACAAACTTGAGGCGTGAGTCACTCTCAAACGACACCATCCATGGAGCCAAAAGTCAATGGAAGCCATGACGTAAGGTGCACTAAAATGCTTTTATCGACACCCGCTCAGTCTTTAATATAAAAGTGCTGGGCAGCCCCTTGTTGACGGCACACTTTGGTTCTTTGTAATTGCTTGTTTTAATAATGCATGGGCTGGGACTGCACGGAGGAGTGAGTGGAGGACAGGGCAGGTAAATGGAGGGCGTGAAGGCATTAGCCATGCACTGAGTATAGCCTGTGCCTGCACCTATATGCGCGCACACGTACAAACACAAGCGGGTATGCATACACTTGGGTAGGCACTGGTGTACAAACACATTCAGACGCATAGATTCTTTATTTTGTACACTTTGGTGCTTACAGGCACATCCTCTGAAACATGTATTGTACACATGCTCAAAGTTACACATTCATCCTCAGCCCTTTACGGAGGCTTTGTCTTTACAAGAGAAATGTGACTGGATTTGCGAGAATAGACCGAGCCTCAGAGTGAATAATGAGAGGGCAAAGTAGATGGCAGGGAGATGGAGAGGGGTAGATGGAGGAGAGCGAAGGGTAGCTATATCGGGTTATGTGAGCAGATCTGAGCCTCATGTACTCAAGCCATCGCTCCATCACCTCAGAGTAGCCTTGGCCCTGCAAACAGGCCAGACAGATGGGCAACCTCATCCCCTAGTCATAAACTAAGATGGTGGCAGACTGGTTCTTCATTAGTTAGCCCTGCAGTGCGGGCATGTTGACCCTCTGTCCCAGGGGACCCATCCAGGGTCACTCAGCCTCTCTCCATGCCCCTGCCTGGAGCCTGATGATATGCTCATCCAACTGCAGAGCACTCTGGGATGAGATGATATAGCCCCCAGAGCATAGTAAATACAGTAAACATGACCTGCATTCAATGAAAGAGTTCTGAGACAGGATTGTGTCGAGGCACAGATCTGGGGAAGGGTACCAAAAAATGTCTGCAGCGTTGAAGGTCCCCAAGAACACATTGGCCTCCAACATTCTTAAGTGGAAGAAGTTTGAAACAACCAAGACTCCTTCTAGAGCTGCCCGCCTGGCCAAACTGAGCAATCTGGGGAGAAGGGCCTTGGTCAATGAGGTGACCAATAACCCGATGGTCACTCTGACAGAGCTCCAGAGTTCCTCTGTGGAGATGGGAGAACCTTCCAGAAGTACAACCATATTTGCAGCACTCTACCAATCAGGCATTTTATGGTAGAGTGACCAGACAGAAGCAACTTCTCAGTAAAAGGCACATGATGGCCCGCTTGGAGTTTGCCAAAAGGCAGCTGAAGGATTTTCAGACCATGAGAAACTAGATTCTCTGGTCTGATGATACCAAGATTGAATTCTTTGGCCTGAAATCCAAGTGTCCATGTCTGGAGGAAACCTGGCACCATTCCTATGGTGAAGCATGGTGGTGGCAGCATCATGCTTTTGAAAACCTGCTCAGGACCTCCGGCTGGGGCAAAGTTTCACCTTCCAACAGGACAACGGAGGAATGACTTCGGGACAAGTCTCTGAATGTTCTTGAGAGGCCCAGCCAGAGCCTGGACTTGAACCCGATCGAACATCTCTGGAGAAACCTGAAAATAGCTGTGCAACTATGCTCCCAATTCAACCTGACAGTGCTTTACAGGATCTGTAGGGAAGAATGGGAGAAACTCCCTGTTAGAGCCGATTTGGACATATCTGTATAAAAGACTGAACATACTGAGCTCCATTTACGTTTGTGTAAATATATGAATGTATATGATGAAATATTAGGTACGTACCTTTTATGATTTATATTTACCTGATCGAGATATATTAATTTGTTGTTAGTGTAATTCAGTTTTTGGCCCCCCCTCTTGCCCATTCATTGTACAGTGTTAAGTGTGTTAGTATAAAGGCAGGAAGTTGGGCCTTCGGGGAAAGGAGTCCTTGCTAGATGCAGGAGCGGTGTCGTTTTTTGAACATACAGACATACATAATATGACCTGTCTGTATGTATTTGCCATATCAAGTAATCTCTGCTTTAAGTTGATTGGAGAATCATTTTTTGTTAGATATAAGAAGAATAAACATTTGTTGCACCATATCCCTGGATCTCATTGAATGTTTGGCCGTTTGGAAACCTTGAGTGTGAACTGTATCCGTACGAAACAACCCCGCTTCAGGCTTGGGCAGTGGCTATGGTAAAGAGGAAAGGAAGCCACTACACTCCCCAAATACAGGTGTGCCAAGCTCGCAGCATCATAACCAATAAGACTTGAGGCTGTAATCATTGTCAAGGGTGCTTCAACAAAGTAGTGAGTAAAGGGTCTGAATACTTCAGTAAATGTTATATTTCATATTTATTTTAAGTACATTTGCTAAAAATTCTGAATTTGTTTTTGCTTTGTCATTATGGGGGTATTGTTTGCAGATTGGGGGGGACTATTGAATCCTGTCGTGGAATTATTGTAATCAAAAGGAGACTTTTACATTTCTTCAAAACCAGTAAACTTTTATTTAATTTCTGCACTAATGGAGCTTGTCATCGAGCCCCCCCGTAGGTGATTCATTGAGCACACCGACAAAAGATACCATGGCCTTATATAGCAAAGATACACCCCCTTCAGTCTACATGACAAACAACAGATGTATGGAATGAGTCACAAGGTTAAGATTCGTATGAAAGATTCTTACAATTCACAGCAGACAGTATCTGCTGTAAAAACTGTTCTCACTGCGTAGAAACCAGTGTCTGGCCCCGAGCCATCTCTCCCTGGTACCTTTTTTATAGAACAGAAACATTAACTCATGCTCTGGAATGTGGTATCACCCAAAGACATCGTAAATCTTCTGTCAGTGTTAAATCTCCCAGAGGTCCACTTTTAGTTCACACAGACACAATAGAGTTATAAGAACCCTCTATGCTGTTGCATGAAACAACCATTTGATGCAATTACAGTATTATAACATAATGTTGCAGTTTTGCTCTCACAATCCCATTTTAGAATAAGGCTGTAACGTAACAAAATGTGGAAGAAGTCTAGGGCTCTGAGTACTTCCCGAATGCACTGTATAATAAAGCATTCCATGCATCATCTCATTTGCAGACTTATGTAAGAGCCTACTATTTGTAATGTGCTTAATAGATGGTCATCACTCATCGCTGTTTGCAAAAAAGACTGTTAAATGAATTGCGAAACGCCCATAGTGTAGAGGCCTTGGCTATAGTCAGATACGTTACTTATTTCTTTGCATGAAATGTGTTTTCCCTCACGCAATACTACTTACTACACTATATGACTGGAGACATTAGCAGAATTTATTTTTTAATTTGACAAATTACAGGGTAGCATATTCTACTGACACTCAGATCAATAAAAACGATGTTTTCCATATCATATGCCTACGAGAAGGGGAGACCCAAATAAGAGGACATGTTTGTCCAAAAACGAACTTGGGTGGCACTAACCCAACAATAATATAGTGAATGAGCGCACTCACCGGGGATATGGCCGATGCTCTCCGCTGGTGCCAATAAGATAGGTAATAGGGCTACTGTTCCCTCAATTTGAGAATTTTGATAACTAAAAGACAGATGAGTCTTTTCATTGTCTTCTCTTTACAGCGTTAGCCATTTTCTTTCCAAACTATGTTTTCCTGCGATTTTTATATTGCGACATTCCTGGCTAGGCCTCTACTTTTCACTGACAGTCGCAACTCAACAAGCATCTATTTGGTATTTGCACCTTTCCGAATGTAGGCAATACAAAAAAATTATATTTAAGGCTAGGGAAGCTAATCAACCTCTGGCCAAATCATGCTTTAGCAGCCTATTTTGAATGATTGTATTTCTGTGTAGGCTAATTAGGCCATATAATTTTGGCATTTTAATTCAAGCCTTATGGACGCTCTGAGCCAATCTACTATCCCCCATAGTGAAGTTTGTTGGAGCCACTTTTAGACAGTGGATATGTCTGCCTATGTTAGTGGTCCCCCAGGGGACAGGGGAGTGTTCGGAGCCCAGTGCCATGCAGACCAGTGTTACCATTAGTCGGTAATGGTGTGCTTTTGGCTGTAATTTGTTGTTGAAAAGCCGATTTTAAATAAAAATGCCACCGGTCAATTGTCGGGGAGAAGAAGAAAAGGATTCATTGCTATAAAAAAAAAAAAATCTATGCAAAAATAATGTAGCCTATTCGTATGAAATTACCTGTTGGGCTCTATCGTCCCTCAATTGTCCCAGAGTCTGTTTGGGCTATTTCTCAACAAGCTAACATTTCCACTTCACAATAACAGCACTAATAGTTGACCGGGGCAGCTTTGTTAGGGCAGAAATTTGACATACTGACTTGTTGGCAAGGTGGTATCCTATGATGGTGCCACCCTATGACGGTGCCACGTTGAAAGTCACTGAGCTCTTCAGTAAGGCCATTTTACTGCCAATATTTGTCTATGGAGGTTGCATGGCTGTGTGCTCGATTTTTACGGGTGTGGCTGAAATAGCCGTCACCTCTAATTTGAAGGGCTGCCCACATACTTTTGTGTATATACAGTGTAGGTTTATTTGGTGTGATAATCGACAAGCAGGAAGCGCATCCAACAATCACATTTTCACAATGATGCTCCGAGAGTGCATTGACTACTCAGAACATTTAGGGTGACCAGCAGGAGAGGCTTTGAGACGGTGTTACGACAATGGCTTGAATAGCATGTCTGGGACAACTTTGTCAGAACTGCTAGAACCTGGTATTGCTGAACCATGTACTGTGTGTTTTTAGTTTGACAGCCACTGTAAAGTAGGTCTAGCATTTGCTGTATCTACCCTTGAGTAGCTACTCAACAAAGCTGATAAGTGATTATGGAAGCCTTCAATATAACTATTGAAGTGTTCCAAAGCAATGTACTCGGGTGTGCCCCGTGCTTAATCAATGTCTGCCGTCTACCTCATAAACCATAGAAATATCTATTTCTATCTCACAGGTTCGTGGGCCAGAATCTGATGCGTCTGCAGAAGCTGGGCGTGACCCACATCCTGAATGTGGCGGAAGGCAACTCCTTCATGCACGTCAACACCAATGCAGACTTTTACGCGGGCTCGGGCATCACCTACCATGGCATCCAGGCCAATGACAAGCCGCAGTTCAACCTCAGTAACTTTTTTGAGGAGGGGGCGGACTTTATCGAGAAGGCTCTAGCACACAACAATGGCAAAGGTGAGTCTGACAACTCTGTGTTCTCTTTAACCTTATTCATAGGTGATAATTGTGTATTTAAACCATTTCACCATGTAGTTTATAAGCAAATACCTGATTTCTATACAATAAAATAGTGGCAACTGCCTCTTATACAGTGCCTTCAAAGTATTCATACCCCTTGACTTATGCCACATTTTGTTATTACAGCCTGAATTCAAAATGTATTAAATAAATCTCACCCATCTACACACAATACCCCATAATGACAAATTGGAAACATGTTTTTTTGCAAGTTTATTGAAAGTTAAATACAGATCTAATTTACATAAGTGTTCAATACTTTGTATAATAACTAGTCGTGCACCGATATGACATTTTTTGGCTGATACCGATATCTGATATTTTCCTTGCAAAAAACCCCCGATACCGCTATTTACAATTTTTGCGACCTTCTAAGCATTCTAGTACGGTTAAATAGTTAACACCCATACGGACGCAGCGGTCTAATGCACTGCATCTCAGTGTTTGCTGACTTTTTGTACCGCTTTGACAGTACTACTGTATCTTTTATGACACGCAAAGACCCAAACGGCGTTCCATAGTATGTATGTCGTGAAGCTGATAGCAGTGGCGCTATTACTGTGCAACTCCGGTAGGGCTACATCTGAAAAATAGCGCACCGGTGCCCGACCAGTCGGCGAAAGCCAACATCACTCACGACAAGCGGTTGATTGTCAAGGGCAATGAATTCCATTATCTTGGCTTTAATGGATTTCGCCTTTGAGTCGTCTCGCTGAAATGTTCTTACTCTTTCAAATGACTGCTGGACATGTTGACTGCTTGATCCACACAGCAGACATTGTGGGCTAGGTTAGGAATGCTGTGTTGCACGTGTAGCGTAACATTTTACGCGGCGTCATTACGTTGTGTACCTACGTTTATATAGGTATGCACGTCAGCTTTGACATCGGTTTTTAACATCGGCGTTAAACTAGACATCAGGCCGATACCGATGTTGGCATTTTTAGCTAATATCAGCTGATTCCGATATATCGTGCATCCCTAATAATAACCTTTTGCAGTGATTGCAGCTGTGAGTCTTTCTGGGTAAGTCTAAGCGCTTTGCACACCTGGATTACACAATATTTTCAAAATTCTAAGTTTGTTAATCATTGTTGGACAACCATTTTAAAGTCTTGCCATATATTTTCAAACCGATTTTTAAGTCAAAACCATAACTCAGCTTCTCAGGAACATTAACTGTCTTTTTGGTAAGCAACTTTAATGTAGATTTGGCCATGTGTGTTCAGTTATTGTCCTGCTGAAAGGTGAATTAATCTCCCAGTGTCTGGTGAAAAGCAGACTAAGGCAGGTTTTCCTCAAGGATTTTGTGGAAAATCTCCCAGTCCTTAATGATTACAAGCATACCCATAACATGATGCAACCACTATGCTTTGAAAATATGGATAGTGATACTCTAAGTGGCATCTAGTGGGCAAAGCTTGGCACTTTCTCACAAATATTATGGTAAATAATGCATGTGACTTCAAATTTCTGAACAGGGGGAAAACATCACCAGATTCACTGGAAATGCATTACAAAGGATGAAGCGGCAATACTCCAAGCAGCAGCTCCATACAACTTGTTAAACATGGAGAACTGATACTGTATACTGTTTTTTTTGGGAGGTCCGTGAGTGGCTTTTGACCATTTTATTGGATTCCTCATGTTAGGAAGAATTATGGTCCAAATCAGATGTTAGGTACTATATTTGTTGAAGATTATATGAATCCTGTAAAGTAAAATTGCCAATTTGGGTGCAATTATTTTTCAAAATTTCTCAGATCGAATGATATTTCAACAAAATGTCTCAGGAATGCTGATCTTATCTGTTTTCTAACTACAGAAATGATTTCGGAGCAATCTGAGATGCGCTTTTTGAGGTTGAATGACTCCGTAATATCCTCTGCTATCAATAGTTTGTTTCCCCCTGGGAAAAACTGTGGACAAACCTTTGTTTCTCCAAGTCCAAGTTCTGAGGAGTAACAGCAACTGTCCTTCAGGGCACAGGATCTTTTAATGATGGATTAGACACTGAGTATACAAAATGTCACTTGTTAAATCCACTTTAATCAGTGTAGATGAAGGGGAGGTCACAGAAGGATGTTTAAGCCTCGAGACAATTGAGACATGGATTGTGTTGTGTGCCATTAAGAGGGTGAATGGGCAAGAACAAGATGTAAGTGCTTTTGAACGGGGTATGGTGGTAGTTGCCAGGCGTGCCGGTTTGTGTCAAGAACTGCAACGCTGCTGGGTTTTTCCATTCTCAACAGTTTCCCGTGAATGTCAAGAATGGTCCACCACCCAAAAGACATCCAGCCAAGTTGACACAACTCTGGGAAGCATTGCAGTCAACATGGGCCAGCATCCCTGTGGAACGCCTTTGACACCTTGTAGAGTCCATGCCCAAACGAATTGAGTCTGTTCCAAGGGTAAAGGGTGTGTGCAAATCAATATTAGGAAGGTGTTCCTAATGTTTTGTATAATCCGTGTACGTCATCAGTCCGGCTTAACAAAGTGGAGATGGATACTCCTGTAAACTGTTTTTCAGGCTAGTCCTATTCCACATTGCTGTATCAGCTGATGTTTCGGTCAGTTAAATTTGAGAACATTCTGCTGGTGATAGATCTGTTGTACCAAACCCCACACATTTTTCCATCGAGAGTAAACAGACACCACTTTGCCACAAGTTATTTTTCCTTTCCTCTGTGTTCCAAAGGTAAAACACGCTTAGAAGATGCTACTTAAAGAGGACCATTTGATGTACAGTACCAGGACAGTGAAACGTATTGCGTTTGATAGTACTGTAAGACGTACTCTTTGAAATATGTGTCAGATTTGTATCAGAGCACCAACACAAAACAAATGGAAATCTATCAAGGAAGTGAACAATAAAAGTAGTCCTATCACTTCAACCAACACCCTCTAATTTGTAACAGCCATCTGTAGACAGAAAGGACAAGAACAGCCACCTATCTCTGACCACGCCTCTGGCTCCTTTCTCCTCTCCCAAATGTTACCCTGGGGGCCCATTTCATTGGAGCCCTGAACACTGTTTTGTGGCATGGATTTAATGGAAGCGTTGACACAGCTGCGCAATTATAAATCATCTTAATTCTCAGCCAATTAGGCGGCAGCTGCATCGACACCCCAGTAAATCACAGTGTACTACAGTAGAGGAGGTGGAAGAGAGAGGCGGTGGACATCTTTCGAACGAGACACACAATGCCGTAACACCAGCCCCTTCCTGATGGATAAAGTGTCCTGCTATAACCCACCGAGGCTTGATCAGTGACATTTTGTGACCACCGTGCAGAGCTGTGGAAAGGTCAGCGTTGGAGCTTGTGCATGTGACTCGTCAGCCGGGTTGCTCAAGTGGACGAGTGTGTGTTGCCAGCCAGGTTGCGTGTGTTTTATTTATATATTAGCGGGATTGTGGGAAGCGGCGAGGTGTATGTAATGAGCTGCTACAGTCAGCCATGCGTTGATCGGCGGGCGGCATCGGGTTTTGAACACGCTGCGCAACCGGCAGCTCTGAACCGAGCACAAGCAGATCAGCTTCTCGGTGAAGTCAGCACGGTGAATTCCTCCCGGGCGAGTAGGTTGATTTTTAACGAGCGTATGCGTTGAGGATGATACGCGTAGCCTACATATCCAGGTGCGCACACTGCTCTGATGTGGCTAGGGCAGTGGTTAGGTGCAGTGAAGATGGTTGACATTGACTTGTCTGCCGCAGAGGTCAGGCCCTAGATTTGCATCTCCCTGGCTGAGATGCTTCGCCAGGCAAGGTTATATTTGGAGCATCTGTTCCCTCCCTCCTATCATCACTGTACCTCAGTCTTCCCTCTTTTTCCTTTTACTTCAGTCGACGTCAGAATCCTAATGCCATAAATGCTCTCCTTTTTTTGTGTCCATTCCTTTAAGACCACAGATCTGACAGGATTTGATGGGTGCAAGCAGTATAGTGAAACCCTATCCAGTCCTCTCAACCGTCAGTGTTCATGAAGGAAAGGAGTTGCGTAAAGAGAATTGGGACGTAGCCCTAAGTGTCTGTCTCTGTCCATCAGGGAAGGTGTACGTCCACTGCCGAGAGGGCTACAGCCGCTCGCCCACCGTTGTCATCGCTTACCTCATGCTGCGCCACAAACTGGACGCCCGGATGGCGGTCGCCACAGTGAGGCTCAAGAGAGAGATCGGCCCCAATGACGGCTTTCTGCGCCAGCTGTGCCAACTCAACGTGAAGCTGGCGAAAGAGGGCAAGTTGAATGGGGTGATGCCAGTCGTGGTGGCCAAGTTGAAGACCAAATAAGGGAACGAGAGAGCGTGACCCAACGCCTTCTGTAGGTCTCTGCTCCCCTAAGAGCCAACCGGCCTCAATCCACCCTGACCAGCAACACATCACTCAGACACATGCACACGTGTACATCCACAACCTGTAACATGATTGCATATACATACAGTGCTGTGAAAGTATTTGCCCCCTTTCTAATTTTCTCTACTTTTGCTTATTTATTTTTTTATACCGAATGTTAGCAGAGCTTATACCAAAACCTAATATTAGATAAAGGGAACCGGAGTGAACAAATACCACAACAATTACCATACTTATTTCATAAACAAAGTTATGCAACACCCAATGCCCCTGTGTGGAAAAAGTAAGTTCCCCCTTTCCCCCTAGGACTTACCCTCTGCAGGTACTAGCCTGCTCGGGCTTACCTTCCGTGACTTACCATATATCCTAAATCTACGATCGGTCGTAATACAATGGGACTACTCAATAAGCTCAGGCTTTCTAGGTCCGTATCCTGTAATTGGTTCAGCCTACGACTCATCTCCCCAATAAGTCAGAATGAGTGATAACAGGTATAGGAACTGTGCCTACCTTGTTTTTGGTGCCGGCTCCTGTTTCACTGATTCGGATTCTCTAGTTGGACTGTAAATCGTGGTTGACCCTGCTCGCAGCGCCAGCTGTTGAGCTCTAAAATAGAGTAAAGCTCACAGATGACTAGTAAAGCTCAAATCAAGTTTATTCACCCACTGGGTCACACAGCTGCATAAGACAGACGTGTTTCCTCCAGCGCAAGTATTTATACCCTCCCCTTTAGGACGGAGTCTCCTCCTTTTCCATAAACATCGTTGGGTGGGAAATTAAGTGATATGGGTAATAAACTGTTCCTTCTCACTTCATGTGACCTGACCTCGGCCCCAATTTCCTCTCTAATCCACAGCTAGATCCCCTTTATCAGTGACCGCAACCATGTGATTGCCTTTTTCCCTTCGTAACATTCCAAGCCCCTGGCTCTTATCCAACCTCCATTGACCCTACCATGTACACTCCTCCTACATATACCCATTAACTTCTGGTGTAGCATTAACAGGCGGATGGCCTGACGTTCTCCTGTAGATCCTCATGCCAGCGGTCAAGCATGGTGGTGGTAATGTGAAGGTTTAGGGATGCTTTGCTGCCTCAGGACCTGGACGACTTGCCTTTTTTAATAGAGGGAACTATGATTTCTACTTGAATGTGAGGCCATCCGTCTGTAAGCTGAAGCACAGCTGGGTCAAGCAGCAAGACAATGATCCGAAACACACAATCAAGTCTACATAAAAATGTCTAAAAAGCAACATCTAAACTTTTGGAATGAATGGCCTAGTCAACGTCCAGACCTAATCCCAATTGAGACTTTGTGGCAGTGACTTTAAATGAGCAATTCATGCTTAAACTCACAAATGTCGCTGAGTTAAAGCAGTTCTGCATGCAAGAGTGGGTCAAAATTCCTCCACAGCGATGTGAGAGACTGATCAACAACTACAGGAAGCGTTTGGTTGCACACATACGCTAAAGGTGGCACAACCAGTTATTGAGTGTAAGGGTGCAACACAAGGGAATTGGATGTTGCATAACTTTTTTGTTTAAATAAATAAAATGTGTATAATTTATTAGTATACTCACGTTCCCTTTTAATCTAATATTAGGTTTTGATTGAAGATCTGATAACGTTCCGTATCAAAAATAGGCAGACATTTTGAAAATCAAGAAGGGGGCAAATACTTTTTCACTGCACTGTACATGCATGCATGTTGACAGTCACACAAACTAACGCTTTCTTTTTCACACACACTGTATCTGTCACGCTGCTGTCCTCTTTCTCTGCCTGTATCGTTGGTTACATCTGTCCAACAGCGGGGGAGTTATGTTAGGCAGAGGAGAGATGGAAGCCTTCTAACCGTGGCTCAGTGCTTTAACGTATATTCTGTCACCCATCTCTCTATATTCCAATAACATACATGCCACTGCTAGTACATACAGCTCCAAAGTTCTCCTAGTGTGAGGTTTTGACCTGACCAATGAAGCATTCCCTAGACCATAGGTTTAGAACACTGGACAGCTCTCCCTGTGTGCCACTTTTGGAGCTCTGAGGTACGAGTAATAGATTATAGCACAATATTTTCATAGTATCACACTGCCAGGACTGTCTGACTACAGTGATGTCATGACACCAACAAAATGTATCCCAGACCAGTCTGGAATGTTTTGACAGACACTGGTTCATTTGGTCTAGTCCAGTGATTCCCAAACTTTTTATAGTCCCGTACCCCTTCAAATGTTCAACCTCCAGCTGCGTACCCCCTCTAGCACCAGGGTCAGCGCACTCTCAAATGTTATTTTGCCATCATTGTAAGCCTGCCACACACACACTATACGATACATTTATTAAACATAAGAATGAGGGTGAGTTTGTCACAACCCGGCTCGTGGGAAGTGACAAAGAGCTCTTATAGAACCAGGGCAATAATAATTAATAATAATAATAATTTTGCTCTTTATTTTACCATCTTACATATAAAACCATATTTGTTAATCGAAAATTGTGAATAACTCATCACAGGTTAATGAGAAGTGTGTGCTTGAAGTCTGTCTTAAATCCTTTTCCACACAGTCTGTATTTAGTTTTCATGCTAGTGAGGGCTGAGAATCCACTCTCACATAGGTACGTGGTTGCATAGGGCATCAGTGTCTTAACAGCGTGATTTGCCAAGGCAGGATACTCTGAGCGTAGCCCAATCTAGAAATCTGGCAGTGGCTTCTGATTTTTAAAATTACATTTTCACAGAATCGCTTGTTGCAATTTTGAGGCTCTCTTGTTCAGATATCGGTAAGTGGACTGGAGGCAGAGCATGAAAAGGATAAACTGGATTCGTTATCAGTTTCGGGAAGTACCTGCGTAATTGAGCATCTAACTCAGGTGCTTTGCTATATCACATTTGACATTGTCCGTAGCTTGAGTTCATTTGCACACAAACAAATCATACAATGATGGAAAGACCAGTGTGTTGTCCTTGTTAATGCAGACAGAGAAGAGCTCCAACTTCTTAATCAAAGCCTCGATTTTTGTCCCGCACATTTAATAAAGTTGCGGAGATTCCCTGTAATCATAGATTGAGGCGAGGGTGGGAGAAGAAATTGTCCAGATAGGACAGTCTTGAGAAACTCGTCATCATGCAAGTGGTCAGACAAGTGAAAATTATGTTCAGTAAAAACTTTATGCTCGTCTCTCAATTTAAAAAAAAAACGTGTCAATACTTTGCCCCTTGATAACCAGCACACTTCTGTATGTTGTAAAAGTGTTACATGGTCGCTGCCCATATCATTGCACAGTGCAGAAAATACATGAGTTCAGGGGCCTTGCTTTAACAAAGTTAGACATTTTCACTGTAGTGTCCAAAATGTCTTTCAAGCTGTCAGGCATTCCTTTAGCAGCAAGAGCCTCTTGGTGGATGCTGCATTGTACCCAAGTGGCGTCGGGAGCAACTGCTTGCACGCGCGTTACTACTCCACTATGTCTCCCTGTCATGGCTTTTGTGCCATCAGTACAGATACCAACACATCTTTACCACCAAAGTCCATTTGATGTCACAAAGCTGTCCAGTACTTTTAAAAATATCCTCTCCTGTTGTCCTGGTTTGCAGAAGAGGTCTTCTTTAATTGACCCCCCCATAAATGTAACAGACCTATACCAGGAGCTGTGCCAGGCCTGCCACATCTGACTCATCCAGCTGTAACACACAGAATTCACTGGCTTGTATGCGAAGCAGCAATTGTTTCAAAACATCTCCTGCCATGTCACTGATGTGTCGTGACAGTGTTGTTTGATGAAGGCATTGACTGTGTAGTTTTTTTGGGGGGGGCTTTTCCCCCAGCATTGTCCCAGCCATATCCGTGGCAGCAGGAAGAATTAAGTCCTCCTCAATAGTATGGGGCTTGCCTGTCCTAGCCACTCGGTAGCTCACCATTTACGACGCTTCTAGCCCCTTCTTATTAATGGTATCTGTTGCTTTTTATACATGTCTTACTACTCAAAAGTCGTCTTAATTCTTGCTCCAAAAATTCCTGTGGCTTATTTTTAAAATTGTCATGTTTTGTTTCTAAATGTCTGCGCAAGAGTGAAGGTTTCATTGAGTTGTGAGAGAGTACTTTTGCACATATAACACTGTGGCTGAGGAAAGGCACTGCTCCCAATATAAGTGAACCCCAAATCAATGTAGTTCTCATCATATTTGCGCCTCTTCGATGGTCCAACATCCCTGTCTGTTCGGTGCTTTCCCGGGTAAGGGGGCAGTAGCTCTTCGGCTGCATCAGATTCACAATTGTCAGTGTCCATGCTAGCTGGGCTAACAACAAATGTAGAATTACTGATGCTAGCATTGTATGTGCTCGTGGAAGCAGAACAACTTGTGTTGTCAACATGTGCAGGTGTAGTACTGCTGGTAGTAGCAGTACTACCAGTAGAGCTGGTATGTGTCTCTATGGACACTGGCCTTTTTTTAACCATTTATCAATTTTCGAGCAAACGGAATGAGCAGCAGCTACATTTGGCTACATACGGGCCGTTAGTGGAATTCCCTCAACTGTGTATTATTTGACTAGGCTGCCTGTATTTGACATTGTTAGTTCGCTGAACGCTAGATGGTTTATTTTTATTTTTATAGCCGCGTACCCTCGACGGCATTGCGCGTACGTACCCCTGGGGGTACGTGTACTCCAGTTTGGGAATACCTGGTCTAGACTTCCTGATTGGGTGTGACAGCGAAGCACCCTGGCATAACACCAGGAAGGGACAAATGTAGTGTTGGCTGGACTAATTTGGTATATCAACAAATCATTCCATAGAAACATGAAAGGTGGCTCCCCAAGATGTCAGCCAAAGGAATACGCACTTACTGTGCCAGAGTTACCACCTACTAATTCTATAGTACACATCCGTTCTGTCCATCCCATAGATCTACAGTTCCGCTGTCGGTCAATGTCACTCACAGCAATTCCAATTGGCCCTTACATGTCCACTGCCTTGCACCAAAATATGTGTATACAAATGTTATGCCTCTTTTGGCTTAACATGCACATAATGAGGTGAAATCCCAAGGCCTTCGTTTGTCTGTGTTAGTACATTGCTGTATATCTCTCAATGCCCTATTAGAGTATATTGTATGATCGAATCCAAAATATAAACGTCAGAACTTATTATATCCAGTGTTGCACACACAGTCGTACATCAACTGAGATTAATTGTGGTAGGCTTTTCTGAAGCAATGACGTCGGAATCAATGGGAAGAAAAATGCTCCACAGGCGAGCTCACTAGACATCGAGCCTTGGGGGGCGGTGGGGTCACCCCTCAGATATCCGGTGTTGTCTTTTGACTTGACATTGGATCCAGTCCCACTAACATGGACAGAGTCCTAATGACCAGCATCACTCCATTTTGGACATGATGCACTAAAGAGGGTTCTAGAACAGTTTGTTCACCCAGTTCTTCCCATGTGTCAAATCAGATAACGCTCACCATAGAGGCCTGCTGACTTATTGGTGCGTCCATGGATGGAAGGAATAGAAGTGGGATTAGTTCTCTCTCTGGCTGAGAAAATGAACTCTGAGAACTGGGTTGCGGTATCTCATACAGCACTATCTATTCCTCCTTTTAATCTAAATATGAATCATCTATATACATATTTAAGCAATGTGTCTAATGTGTAGGTATCATTAGTACATGTGGTTTAGTCGTTGTACTGTATCATTACTGTAGCTCTAAATGTATTACCCCATAAGTTCAACATTTACACACTTAGCGTTTTTCTGTCAACATTAGATCACTCAATCCTCCCACCACTAACTCGTCTACATTTCTTTTATATTCCAATATCTGTGCTTTAAAGATGCTTTCATGCATTTTTCTGTTTTGTTGAGGATATAAGATGATGCGATATACATGGACTGATTTGTAGATCTATTTTGATTGCTATCGATTCTGTGAGTCATGGTGCTAACTAATAGGATGTTCACGCATCACACACTACCATTCATAACCACCATCACGCCAACAGCGCAAAATTGTTGTTTTTCCTAATGAATCCATTTTAAAACAAAGTGATAGTCCAGACATGTCTAACATTCCTGTATGATCTGAAGACCTATGATTTATACAACCTAACCTACTGTAGTTACTGAGACCCTTTTGCCATTAACGCAAACATACAGTGTGCCAAGATGTTCTGTTCCAAGCAACCTACAGTAGCTGGTTACAATGTAAATGACTGGCTTGGTAACGTGAAAGGAGTGTTGTCTGTCTTGTTCTAATTGGCCTATTTCTATCAGGTCCATACGTCTGTTTTCCTACTGAACAACAATAGGCAACAAGACACTATTAGATACCATTTCATTTTTCCAAACCGTATTGATTACCAATTTAAAGGTTCAGTTATTCAACCCATTGGGAGAATTTCTGGCTATTGGTCTAAGATGAGGGTAAAAAAAAATATATTATCTGCCTACAGTTTACTGATTTTTAGTACCCAATTTTTTTTTGCCACACATTAGGTTAAATGGTTAACTTTATAGCAAGTGGTTGGTTGAACCAGCTCCATAGGTCAGCATCAAACACACCCTTCCGTTAGTGTTGAAGGATAAACACTGCCCCCTGCTGTTTCAAATGATTCCAGTGTTTTTTTGCACAACTTATTCAGTTATTGAATGCCATTAAGCTGACACCTTTTTATTTGCAAATTATCATTAGTCCTGGTTTTCTGTCTAATATACAGTTGTACGTATTGTGAAACATAGACTGACCTGGGAATATTTTTCTGGTCTGTTTTGAGTAACGTGTGCCATGAAATGTAATTTATGTGCTGAATATTCACTCTTGAATATAATATACATTTGAATAATTAATGTAACATCTCTGTGCTTATGGTTTTGCTATGTGATGTGTCAAGAATGTGATATTACTCTACTGTATATTACTATATGAGGGATATGTAAGTTACAGTAATTGCGCTCTGGCTATTGTGAGTCACTGTATTTTACAATCACAAAAGGTTTTTAATCAGCCCTATAGTAATATATCATTGTGTACCAGTATTCTGTTTCTAGTTATTTCTCTGTACTAATAAATGCTGCTGTTTTTATTATTCTTATAAACAGTTAATATTCTGGCACCCAGCCTTCCTTAAGTCACTCTTCACTTTCACTGAAGGTCTTTCATGTTTCCAGCCCCATCTGATTTACCTTGGGGTTTTCAGACAGACATAAATGTCACTTTCCTACTCCACGTTGCCATCGGTGACATCAGTGCCCCCTCCATTCCGTTCAGGCATTATGAAGTAGTAGGAGATTTGGCACAAATGACCCCACACTGCCTGGCTTCCACACCCCAGTTATCATCTCACGTTCTCACAACGTTACATTCGTGTCCTTTATTCTTGTCACTGAGGATTACCACTATCAAAAATATTGGTTTGTTGGGTTAATTTCCTTTTCATACTAGCGGTTAGCGGGCGCTGCCTGGAAGGAACAGGAAACTCATCACAGGAAATGCATCATGACTAATGACACATAATCCCACCCAAAAGCCTTACACTGAAGATGTACTTTCTTCACACCATTTGGAAGGACAGCACCCTTGCAGGTGGAGATGACTGCTCATTGAAGTGCACTTGATTTTGAATTGCTATGTAATTTTTCTGACCTTTTTTAAAGTGTTATGTTGAACAATAAATGGCTAAGATGTTAACCTTGTTTTGGTGGCTGGAATTTTTTTTCTGCTTGTGTGTATAATACAGTATTTTTGGTAACACTTTACTTGACACTTAGTGTTACGACACCGTCACAGCCATGTCATAACAGCTGACAACTTGTCATATGATCATGACACGATATACACCTTTTGACGTATTGTTATTTCTATGGCTGGTTATGACTCCATAAGTGTCAACAAACAACCTACCAGACAAGGCAAAACATTCCATTCTATTCCACCATAACCTACATGTCAACAGTAATTTTTATGTTGTATAATGTTTTCTGATTATGGACCTTTTATTTAATGATAATTGTAATTGCTCACACATTGTCAGACATGCACCTACCCCAATGCTCCGTTGCTGATTGGGATGATTTCAGGAGCAGGACAAGAGCCCCTCTTTTTGACTAATGACTGAAATAAGGGCATGTTCATGATAGGCCTGTCTGTCTTATACGATTATGATGTTCATAGTGTATTTTTTTTTTATTGGTCAAAGTGAAGTGGCACAGGATGGTCCCAATGCTTCATGACAGTGTCCTAAAGTGTGTTTTCTGGAAGTTATTAATATGATTTAACAACAAAACATGACTACAGAATTCACAATTGATTTAAGAAACTTTAAAACACAAAGGAAAGGTGGGTTTTGACAACGTGTCCATAATCAGCCATAAAATAAAGTGCTCGTGTAAATATATGGGTCATGACATGACTGTTATGACACTAGGTGTCAAGTAGTGTTACCATATTGTTTTCTCCAAACTAATCTGTCATTTAGCTTGATCTGTGATAGATACAGCACATATTTAGATATTCCATGCCTCTATTTCATGTTTTGCTCTGTGTTTGACACCCCTCAATTACCCTGTAAACATGGTATAACATCATTTATTAACCTAGCCATCATTGTAAAATACTCTAATAACCCACAATTCCACGATTTCCTGGTAGAGCAGATCCATGCATGAGAAGGACATGTTTTATGGGGAGCCATGTTGCTTGCATGACAATATTCTATTACTGGAGCATTTTCTATTACATCCTGCAAGCTATTCCTTCCTTTGTCTTGATGGGCCGTTGATTACCACAGAGGAGAATAATGCATTTAGGAAAAACAGAGCACACAGTAGTCCCAAATCACAAGAGTATACAGAAGAGAAGGACCATGACCATCCACGGTCAAAGGCCTGCCTGGCCTGAGCAGAGACGTCAATCAAACCAAGCAATACAAAACTTGAAGGCCATGTGAAAATACTGTTCAAATCGAGAAAATGTTGAAAGAAGTGCTTACCTGAGAGCTACTTCAGAATATTTTATCTTTAGCCTTAAAACAGAAAGCGGATTCCTCCCACTGGGCACACGGCCTTGTCTCATAGATAAAAAGCCACAAGTTGCATTTCCAATGTGGTTGAACGCATAAAAGCACAACCAAATTCCAATAGAAAAACAAAGTCACATTTTTGGTTTAGTTGTCACCCAAATGTATCTCACTGAGCTTTCAACCATTTAAAAGCACAGCAAAGTTCAAATGGGAATAAAATGTCAGATATTTAGAATAATGTGTTATCACTGTGCTGTGTTATCATCTAATAGCAGAACCAAATGACCTGGATTGCAGTTGAGATTACTTTAAAAGTACATGGTGCAAATGATCAATGCCGTTCGAGATTCTGCACCTCTGCTAGAGTGAGTAAAACGGTCAGAGTGAGGTGTTCACTCATTTGTGTCTTGAAGTAGCTAGCAAGCTAGCCAACTTTAGCCAGTTAGCTTGAGTGCTTGACTGCCGGTTCAGAGCGTCAGTTTGCGCTCGGAACGCTCAGAGAGAGCGAAACGCTGTACATTTACGAACGGACAATCTGTCAACGCTCTGAATTTGCGAACGCCCAGAGCGCACTCTGGCAGTCCAGTTTGAATTTATGAACACATCCTATAAATCAGTGGCACAGATGGAACTCTCCAAGCAGAAGATGCAACTCCTTCAAATGTTTATATTTGGTTGCGTTGACAACCAAACACAATTCAATATCACTAAATATCATGACATTTGAAATCAACCAGAGCTTGAAACCCTAGGCCTATAGTAGTGTCTCTATTATTGAATTCTGGGTTGAATTGAAACAATAGCTGTTGATGACTTTGCACATGCTATATAGGCCTGAGTGATAAACTATGGTCACATTTAATTTGCTCTGTTAAACCTACCATTTGGAATGACTTTGATTGCAACCGTGGATCTATTTAGTTTTTAAGTGGAGATCTCTCAATCATTCTCACGATAGCACATTGGTAATAGTCACTGGCAAATATCATAGGTGGGCTTGGTAAAAACCCCGGATGGGAGACTAAATGAAAGCTATAGATAGATCAATTTCTCCAGTAGGAGTTGCTGCCTAACCTATTTAAATTTTGGGGGGGATAGTGGACATAACGTTGAAGATCTGCCGTCGTTTCAAAGGTACAAATTCAACATATTTTATACAAGGTTTGTCTATGTTGAAATTTGGTTTCCATGATGACATTATCCTGTGGTTGAAATTTCACCCTCAAAACAACAGTGATGACTTTTTTTAAATCCAATCTATTTTCCACTTAGATTCCACGTCACAATACGTTGACACAATTACATTGACCAAATATGTTGATTCAACCAGTTTGTGCCCGGTGGGGCTCACTCTAACCCTGTCTATATCTGCAGTAATGTAGTGATACTTGTCAGCCCTGTATCTCTGACACATTTGACAGGAGGAATACTACCTTAATGCATTACTGTACTCGCTCAGTCTGCACTCCACGCACAATGAACTTTTGACTGGCATTGAAAACATTGGGCTGTATTTCACCGTTGCAACAGCTGCGATACGGGTTTCTACTGGGGAGTCCTTTGTGATCATCTCCCTGTCAATCGAATCCTCAAAGGTGAAACAAACACAGCTCCCCACATTGGTCACGTCAGATTTACCTGGCTACCCCTCCACATCGCTCCGGCCAACTGATGTTTCTTTTCCACGATGAGTCTGGATTTTCCTCCCTC
Source organism: Salvelinus namaycush (assembly GCF_016432855.1). Taxonomy (NCBI): domain Eukaryota; kingdom Metazoa; phylum Chordata; class Actinopteri; order Salmoniformes; family Salmonidae; genus Salvelinus; species Salvelinus namaycush. Next base: position 32,167,695 of record NC_052341.1, read on the forward strand.
CCCGACGATTTCTAGAACGAGAACCCATTCTGACAGTTCTGATTGGTCCCAGAAACAGATGGGTTGAGCCAGAGCCAGCCTACATGATGACGTTGTCATCTTTGATACTCTGATTGGTTAGATTTGTTAAGAGACGATCCAACCGCTGATGAATTTGTTTTGTGCAACGCATCTTAGTTTGAGGTCATGCGAACGACTTCTAGGATGGAAGTTTCAGACTGAATGTATGTAGCAATCAATAGAGCAGCGGAATTACATTCAGGGTGAGTCGTCAGGCAAGCGTCAGATAAGACTGGTGGGTGAGGTGACACCATAGAGATGGATAGAAATCTTTACTTGGAAAAAAACTGTTTTTGCATAGACAGTGCAATTGAGGGTTTCCACCATTCAACTGGGTGGGGGTTAAGGAAGGATGGAGATGGCCTCAATGACACTGCCCGTGCTCTCAAAGACACCATAATGGGACAAATACAAAGATGAGTCGTCTAACTAAGTCTATGGGTGACACTGATCCAATGTCACATCCTCTCTGTATTCTATCTCCTGAATGGCATTGTATCACCTGACCATTAGATGGAGACACACTCCTCTGGAGAGCCTTGTTGAAATCTCTCTCTCTCTCTCTCTCTCTCTCTCTCTCTCTCTCTCTCTCTCTCTCTCTCTCTCTCTCTCTCTCTCTCTCTCTCTCTCTCTCTCTCTCTCTCTCTCTCTCTCTCTCTCTCTCTCTCTCTCTCTCTCTCTCTCTCTCTCCTTTTCACACATCGAGCCAGCAGCCACGTCTCCCTGATTTGATCTAAATCCTCTTTTAGGTTTTACAACGTTGAAGTGGCACACACCTGGCCTGGGGATGGACCCTCTCAAACAGCATGTGTCCACGAGTACTATTGAAAAGGCCCGATACTGATTGTGCATTGACTCCCCGCTCTCACCACGGCCCCTTGCACTTTGCAATTACTGTAGCCCAGCTGTAACGTTCCCCAGGGGCACCCGAGATCCAGGGGTCTCCTCCCTGCCTTGTCATATCCAGGGCCCCTGCCGGAAAAGCGGGCGGGGGAGCAGAGGTCAGACACTAGCAGGAGTAAAGTGGAAGGATTATGTGTTGGATGTAGCAGGCTATGGGTCCCTAGATCTCTGCGGCTCAGTGTTAATCCTGGATCGCTGTATCCGGAATCTCATCAATAATCGAGCTAGGCTTAGTTTACATTTACATTTAAGTCATTTAGCAGACGCTCTTATCCAGAGCGACTTACAAATTGGAAAGTTCATACATATTCATCCTGGTCCCCCCGTGGGGAATGAACCCACAACGCTGGCGTTGCAAGCGCCATGCTCTACCAACTGAGCAACACGGGACCACGCTTAGCATGATGAAGTGTAATTTACTTCAGCTATCTGCAGCTAGTGGGTATTCTCTGATCAGAAGTGTCTATGCTGTGTTGTGGTGATGGCAGAGGATTCAAGGTGGACGTCTTGCTAAGGGATTTGTAGCACAGTTGGAAGTGAGAATGGCCTCATTCCTTCGCTATATTAGGGAAACAGTTAGATACTCTGAGGATGTGTCAGAATGCTGGAAGAGAGAGACTTGTCTTCCTGTAATCTGAGTGATGTCAACAGAACCATTCTCTCTTCCAGAGCTGTCATTACATCAGCGACAACACACTGCATAACCCAGCATGTGTTAAAACTAGCACTCGAGTTTTATGTGAATATTTTTTAGCTTAGGAAGGAGATGCTTCATTGGTGTGGTGTACTAGTCATATGTATAGCAGATATTATCGGTTTCAACCCAAGACTATTATCAATGTGTCTCCCTTAATTCCACCAAATAAAGTTGTCAGGTGTATTTTGAAATCTTTAATAATGCTAGTCGACTAATTTATCCCTTTCCCCTCAGGGTTTATAATGTCAAAATACCAGAAGGCACATTTTTAAATTAAAAATTAACTGCGTTCTGGGTGAAATCAGTATGTTTGGGTTCATCCAACATCGAACAGCTCGGATCTGGAATTCCATCTCTGCAGCGATAATGTAGGTTATTTTGCAATTCTTTACATGTCTTTTTAATGTAGGCCTTTCCGCTTTCATCTTTTGTCCTCTTTTTAATGACTTTATCAAATTAAAAGCACATGATGCTCCCCTTAACTCCTTGTCCTAATACTCCACCACGCTCATTTCACAAAAAAACAGTGCGGTGAGATGGAATAGAGGGAGGGAAGAGGGGGAACATCTGTGGCGCAGCGCTAATTATTGGGAAATATCGGATAGAATGGGGTTTGGAATGGATGGCCCTCAGATCCTCTTCCAAGCGCCTGTGCCCGTGCTGGTGTCGCTCTTTTCATCTCCTCCCGCTCTGTTGTTTTACAGAGCCGTGGAGCCGGGCCAAGCACGCCTTTCTGATGTTTATTAAGGAGAAAGAAGAAACTGTCATGTCACGCTTGACAAAAGATGGCCGCCAAGCTCTTTAGAACTACCCGTCCCTTTAAGAGTTGGTGGTGAGAGCATAACATATTTAATGTCCCCCATGCACACAAAAAAGAAAACAGAAACGTTTTCATTTTTCTGACCTTTGAGGGAAAGCGGTGGGGAGTGTATAACTCCAGCTTGCCTGTTATTCTTTCCGAAGGTTTTCATTTGATTTGTGTTGGGAAACATGCCGAGTATGTAAGACAGTAATAATGATGGATTTACTTAATAGGGAACCAGTTCATTATTTGTTTATCCTCATCCTATATCGCAGATATTTTATCTCCCTATGCCAGGACAGCCTGAGATCCTCTGGCTGGGCACTGTTTGCCAATCCAAAGTGTAGGTTGAAAACAAAAGGAGACCGGGCATTTGCCATTAGGGTCCCTAGACTTTGGAATGATCTGCCAGATGAGATCAGGCTTGCAGATTCAGTGCCTCTTTTTAAATCCCTGCTGAACACACTTTAAAAATATATACTATTAATGTATGATTTCAATGTATAATTAGCTATCTTTTTTTTCATTCTCCATCCTCCTGTCTTTGTTTATTTGTTTATACTTTAATTGTATTATTTTATGATGTGAATCACCTTGTTACCTGTAGGGGAGGGTGTGGTAAGTTGTTCCAAATGGGTAAGTTGAGCCACACAAAATGTATCATTTGACCATTGGTCATCATTTCATGGTGTCTGTGAAGGAAGAAATCCCATGGAAAAAGTGATAAGCAAGTTAGGTCCCAAAAACATATTTTCACCAAGTCAATTGAATTTATTGTGTTAGAGGTTTCATGATGCTTGTATCTAAACCAAAGTAGATAACTTTAAGATTATTCTAAACAGTGGTGGAAAAAGTACCCAATTGTCATACTTGAGTAAAAGTAAAGTTACCTTAATAGAAAATGACTTAAGTGAAAGTCACCCAGTAAAATACTAGTTGGGTAAAAGTCTAAAAGTATTTGGTTATAAACATACTTAAGTATCAAAAGTAAATGTAATTTCTAAAATATACATAAGTATCAAAATTGAAAGTAAAAGTATAAATCATTTAACATTCCTTACATTAAGCAAACCAGACGGCACAATTTTCTTTTCTTAAAAAAAAAAATACACTGCATTCGGAAGGTATTCAGACCCCTAGATTTTTTTCACATTTTGTTACATTACAGCCTTATTCTAAAATGTATTCAATTATATATTTTCCTCATCAGTCTACACACAATACCCCATAATGACAAAGCGAAAACTGTTTTTTATACATTTTAGCAAATGTATTAAAATGTAAAACTAAAATTCCTTATTTACATAAGTATTCAGACCCTTTGCTATGACACTCGAAATTGAGCGACAGGTGCATCCTGTTTCCATTGATCATCCTTGAGATGTTTCTACAACTTGATTGGAGTCCACCTGTGGTAAATTCAATTGATTGGACATGATTTAGAAAGGCACACACCTGTCTATATAAGGTCCCACAGTTGACAGTGCATGTCAGAGCAAAACCAAGCCATGAGGTCAAAGGAATTGTCCGTAGAGCTCCGAGACAGGATTGTGTTGAGGCACAGATCTGGAGAAGGGTTCAAAAAATGCATGCAGCATTGAAGGTCCCCAAGAACATAGTGGCCTCCATCATTCTTAAATGGAAGAAGTTTGGAACTACCAAGACTATTTCTAGAGCTGGGCACCCAGCCAAACTCAGCAATCGGGGGAGAAGGGCCTTGGTCAGGGAGGTGACCAAGAACCCGATGGTCAATATGAAAGAGCTCCAGAGTTCTTCTGTGGAGATGGGAGAACCTTCCAGAAGGACAACCATCTCTGCAGCACTCCACCAATCAGGCCTTTATGGTAGAGTGGCCCGACGCAAGCCACTCCTCATTAAAAGGCACATGACAGCCCGCTTGGAGTGTGCCAAAAGGCACCTAAAGACTCTCAGACCAAGATTCTCTGGTCTGATGAAGCCAAGATTGAACTCTTTGGCCTGAATGGCAGGCATCACGTCTGGAGGAAACCTGGCACCATCCCTACGGTGAAGCATAGTGGCGACAGCATCATGCTGTGGGGATGTTTTTCAGCAGCAGGGACTGGAAGACTAGTCAGGATCAAGAGAAAGATGAAGGGAGCAAAGTACAGAGAGATACTTGATGAAAACCTGCTCCAGAGCACTCAGGACCTCAGACTGGGGCAAAGGTTCACCTTCCAACAGGACAACGACCCTAAGCACACAGCCAAGACAACGCAGGAGTGGCTTAGGGACAAGTCTCTGAATGTCCATGAGTGGCCCAGCCAGAGCCCGGACTTGAACCCGATCTAACATCTCTGAAAATAGCTGTGCATCAACGCTCCCCATCCAACTTGACAGAGCTTGAAATAATCTGCAGAGAAGAATGGGAGAAATTCCCCAAGTACAGGTTTGCCAAGCTTGTAGCGCCATTCCCAAGAAGACTTGGACCTTACGATGCTGTAATCGCTACCAAAGGTGCTTCAACAAAGTACTGAATTTTTTATTTTTTATCAATTTGCAAAAATTTCTAAAAACCTGTTATTGCTTTGACATTATGGTGCGTTGTGTGTAGATTGATGGGGGGGGGGACTATTTAATCAATTTTAGAAAAAGGCTGTAACATAACAAAATGTGTGAAAAGTCAATTGGTCTGAACACTTTCCGAATGCACTGTATACAGTTTGCCAGGGGCACACTTCAACACTCAGACATCATTTACAAACGAAGCATGTGTTTAGTGAGGCCGCCAGATCAGAGGCAGTAGGATGACCAGGGATGTTTTCTTGATAAGTGTGTGCATTAGACCATTTTCCTGTCCTGCTTAGCATTCCAAATGTAACGAGTACTTTTGGGTGTCAGGGAAAATGTATGGAGTAAATAGTACATTATTTGCCTGAGGACTGTAGTGAAGTAAAAGTTTTCAAAAATATAAATAGTAAAGTACAGATACCCCAAAAAGTATTTAAGTAGTACTTTTAAGTATTTTTACTTAAGTACTTTACACTCAATCAATCAATCACATTTTTACATCAGCAGATGTCACAAAGTGCTATACATAAACCCAGCCTAAAACCCCAAACAGCAAGCAATGCAGATGTAGAAGCACGGTGGCTAAGAAAAACTCCCTAGAAGGGCAGGAGCCTAGGAAGAAACCTAGAGAGGAACCAGGCTCTGAGGGGTGGCCAGTCCTCTTCTGGCTGTGCCGGGTGGAGATTATAAGAGTACTTGGCCATTTAAGGCCAGATTGTTCTTCAAGATGTTCAAATGTTCATAGATGACCAGCAGGGTCAAATGATAATCACAGTGGTTGTAGTGGGTGCAACAGGTCAGTACCTCAGGAGTAAATGTCAGTTGGCTTTTCGTCACCGAGCATTCAGAGGTCGAGACAGCAGTTGCGGTAGAGAGAGAGTCCAGAACAGCAGGTCCGGGACAAGGTAGCGCGTCTGGTGAACAGGTCAGGTTCCCAAGCTGCAGTCAGTTGAACAGTTGAAACTGGAGCAGCAGCACGACCAGGTGGACTGGGGACAGGGAGGAGTCATCAGGCCAGGTAGTCCTGAGGCATGATCCTAGGGCTCAGGGAGGGGAGGGAGGGAGAGAGGGAGGGAGCATACTTAGATTCACACAAGGACACCAGATAAGACAGACTGACCCTAGCCTCCCTAGAATAGATACTGGAGACTGTTGGGGGGGGTCTCTGTAAACTTCAATATGATGTCCTAAACCTAGCATGAAAGTGCATTCTTGTACTGTAGGTGTAACGCAAGGTATTATCGCTGGGATATGAGGTAACAGCAGGGCCTGGACTTTGTTAAAATTGTTTAATAAAGTACAAAGTGTTTGTTAGGTGTTAAGCCTTTGTTAAAAGATGCATACAATTATTAAAAGACGAACAAGTGATTGTGTTGAATTGTGTTCGGGAGAAAAAATTGACATGATTTTAAAAAGGTAGTGGTAATATTTCATTCAGTACAGCTGAAGGTGTACAGTAGGTGGCTTAACTTACCCTATCCAGTGGCTCCAGTTACCCCATACCAGCGGTAAGTTGTGCCACTTTTTCTGGACTATGTTTTCAAAACTGTAATGTTTACTTGAATTCTGATTATTTCCAGGGATACACAACACCCTGACATATATGTTGATATCTTTATTAGAAAGAAAACTATATTTCCCTTGACTGAGTGATGTTGAATGTCAAAACAAAATTCTCAACTTACCCCACTCTCCCCAATTGAAAAGCATTATTATTATTATTATTAATAATATTGCGGCATATGAAACATAATGTGGTCAAATTATCCACAGGCCTAACATCGGCATGAAACGCTTGCTAAGGTATAGTAATAACAAGTCATAACAGAGGAAACTGGGGTAATATTGTTGACGCTCCACATAAGGCTTATGTGTCCTCCTACCAAGGTTAGCCTTAAACAGCATGTGTTTGGATATCAATTGTGCAACGTGATATTGAGTACTACTTACTTTCATTTACTCTGGATGGCTTTGTGTGACTGTGTACCACCCACATAACATAACCTGGATTCAAATGTACTGTAGCTTGACAGGAACATTTTTGTTAGCGCCATACACAGTACATCTGAAAGAAAATGACCAAATATTCTTCAGGGTATATAAAAGAAATATGGCCTGTATTTGCACTCTATTATTGACACTTGCTGTGGAAAAAGACTACCCAGAACTACATGGCAACAGGCAAAATTCTTGCAAGAAACACAGTATCAATATTCATAGCATGAACAAGGAGACGTTTTCTTTTTATACATGTACTATTTTACCATGACCATATCGACCTTATCAATCTCTATTATCACATAGCCAACCCCATGAAAGCCCATATTACTGAATGAAAACACCCAATGGCGGAGGTAAACACAGGGTTATACCATCTAACTTAGGAATGTAGGCTTAATCTGTTTCTATCCGCTACAGGTTTGTTTTCACGCTACTGTTAGCAATGGATAGGCAGCGTTCGAGTCTGGGGCTGGGTAGTGTTTTCTGGAAGCTAGCAGGCTGGGTGGCCAAAGGGAACGGCTACTTATCTGCGACGCTCAACAGTTACCTTTATGAGACAATCTGTGGCATGACCCCCTTATTTCTGCTGATAATTGGTCTTTACTGCATTAGATGCCCAGCGCCGGAAATTATGTTCACGTTTCGTACGTCGTTTTATTAGTCCTGAACGGCTCTAAGAATAAGAATGTTTTTACACCCCGTGTGTGGATGTAAATTCTTGTCTGTTCAGCAGCTGAAGGTTGTTTATACTTTCATGGCTAATTAGAACACCTCACTCGGTATTCTGGGAGATTATCACACTCCATTGGAATGAACCCTTTCTCTGGGTTCTCATTCATCAATATGTATCAAGCTTCCGAAAGTTTAGATTTGGGTGGGCCACGCTGCTAGTACTTATATTTTCTCAAGTTGGGTTTGGGCGTATACCATGTTTCCTGACAGGTTGACGCCGGCAAGGAATATCGAAAGCTTTAAAAAACACAGTCAGGGAATATTTGGTAGGATAAGAAATACTTAGGATATACCACTACATCATACATTGGACCAGGTTCCATATCAAAATGCCCTGGATCGTGTTAGTGTAGAGGGCCAAATTCAATATCTCTGTTCATGTATGTGGTGTGAGTGTGACCTCCACAGCCATACCACTATATGGACACACACACAGAGAGCGAGAGAGGGCTCCATTAACAAACCATATGGCCACAATCCCACAAGCAGACCTCTCCTCCTGGCCCAATTGGCCTTCACATGCAGGCAGCCCCGTTGGAGCTTCCCCATTCTAAGAGGTTAAATAAACACTGGTCACATACTTTATGGCCAATGTATAATACAGTCTTGTAAACCTACAAGGTTTCCAATCTAATGAATAGCATCGACAGTGAACATCAAATGGCAAACGTAGGTCACAGAGAAGACTGACAATGCCAAACCAATTAAGAGGTACTTTTAAGGTATGGGAAACAATGCTCTGTTGAATCTCAGTTGGCAATCCTGGCCCCCATTTGATAAAAGCATTTCAAAAGTAGCAATCTGGATTATAACAAAGTGGAGCAGCGACCAAAGACAATCAGGAGAAACATGCCGGCCTGCGGAGAAAGAAAGGGGGGTGGACACAGTTGATATTGGACGTTTTTTTGGGAAAAGGACAATAACGTTTGGTTTTCATAACCACTAATGTTGTGTGCAAAAACCCCTGCTCTCCTCCAAAATATCCCATCAGAGATTTCTTCTCTTGGCGTCAGCCATGTGTATTTGGTGAGAGGTCAGTCAAGGAGAGGAGAAAGAAGCTAGAATTCTGTTCCCTTGCCTCGTAATCTACCGCTATGTTAGAGCTTCTTGTAAAACGCTCCAGAGAAAGCCTTCACATTGGCAGTGAATAATTTGATTTGTAGGGTAACTACTTTAGCAGCTAAGAATAGCACCTGCGGCATGCTGGGTAGCGCAACTGGTTAGCACATGGTTCAGGCTCCCCAGTCAAGCCGCAGTCGAGGTTCCCACAGTTCCCACCACATGGCTCATGCCTGCTTTGGTGTACGGAGCAGATTTAGATGAAGGCTCAGTTTGGAAAGCATTGGAACAAGACATAAAGGATGTTATGTGCTCCTGCTGGTGTCTACTTAGCCTTGTTTGCCAGGGCATAGAATGAGACTACCGTCTACCTACGAGAATATGCAGCATTAGGTTTAGGCCTAGTAGAGCTGAGAGATACACACGTGTGTGTGTGTGTGTGTGTGTGTGTGTGTGTGTGTGTGTGTGTGTGTGTGTGTGTGTGTGTGTGTGTGTGTGTGTGTGTGTGTGTGTGTGTGTGTGTGTGTGTGTGTGTGTTGAATTGTATGTCCCCACAAGGTTAGCTGTACAAGACTGTGTGTATATGCTTGTAGATAGAAACTGTCTTTGAACCTGTTGGTATCAGACCTCATGCTCCGATACAAACTGCCCAACAGTAAGGGAGTGAACACTTCGTGGCTAGGGTGTGTGGGCACCTTGATGATGCTGCAGGCCTTCCTCAGGCACCATTTTGAGTAGATGTCCTGGATGGATGGATGGATGGGAGCACGGTCCCAGTGTTGTACTGGTCCATCTTCACCACCCACTGGAGGGCCTTGCAGTCATGGACGAAGCAATTCCCATACTAGGCCGTGAGTTTGACGTGGCGATAGTCAATTGGGCACCTTGTTTTTCTTGGGCACTGGGATGATGGTGGTCTCCTTGAAGCAAGTGGGGACTACAGCCTGGGACTGGGACAGGATGAAGATGTCTGAAGACGCCCGACAGCTGGTCAGCACACACTCTGAGGACGCAAACAGGGATGCCATCTGGGCCAGCGGCTTTCGAGAGTTTTCCTCACGTCAGCCTAGGAAAGCGAAAGCATCTGGTCGCCAAGAGCAGCGAGAGTCTTCCTGGATGGTTTGGTATTGTCTGCCTCAAATTGAGCATAGAATTGTATTTATTTATTTCACCTTTATTTAACCAGGTAGGGAAGTTGAGAACAAGTTCTCATTTACAACTGCGACCTGGCCAAGATAAAGCAAAGCAGTTCGACACATACAACAACACAGAGTTACACATGGAGTAAAACAAACATACAGTCAATAATACAGTAGAAAAATAAGTCTATATACAATGTGAACAAATGAGGTGAGATAAGGGAGGTAAAGGCAAAAGGCCATGGTGGCGAGGTAAATACAATATAGCAAGTAAAACACTGGAATGGTAGATTTGCAGTGGAAGAATGTGCAAAGTAGAAATATAAATAATGGGGTGCAAAGGAGCAAAATAAATGAATAAATAAATACAGTAGGGGAAGAGGTAGTTGTTTGGGCTAAATTATAGATGGGCTACGTACAGGTGCAGTAATCTGTGAGCTGCTCTGACAGCTGGTGCTTAAAGCTAGTGAGGGAGATAAGTGTTTCCAGTTTCAGAGATTTTTGTAGTTCGTTCCAGTCATTGGCAGCAGAGAACTGGAAGGAGAGGCGGCCAAAGGAGGAATTGGCTTTGGGGGTAACCAGAGAGATATACCTGCTGGAGCGCGTGCTACAGGTGGGTGCTGCTATGGTGACCAGCGAGCTGAGATAAGGGGGGACTTTACCTAGCAGGGTCTTGTAGATGACCTGGAGCCAGTGGGTTTGGCGACGAGTATGAAGCGAGGGCCAGCCAACGAGAGCGTACAGGTCGCAGTGGTGGGTAGTATATGGGGCCTTGGTGACAAAACGGATCTGTTAAACTCGTCTGGGAGGGAGGCTTCGGTGGGCACCACACAGCTGGATTTGCCTTGTAGTCCTTGATAGTCTGTGGTCCTTGCCACATGCGTCATGCGTCGCGAGTAAATGGGAGATGGGTGGTGTAAAGCTCAACAATTCCAGTCCTGTCATGACAAGTGGTTGAAATTCTAGCTTCACCGTTGAAATAGCAGAGGATTTTCACACAGTTAGTTTAGCTTCAGCTATAGAGGCAGAGTGAAAATGTATACCATAAAGCCTTTCCTAGATAGAAAATGTCCTGTGTTCTGTTTTGTGGAGAGTGCAACATTATACTGTATGTTGATCAGTCTTTTTTATTGTGTGACAATGTGCAGAAGCGGTTTAGAATTCATTGTGTTTATATGAATGAATGATAAATCAAGTGCCTGGACTGTTTGAAAGCAAAGCAAAGCATTCCTGCCCTGTAAAATATACACTGTGATACAGTGCAGAACACCTGCCAATAATGCATTGCTTTTAAACGTGCATGGATTAATAACCTTTCCCCAAGTAGCTTAGCTAATACACATTGTTAAATGTTTCCATGTATCCAATATCTCCTCTCCAAAGCAACTGAATGTAAAAAAATATATATGTTTAATCTTTATTTAACTAGGCAAGTCAGTTAAGAACAAATTCTTATTTTCAATGACGGCCTATACCGGCCAAACCCGGACGACGCTGAGCCAATTGCACGCCGCCCTATGGGACTCCTAATTACAGCTGGTTGTGATACAGCCTGGATTCGAACCAGGGTGTCTGTAGTGACGCCTCTAGCACTGAGACAGATTCCTACAATATCTCTTACAATTTGTGGTTATCAGGGTCCCTCCATTAAATTGAGTAGATTTAGTAGACTCTTCTTGTCTTTTGAGTTGCTTGGACACTCCAGTTCTCAAGTACAGTCCTATGCAGTTGTCATATTATGTGAACAGAGGGACATGAATGCATGGTGATACAGTATACAGTATGTTGTTCCATCAACATGTTTGCCTGCATTTTATGTCCTTTCCATTTTGCACTCTATATGACCCTCTCTACAAATGAAACTATTAAGATAGATATCACGCCAGCAGGGTGTATTTAGGGGAAGATGCCAGATATGAGAAGTTTTGTTGATACTCAGCAGAACTACAGAGGACACATTGTTGACTGACTTAAACAATGACGAAAAATGTAAACAATTAAGAATTTGGGCAAAATGAATTGCAAAACAGACATTTACGATTCCACGCACCATTTACAACCATTTCACACACATCTGAAATAAACATATTTTTCAAACATGTGTGGTCAAGTAGTTAGCATCTTGAATCACTGTTTCCCAACACCCAGTCCTCCAGTTCTGGCTGCTGCAACCTGGTTTCAGAGCATTTCGTATTAATCTGTATCCAAATCCGAGACACTTCATTTAGTATGATGTGTTACGTTTCATATGGTATGCATTAATTTGTGGATGTCCATCACCCATTTCGTGTGGTATGTTACGAATGACAATTCATATTATATGTTGCAAATTTGCAAACGTACTATATGTTACGAATTTTAGCTAGGTGGCTAATGATAGCTAGCTGGCTAACGTTAGCTAAGTTAGGGGTTAAGGTTAGGGTTAAGTTTAGGAGTTAGGTTAAAGGGTTAAAGTTAGGGTTAGCTAAAAGGGTTAAGGTTAAGGTTAGAGGAAGGATTTAGTAACATGCTAAGTAGTTGAAAAGTTGATAATTAGCTAAAATGCTAAAGTTGTCTGTGATGAGATTCGAACTCGCAACCTTATACGTCCACCCCGACCAACCACCCTACTTTCGTTTTTTTGCCTTAAGTAACCTTCTGTCTTATGTAACCATACCAAACATAGCATACTAATTTGAGTGTCCTGGATTTACATTTACTATGTTATGTCTAGTCTATGAGACCAGGTTGAGTCCTGGGCAGCTAAATGTTTTGTTTATGTGGCTCAGACATTCTCCTATAAAATATCCACCCATCCTTTCTCGCTGCTGGCGGCCCACAATCTGGAGAGCATCTGATTGTTATTCAGGTCCTCGGCTGCTATCGATAAAGCAGTAAAAAAAGCACTGGAGCCCGGGTGTTCTATTCAGAAAGCCAGAGAGATCTAAATGAGGACTGTGAGCGGCAGGGACGGAGGCAAGGTAGTAATCAGAGTTGGCTCTGGGGTGAACACGGGACCGTTCTTCACCAGCGTGACGACAGAAGGGAAGACATGGAGACACATGGACAGAGTCTTAGGGAGAGCGGTGTCCAGTCCACTAAATCACTGTGCCAAAGCTAGAAGTTCATCAACAAAGATAATAATCTCTCTTTTTGACAGGTTTTAGGCTGTTTGTTTGTTGTGGCCCCTGAAAGGAGCATTTCAGCTATAATGAATCATCTTGATCGTTATTGGCATGGTTTTGAAGCCGGTTGGATGGCTCCCTTTATTCCAACCCTGATGTAGGGTTTCAATAGGCTTGAAGCTAGAAGGAAACCATCAAACATCTCATTATGACCATAGCTCAGTTCCCAAAATGAGTAAGAGAGGAGACAATGTGTCATGAACAGTACTATTTTACCAGAATGTGTGTAAAAGTATAATTTTTCATGCAACACACCCTGGTTGGCCTGTCTGTGCATGTCTGCTGTGTTCTTAAAAGGACTCCAATAGGAGAACATTTCAGTTTGATCAGAGGGCAGTCCTAATCCTATCTGCTTCCTCTGAACAGTTTATTTGTTTATTGTCCCTCAAGAGGGCAGTATTTGTACAATTGAGCCTCCATGCATCCATTATTCTGCCTTAGGAGTTTAGTACAACCGCCACATATAGTATAACCCAAGAATTAAAGCAATTTTAGTACTTTCGAAAGTCTAGCAACTTTGCCACCAGGCATGCCAGCTAAGATAGTAAGACAAACTACACTAACTTGATTGATAGCCTGAAATGGCTTGGTAGTGAGTTATGAGGTTGGGAGATTGGGAACCGATCTAGCTGGCTAGCTAAAGCCAACTTAACAAAAATTGCCAGGTGGCTAGTATTATAACCTGGTTATAACCATGTACTTTTGGTCATGTAATGTAGCTTGATCAAATTAATTTACAAGCATACCCCCTGTGAGTCTTGCCTATCACCGGCAGCTAACATCCAATCAAATGCTGTGTGTGTTTCACTCTCTCCTCTTCAACAGATGATACTGTCTGCAAGCATTAGAACATATCTTTGCTCCATGGTGCATCTTGGAAAGAACCATTTACTTGGGAGAATAGGGGGTTACTCTTTGCCTGGTCCAGGTAGTGTGCCCCCTCTGCAAAATACCACAGACAGATAATTTTTTTATATATATAAATCATTATGATAAAACGTGGTCTTAAAAATGAAGTTAAGTAATTGATTTAACATCTGAAAAATGTATTTAAAAAAATAAAAAATAAATACAGGCTATATATTATTTATTTTTAATTACATAAACAAACAAAATATCAGGCAGCAGGTGCCCTTGTGCCCCATATGGGCATGACACCTCTGCAAATCCAAAGGCTGTGATTTTCAAGGATGCCAAGAATTTTCTGGGTCCATCTTTTCCATCCTAATAATCTTATTGAAACCAGGATGGGACTCCACGTGTCATTCTCAGTGAATAAAAAAAATAGTGATAATGAGTTAATGAGATTGTTTGATGATGAATGGTGTTACATTTTTATAGATACTTTTTCGGCTGCAATAAATGTTTGAAGTTAGTCAATAGCCAAGTTAGTCAATAGTCTATTAATTCAAAAGCAGATACACGAGCATACAATAAAAAAACAATAAAATAAATACTATAAAACAAGCAAGTAATATTGCAAATAGACTGTTGCGACCTGTCAACGTGTACGAATTTTGCATATTTTTTTACAACACAAAATTGCGCCAGCTATCAAACACATTGTCTATGATGGAGGGGGAACCAGCCTCGCCATAAAACATCACTCAATGGTCATCGAGACTGCGCCCTGCATCACTCCAAACAATACCACATCAAAACAACTGGAATATTTTAGAGACACGTACATATTGCATGAATCACGAAGGAAAAATGAGGCAATACAGGAACTAGATGCGCTGTCTCCCTCAAACCAACCCAACCAACCCACGCACTCTCTTGGCGCGCGCACATGCACCTCTCCAGTTTCAATGAATTTGGCGGGGGCAGGACCCCTCCCACTTCGTGTAAGCACTCAATTGTCAGTTTTGACGAACGCCGAGGTACTTAAATAGCGTCAAGGTTTCTTGTATGGGAGGAATTGGTCAACTTGTCACAGAGCGCATGTTACCCATAGTTTTTTCCAGCTCCGCAAATCGATAAGCATGCAGGTGTCTCTCGCGCTCCTTGTCTCCAGCACGGTGCTGCTGCTGCTACAGGGATGTTGTACCTTCGTGCAAGGATGGAGGGTGCTAAAAAACGATGCTACAGAGATCGTACCAGAATATACTGAAGACATACAGCCTCCCGGGGAACCAATACTGCAAGCTTCTAATAATAACAATAATACAATGAATCGACCAAAACACGGGGGAAGGAGATCATCAGCAAACACAGCCTCCTATAGTGAGTATACATTTTTGCGTTGTCTGGTAGCCTACATAGCTAGAAGGAATAGAGGATGTCCATATTCAAGGAGCATTATGAATACTTGTAATAATTAATTGCTTTACTTGTGAGACACTCGTAGCCTACAATGTGAGATTGGTATAGAGAAACGATGTCTCTGTATGGATAATCTTTCATCAATTTAATTGAATACGTTGGGATATTGTTTAATCAATCTAACAAATATTTACTCTAACAATTTACTCTAACACTCGAATTTACTCTAACACCGAGTTCGATTTATTCGTAGGATACTTATATCAAATCGAGGAGTTTGAAATAAACTGCGTGGAATAGTGTTAATATCTCATGGAGATCAATGCGCAATATGCTCTGGTGCATAATGTGCGCAATCACTTAGTGAAAAAATTGCGTTTTCAATTTGTGGTAAACGGTTTGACAATATCTAATAACCTGTAATGTTACGCATGTGAGATAGATAAGGCATTATTTCTCAAGCACTGAGCTTCTGGACCGTCGGCTCTGTTCAAAGAGCGCGAACTGCTCTTTTCCCTTTCCCAGCATAGCGTCTCATCCTTTAGGCACGGGTTAATTCGTTTCTGTCAATGTGCAAGACCACACAAGACCTTTTAATCATAAAAAATGCGCACGGTATTGATTAAAATATCAATGTAGCCTATAGTCTCTGGAGAATAATGAAACCTCACCTGTGTGGTTTATGTCGATCATTATGCCAAGAAACCCTCCAAAGACCACCCAGAATATACAATAATGTTTCATTTATGAAAGTGCCCGAGAAGTGCTACTTCCTGTATGTAGAATAGTTAATAGCAATATCATGAGTAATGCCTCAACCCTCAGTGGCTGTTTTAAATTGCAGCTTTCTCTGCTGATGCATTAGACTGGAACAGCTGTACTGTTCAATGGAGGAAGCCGGATTGCGGTTAGATGAATGCTATGCCAAGGCTGATAGGGCAATATGTCACAGACACATAATATGCCCGTGGTTTCATCCTCACACAATCTGAAGAGCTGCACTTATGAGAGATCAGGGTTTTCACTCGATCCTTGGTGCTATTTCCCTCTCTTTTATACAACGAATTAGTTCAGGTCTGCCTTATGCCATAACTATTTAATTGCAACATCATGTGTCCAAATAGAAAATCCAAGAGTTTCTGCTCTTAGGGGATTTCTTCAGGGTATTTGGAAATTGCAACACTGTGATAGAGAATGAGTCCCACCTGTGGCCAGTAAAGGTTATGCTGTAGTCATGCTGATTTTCACAGAGGAAATATCTCTGATTGCCTTGTCTCATGGATTCAAGATGCACAATGTCCTTCTTTCCCAGTTTTCCCCTAATCTAATCATGTCACTTCAAATCTAAAAGAAGTTGTGCGAAGAGTAAAAATGACAAATGTTGTGATTAGGATATAAAATACTGTAATGATGGATGAGATACATTTCACATAATACTTGAAATCGATAAACAACAGATACATATGTAAGATATTAATTTGAGACCGTTTGCTACAGAGGGGAAATAAACCTGCACCAACATGAAATGTCATTTATTATATAGATTATAATTAATGGGCTTGATATATTTTTCGTAAGGGGAAGTCAAGTCAGAAATGTCAAAGTGGAAATTATAAACTTCAGAAGGCTTTTTAAACCTCAAATACACCATGCATATTACATTTCTTGCACCAGGGCGGTCAGATTAAGATCCTACACCTGTAGCTTCGTGGTGGTGTAGGAAGAACACACGTCTTTCTAAATCTCCTCTTATACTGAGCAATATCCATCAACCGAGAGAGAGAAATAATCATCTATTGGGTCATATCATATGCGATAGGGGTCTTTCTCATAGGCCTATCTGCCTTCCTCTGGGAGTACCATATCTTCCCATGATTCTTCCCATGGTCCCCAGTGGAGTCATTGAGGCAGAGAGGGTGACCTCTGTCTGGCTCCCCTCCAGGACAGTCCATCCCTGGTCCCTGGGCCCAGCAGTCAGCACACTGGGAGAGACCTGAGAACAGGAGAGAGACCTTATGCTGTGGCCTGCCCGACCAGCCGAGCCACAAAATAACACCAGATCAGGTTCTCTGAGGGGAGGGAAAAGTCATCCTTCCATGAATCCTTTTTTATTGCCTTTTTTTGCAAATGAGAAGCCACAGAAGAAAACAGATGCATCTCAAGAGTGTATAATTTCTTAAACCGACGCGTCCTCTGCCATTCTACACGCCACATAGAAAAAAGAGGACAATAACTCATGCATAGGGCTGTTGAAAAGGCCATGGCCAACATATTGAATGACCAATTATGCACTGAATATGCTTTCTCAAGTCTTTTGGTACATTTGTCTCATTTCCAATTGTCAAATGTTGTATTTAGGAATGACAACAAGCATTTAGAGAAAGTTTCCAATTTCACATCCTTTTTCCGGAGGGCCTGTTTTGTGTATGCCAGCTTTTGTTTCCGATTTAAATCTCCATTATGTTTGATTGAGCTGTTTAATAGCATTCTGGTCTGGATTTACTATCAGCTGATTGCTGCCAGCTGGAATTCCACATCCAACCTCATTGTCAGGCAACAGTCATTATCAGATCATGCATCAACGTTAGTGTTCAGTTGCAACTTATTTCCCCCCCTTATACTGAGCCCTTAACCAAACATGGGGACAACATTGATTTTGAATTCGATTTGTATATCAACATTGCATTTATTTAATTACCATTCAAATTTGTTGTAAAAAGTGCACTGCGTTAAGAAATTCTAAATGTTATGTTTATGAGTTTATGAGTTTAAGAGTTTATGAACATTTCCGATGCATTAAATAGAGACTCATATTCCATTTCCCAGCCCAACTCCACGCATGCAATCAAACCAAGTTCTTAGAATAAACAAATAACATTATACGCACAGTGGGAATCATACTTTTGACACTGACACACACGTACTTTTGTCATTGACATATTCAGCACGTCTCACAGAGACACAGCTCTCAAGCTCTCTGCTCTTGAACAGTTAAATGGAAGATTGTTTCCTCGAGTCGGTCCGACTTCAAAGTGTTTGGTTTGGAGGGATGCCACAGATTGTGTAACCTTGATATCCTCCTCTTCACCCCAGGTGCCTCGGAGCTGAGCTGCAGGGAGCTGCGCTCCACCCGTTACATCACTGACGGCTCCTGCCGCAGTGCCAAGCCCGTCAAGGAGTTGGTGTGCTCGGGTCAGTGCATGCCCGCCCACCTCCTACCCAACTCCATCGTGCGCGGCAAATGGTGGCGGAGCAGCGCTTCCGACTACCGCTGCATCCCGGCCCACTCCCGAACCCAGCGGGTGCAGCTGCAGTGCCCCAACGGCAACAGCCGGACTTACAAAATCCGCGTGGTCACCTCCTGCAAGTGCAAGCGCTACAGCCGCCACCACAACCAGTCAGATGCCAAGGAGGCCTCCTCTTCGCCCGAGCCCCGGCGCAACAAGAAACGCACCCGGCTGCCCGGGAGTCAGAGCAAGAGCAACACCCCGACGCTGGTCAGCAACTCCTACTGAGGATTCCTTTCCTTCTTCCGTACAAATGCAGAGACCAAAGTAGCACGCTCACTCATACACACGCACATGTCACACACAACCCGACACGGCTCCTTCATTGGAAGAGGGAGAGGAAGAGACATTTTTCAACAAAAAAGGGATTTGTTAAGCTGTTTGTTGGACTAGCTTGACATGCGTCTTTCTCACCAGACAGGCACTGTAGATTTTGCAGCCTATTTTCAAACATATTTCAGAACTTTTGATTTGCATGACCAAATGAGTCAACAGACTATGCCAGGGAAGGCCATGTGACTGGCCAGTTCATAGATAACAGCCTCTGACTCAGGCACAAGCAGAATCTACCTTAGCCACAGCAAGAGGTGCACCTAAACTCAAAACCCACCTGTGAAAACACCCAGCGGGCAGGCTACACTGCTTGATAGGCCTATTGGGTTGAAAGGTGTCTCTATGCTGTAACTGGTTCTAATCCATCTGTTCCATGGCTGTGTGTACTGTACCGTAGCAGCACGTGGTAGCCCTGGGGCTTCAGGCTCTGGAAGTGGGCTGCTGACAGGCCTGAGAGGCCCTGGCCTCGACCGCAGACCACGCAGTCGCATGACTGCCCGGGCAGCAACTCACTCACCAGGAGCCTCCCAGGGCCCTCCTCGCTCCGTAGCAGCCTTACAGGAGCTGTCAGTTAGGGCCCCTGGCCCAGTGGCCCTAGAGCCCTTGTGAGAGAGGCAGAGGGAGAGTGAGAGAGGGAAAATGGTTGTGTCAGCAGTCCAAGACCAGGGTCCCTTCGGTCAAACAGGCAACTGGGCATTCCTGTGACTCATCTTAATGACTAAATGAGCCCATTCCTGTGTTTAGAATTTCCGCTAGACATGGCTGGTTCCTGTTTGCAGGAATCACACACACACACACAAAAGGTCCACGTGTGGAGGCGGCTCCAGTAATTGTGCCTGTTGTTACCTTCTGGCACAACATTCTCCACTAAACCCACACTGACCGGAAATATTTGGTCAGCAGCAAATAACATTGGCGACCAACTAGTCATATCCCTATTCTATTCATTGTGAACCTAGAGTGAGGGAGAAAAAAAATATTGTCTTCTCTGACTCTCAGCCCCATTCTC
Source organism: Salvelinus namaycush (assembly GCF_016432855.1). Lineage (NCBI taxonomy): Eukaryota > Metazoa > Chordata > Actinopteri > Salmoniformes > Salmonidae > Salvelinus > Salvelinus namaycush. The sequence goes on from NC_052341.1 coordinate 32,187,675, forward strand.
TGAATAGCACAGACAGGAAAGATAGGAATGAGATTAAAAAACGGATTCTCAATCTGAATTGTTTGATATTGGCTGTTGATATCCTGCAGGATGCAGACGGACAGAAATAGACAGAAAGACAGACAGACAGGAAAAAGCTGTGGGTGCCCAGTCTGCCCATGCTGACCACCCATTCCCACTTTTTCAACCCTTACAGTACTACGGCCTGGCCTGTATTTCATGAAGAATACTCACAACGTTTCCACTTATTGTCCACGTTCCATTGTTCCATTCTCTCATATTGCTTCCTGATTTCCAGTTTTCTAAACTGTACTGACAACGTTTCCGTCTTGTTCAATTGTGTGTTTGAAATAGCAACTGGAAAGGATTTTGTCATATAAGTAGAGTTGTCATGTATAGCTTGATTGTACATATTGTTCCTGTCTGGTCTTTTGGCTAAAAGCAGTCGGGGGGGGGGGGGAAACCTTGCAGACTCAAAGAAATTAACTGCATATTTATTTTTTATTTCCACATGTAAATTATTTATGCAACTTTTTGTAGTAAATGATAGCCATTATTGTCATTTAGAATAATAGTGACTGTCAGATAATAATGAAATGCTGTACAGTACACGAATCAAGTAAAGGCAGATATATTTGAAAGAACTGTGTGTTTGTTATCATTCTTCTCTGAATGGGCCTGCTTTGTCAAGGTCTTTCTCTCCTTTATCTGTACCTGCACGCTAAGCGTACCTCTCACTATGTCTCATGAAAACACATATCGGCAATTAGGAAGTTGAGGCTTTTGTAGCTCTTTGGAATGTCTGGCCCGGCTCACAAAAGGAGAGGAAGAAGAATTTGCACAAAGGGATTCACACATGAGATGTTAGAGGCTCAGTCACAACAGCAACGTTGCTTTGTTCATAGAGGTGGATACGAGCCATAGAACCCGTCATTTAGCCTGTTTTCTCGCCTACCTCAAGGTCCTAATTTATTCACTGAAAACATTGGACTCCCAGACAATTACCAACACTTACTGGATCCAGACACTCCAATGCACCAAATGAGGTGTTTACGATGAGTTTTATGGACCAACGTAATTCGGAATGATATAACTGGCACCTATTAAACTACAGCACTTTAGAAGACCAAATCATGTTAAACTGTAGTAAATACAAAACAGAGAACCGAGTGGAAACTATTTGTAAGTGAGTGCTTGTCATTACCCTTGCCAATGACTAATAATTGATATTCGGTCATAATCAAGCCCTATCCAAGAGAGCAGATATGCCATGCTTTTTAGCTCAAACTACTGGCATCCGACTAAGTTTCCCAGTAATTCAAGAACGGGTACTTAAGTGCAGTACATGAGTAGTACCTTAATAGATTGATGCTGACAAAAGCATCTGCCCGTGTTACTGCGTTTATACAGGCCATTACTCCACAATTACCTCGCGTCGACCTCGGTAGGCCCAGGGAACACGAGGGTGTATGGCAGGTCAGACGCGATCAGTTTCCCTTGGGCACGTCATATGTCTACTCTAAAGCAACTTAACTACGCCCACTATGAGGGCTGTCGTTGAGGTTCTTAGCACCAGGTGCAGAAAGTCTATGGGGGCCTCGGCTATTAAAAGAGAGTGCAAAAGCCTCCGATTTGGTCCCCACAAATCAACTTTAGTGGATTCACAGACGGTTCCTGATCGTTTCATGGCATGTACTGGTATAGTGAATATTTATAGAACTGACAGGTTTTTATAACCACTGATTCCCTCCTCCCAAACTTAGCGAAAGAACTGATATTTACATAGAAACGTAGAAATGTTGTATGATACAAATGAACTTTTAATGATTCCTCTGACGAGATGTTGCATTAAGCCCTTCTTTCAGCTGCCGATTTCTCAGGCTAATCACTTTTGTTAGGCTATGTTGCCGAACAAAAGTGCTTTCTGGACTTGTGCTCTAAACACACTACTACGCTCATCAGCTAAAATGTAAAATACAAACGCAACAATTTCAAAGATTTTACTGAGTTACAGTTCATATAAGGAAATCAGTCAATTGAAATAATCTATGGATTTCACATGACTGGGAATACAGCTATGCATATTTTGGTCACAGATGCCTTAAAAAAAAGTAGGGGCGTGGATCAGAAAACCAGTCAGTATCTGGTGTGGCTACCATTTGCCTCATGCAGTGCGACACCTCTCCTTCACATAGAGTTGATCAAGCTGTTGGTTGTGGCCTGTGGAATGTTGTCCCACTCCTCTTCAATGGCTGTGCGAAGTTGCTGGATATTGGCAGGACCTGGAACACGCTGTCGTACATGTCGATCCAGAGCATCCCAAACATGCTCAATGGGTGACATGTCTGGTGAGTATGCAGGCCATGGGAGAACTGGGACATTTTCAGCTTACAAGAATTGTTTGCAGATCCTTGCCACACGGGGCCGTGCATTACCATGCTGTAACATGAGGAGATGGCGGCGGATAAATGGCACAACAATCGGTCTCATTGATCTCGTCACGGTATCTCTGTGCATTCAAATTGCCATAGATAAAATGCAATTGTCTTCTTTTTCTGTAGCTTATGGCTGCCCATACCATAACCCCACCGCCACCATGCGCACTCATTTGCCCAATGAAGTCGATTATGATGCCAAACTGGAGTCAGATCTAGACCCTGGTAAGGGCAACGAGCACACAGATGAGTTTCCCTGAGACTGTTTCTGACATAGTTTCATCAGCTGTCCCGATGGCTGGTCTCAGACAATCCCACAGCTGAAGAAGCCGGATGTGGAGGTCCTGGGCTGGCGTGGATACACGTTGTCTGCGGTTGTGAGACATCTGTGGCATTGTGTTGTGTGACAAAACTGCACATTTTTAGAGTGGCCTTTTATTGTCCCACAGGTGCACCTGTGTAATGATCATGCTGTTTAATCAGCTTCTTGATATGCCACACCTGTCAATTGGTTGGATTATCTTGGCAAAGGAGAAAGGCTCACAAACACCGATGTAAACAAATTTGTGCAAAACACTTGAGAGAAATAAGCTTTTTGTGCGTATGGAACATTTCTGGGATATTTTATTTCAGCTCATGAAACACGGGACCAACACTTTACACGTTGTGTTTATATTTTTGTTAAGTGTATAATGGAATCGTAAAATGTCCCATTTCAACAGTGTGCACAGCATTATTGTTTAGCTTGTGCCAGAATGTTTTTTTAAGATTGGTAACCAATGGCTTAGCAACTGCCAACACAGACTTAACTGATGTCTTGCCAGAGAGCAAATTAAGTAGATTGTATATCACCATATAAAGATGTTTGACTAATACGCATGTCTGCCAGTGTTGTCTGTATTACAAGAGTAAACGACTCTCTTCTGCTGAACTAGTAATACATGAACGTTAATTAAGTTGAGGAGACAGTCCTAGCATGTGAACAATGTTGGCTTATTCAAATCAAGCTAAGGGCAAGTAATCCTCAAAAACAATCTTTGGCATATTACAATTCCCCTGGTCGGCTTCCTGCGCAATAGCCTAACAACCTCGCGGCCTTCCAAGTAATTTCCCAAGAAGGGATATATTTACTGAGCAGAGAACATTGCTAATGCAATACATGATATTCTGACCGTTTTCAAGGATTATATAAACGTATAATACTATTATCCCCCAGTAATTTCACCTCTGTGTCCCAAGTCAAAGTGCTCCAAGAGCAGATATTATTCCCCAAGTCAAAGTGCTCCAGGAGCAGATATTATTCCCCAAGTCAGACACATATGGACTATGACAGATGTATTTGGAGAGGGATGTTTGTGTTCAACTGACCACACCCTTATCAGGTCATGAGTGCTAATAGCTTAAAAGAAATCGAAACCAGAGGAGCAGCTTGGCACAGACCTGGAACATGGAAAGCAACCAGTCTGACACATTTTTTGTCGTACCTTAGCCAGTTGCTGGAGAAGGAGGATAGGGTTTCAGAAGAGGGCTGAGAGACTAATGTTCAGCGGGGAAGGGGAAGCCAGGGTCAGGGGAGAGGAGAGCAGAGGCGAGCCGGGAGACGTCCTCCCACATTAGCGTCAACATGCTAACATACAGTTGAAGTCGGTAGTTTACATACACTTAGGTTGGAGTCATTAAAACTCGTTTTTCAACCACTCCACACATTTCTTGTTAACAAACTATAGTTTTGGCAAGTCGGTTAGGACATCTACTTTGTGCATGACACAAGTAATTTTTCCAACAATTGTTTACAGACAGATTAATTATCTTAATTAATTCACTGTATCACAATTCCAGTGGGTCAGAAGTTTACATACACTAAGTTGACTGTGCCTTTAAACAGCTTGGGAAATTCCAGAAAATTATGTCATGGCTTTAGAAGCTTCTGATAGGCTAATTGACATCATTTGAGTCAATTGGAGGTGTAACTGTGGATGTATTTCAAGGCCTACATTCAAACTCAGTGCGTCTTCGCTTGACATCATGGGGAAATCAAAAGAAATCAGCCAAGAGCTCAGAAAAAAAATTGTAGACCTCCACAGGTCTGGTTTATCCTTGGGAGCAATTTCCAAATGCTTGAATGTACCACGTTCATCTGTACAAACAATAGTACGCAAGTATAAACACCATGGGACCACGCAGCCGTCATACCGCTCAGGAAGGAGACGCGTTCTGTCTCCTAGAGATGAACGTACTTTGGTGCGAAAAGTGCAAATCAATCCCAGAACAACAGCAAAGGACCTTGTGAAGATGCTGGAGGAAACAGGTACAAAAGTATTTATATCCACAGTAAAACGAGTCCTATATCGCTCAGCAAGGAAGAAGAAGCCACTGCTCCAAAACCACCATAAAAAAGCCAGACTATGCTTTGCAACTGCACATGGGGACAAAGATCGTACTATTTGGAGAAATGTCCTTTGGTCTGATGAAACAAAAATAGAACTGTTTGGCCATAATGACCATCATTATGTTTGGAGGAAAAAGGGGGATGCTTGCAAGCCGAAGAACACCATCCCAACCGTGAAGCACGGAGGTGGCAGCATCATGTTGTGGGGGTGCTTTGCTGCAGGAGGGACAATTATGTGGATATATTGAAGCAACATCTCAAGACATCAGTCAGGAAGTTAAAGCTTGGTCGCAAATGGGTCTTCCAAATGGACAATGACCCCAAGCATACTTCCAAAGTTGTGGCAAACTGCCTTAAGAACAACAAAGTCAAGGTATTGGAGTGGCCATCAGAAAGCCCTGATCTCAATCCCATATAAAATGGGATTTTACTAGGATTAAATGTCTGGAATGATGAAAAACTGAGTTTAAATGTATTTGGCTAAGGTGTATGTAAACTTCCGACTTCAATTGTATGTAAGCGTCTCTACCCGGGCACAGGACTGGTAGGAGCCAGGATGAGGTTAGGGCTACACATGCCTTCCCTCCACCAGGGCTGAGGAGAGGAGAATGGGGAAGATTGACACACATCTTCTGAGATGGACGGTAGCACAATATGGGTCACAGGCCCGCAATTAGCCATGTAAGCCTCGGCCAGCAGGCAAGAATAAGGAGTGAGGCCAGGGCCGACCATATGTGAGGAGAGGATAACAGGAGGTAGAGAAGGGAAGGAAACAGAGCAGCCAATAAACATTTCCAAACAACAAGCAACAACAAAGGCACCGGTGAACGCTCTTGGGAGAGCGTTTCTCCGCTTGACTGTGGCTAATTGGACTCGGAATCGAAGCCGAGAAAGCCAAATGAAAATATGATTTTGTTTGGACAGGCGTTCTGAGCTGGGTGTTGGGTGCTGGCCCCTGACGCGCTTTGTTTTTGTTAAAGATTACAACGTGTCCAAGTCAAAAAGGCACCCCTCACACTCAATCTCTGTTCTACCAACAAACACTTGCCAGAGAAGTGGAGCGCATGTGTTGAGTCTCATATCTAAAGATGGGGGGGGGGGGGGGGGGGGGCAGGTAAGGGCCACCGAAACATGTGTGAGGTGTGATGTCACCACCTTTGAGTTATCGCAATGTGTGATGTCATCCTAGGATTACAAGGAGGTACGTGTGTGTGTGTTTCAAGTTTCAAGTTTTTATGTCACATCCACAAGTACAGTTCTTGTATGCTCTAACCCCAACAATGCACCAATCAATAACAATGCAATACTAAAAATAACAAAGTAGAACTAAAACACATGAAATATAAAAATAAGAAAAACACGATAAAGTAAGTGAGCATACTATATATAGGGTCAGTTCCAGTACAATATTTACAACGTGCAGGGATACTGGATCGATCGAGGTAGATATGTATAGGGGTAATGTGACTAGGCATCAGGATATATGATAAACACAGTAGTAGCAGAGTATATAATGATTGTGTATGAGTGGGTGTGTGTAGAGTCAGTATAAATTTAAAAATCAAATCACATTTTATTGGTCACAAACAGGTCTTTAGCAGATGTTATTGCGGGTGTAGCGAAATGCTTGTGTTTCTAGCACCAACAGTGCAGTAATATCTAACAATTTCGACAACAATACACACAAATCTATAGGAAAGGAATGGAATTAAGAATGTATAAACATTTGGACAAGCAATGTCAGAGCATAGCCTAAGATACAATAGTATAGAATAGAATGCAGTATATACATATGAGATGAGTAATGCAAAACATGTAAACATTAGTAAAGTTACTACTTCCATTATTAAAGTGGCAAGTGATTTCAAGTCTGTGTGTATAGGACAGTAGCCTCTAATGTGCTAGTGATGGCTATTTAACAGTCTGATAGCCTTGAGATAGAAGCTGTTTTTCAGTCTCTCCGTCCCAGATTTAATGCACCTGTACTGACCTCGCCTTCTGGATGATAGCGGAGTGAACAGGCAGTGGCTCGGGTGGTTGTTGTCCTTGATTATCTTTTTGTGCTTCCTGTGATATCGGGTGCTGTAGGTGTCCTGGAGGGCAGATCGTTTGCCCCCGGTGATGCGTTGGGCAGACCGCACCACCCTCTGGAGAGACCTGGGGTTGCGGGTGGTGCAGTTGCCGTACCAGACGGTGATACAGCCCGACAGAATGCTCTCAATTGTGCATCTGTAAATGTTTTGAGGGTTTTAGGTGCCAAGCCAAGTATGTGCATATTATGTGTGTGTGAGCAAATGATGGAGTGAGTGTTTGTATGTGTGTTGGAGTATCAGTGTGTGTAGTAAATAGTGCCCTGTGAGTGTGCATAGAGACAGAGCATAAATCTGAATAAAATACAAAGGTCAACTCAGATAATCCGTATATCCATTTTGTTAGCCATATAGTTAGCTATTTAGCAGTCTTATGGCATGTGGATAGAAGCTGTTCAGGAGCCGGTTGGTGTCAGACTTATTGCACCGGTACCGCTTGCCGTATGGAAACAGAGAGAACAGTCTATGGCTTGGGTGGTTGGAGTCTTTAGCGATCTTCTGGGCCTACCTTTCACACCGCCTGATATAGAGGTCCTGGATGGCATGGAGCTCAGCCCCAGTGATGTACTGGGCTGTCCACACCACCCTCTGTAGCGCCATGCGATCGAGGGCAGTGCTATTGCCATACCAAGCAGTGATGCAGCCAGTCAAGATGCTGTCAATGGTACAGTACAGTTGTAGAACATTTTGAGTATTTGAGGGCCCATGCCAAACCTTTTAACCCCCTGAGGGGGAGGTTAGTGTGTGTGTGTGTGTGTGTGTGTGTGTGTGTGTGTGTGTGTGTGTGTGTGTGTGTGTGTGCGCGTGCGCGTGTGCGTGTGTGTGTGTGCCTGTGTGTGTGTGTGTGTGTGTGTCTGTGTGTGTGTGTGTGTGTGTGTGTGTGTGTGTGTGCGCGTGTGCGTGTGTGTGTGTGTGCCTGTGTTTGAGTGACGGGGTAGTTAGGTGGGGTTATTAAGAATATAAACAGTTGGAAGTGGCTGTTTGTATGTGCTCAACACATTTTGCCCCTGTGGCAACCCCGGGGGCCTGCAGGGAGCTACAATGGTAAGAGCAGATCTTGGTCAGCTCCAGAGGGCTAGAGAGGTGAGCCCCTTCAGGAGGCCGTCAGACAACTTAGCCAAGCCACGGTTCGGCCGGACCGAATAACGGAACCAGGCAAAGGTCCTCACCAAGCTAACTGCTGAAGATGACATTGAAGCGTATCAGAGGTTTTTGAGCGCATCGCAGAGAGAGCGATGGCCCAAGGAGGACTAGGCTGGCAAAGTGGCCCCCTTTCTGACTGGAGAAGCCTAGAGGGCCTGCAGGGACTTGGCAGTGGCGGGCGTCGACAACTACGCTGCTCTGAAAACTGCCTTCTTGGCACATTATGGACACAACCGACCAACCCGGGCCCAACGGTTCCACTCCTGGGCCTATGATGGCCACTCCCCTGTAAGACCTCAAATAGCCGAGCTGGCTAGATTATCTAGAAGTTGGCTTACCACTGGGGACAAGCCATCAGCAATAGATCAACTGGTAATGGACATATGTATCCGGGGCTTCCCTACCGACACAAAGTGCCTGGTCGCTTTATTAGAAAATCACCAGGTTAGAGCCCAGTAGGGCTGAAGTCAAGGCAGAACCAACGCGTGGTACAAAGTGAGACGGCTATTTGAACCCCGCTTCAAGACAGCCTCCTATTACTGAACCCAGGTCACTCTCGAGGCGGCGACCGGTAGTTAGCGTGGACCAGAGAAGGTGTTACACTTGTGGCCAAGAGGGACACCTGGCCTGGAGCTGCCCGGGAAACGACAAGTCCATGCCGACGGCCAGTCCCGCAGAGAAGACCACCAGAACCTTATGGGAATGGTGTATGATACCTAGCTAGCTCATAACGTTCTCAGAACCATATGTTTCTTAGGTGGGAATTTCAGTATTTCAGCATAATATTCCCTACAGGTTTTCTCATGGTTCTATTAAAAGTAATGTTCTCAAAATGTTCTGAGAACATTAAGAAACAATGTTCTTCTGTGGGATTTTCAGTACTTCAACATGTTTTCCACAGGTTCTATTTAAAGTCATGTTCACAGAACATTAAGAAAATGTTCCATAAAAACAAGAAAACTTTAACGTTCATTCCATTCTCACTGTCAAAAAAACTCTCTATACTCTATCTTACGTTTTCAGGTGTGTTGGCTGCGCCCGCTAATTGGCCACACCTGATCTTATTGAGTACTTGTTTCCTTTGAAATGGGGTATGTTTGAATCAACCAAAATTTGTGTGAGACCTTGTATGAGTAAAAAAAAACATGGCATGCTAGCTCCATCCTGGTGGCACAGTGGACTGATTCCATGGAGGACAGAAGGTCATAGGTTCAAATCTCACTGATGCTGTGCCACAATAGAAAATAAATGTGCGATGTCACAAAGTATTTATACAGAAATCCAGCCTAAAACCCCAAAAAAGCAAGCAATGCAGACGGTGGCTAGGAAAAACTCACTTGAAAGGCAGGAACCTAGGAAGAAACCTAGAGAGGAACCAGGCTCTGAGTGGTGGCCAGTCCTGTTCCGGCTGTGCCGGTGGTGATTATAAGAGAACATGGCCATTTAGGCTAGATCGTTCTTCAAGATGTTCAAAAGTTCATAGATGACCAGCAGGGTCAAATGATAATCACAGTGGTTGTAGAGGGTGCAACAGGTCAGCACCTCAGGAGTAAATATCAGTTGGCTTTTCATAGCCGAGCATTCAGAGGTCGAGACAGCAGTTGCGGTAGAGAGAGAGATTAATGTTTACAAGATGAATGCCTAAGAAAATTAATTTCCATGTGTCCTATCTGTGATTGGTGTCCAAAACATGTAACCCAAACTAAGCTAGCAGTGTTATTAAAAGTCTTATTGAAACATGTTCTCAGAATGTTATTTAATTACCTTCGAATAACCTATCATTTCCATCCTCAAAAAGTTAATAAAACCTCACAAGAAAACTCTCCGGGAACCATAATAAAATGTTCGCAGAAACCTCCCTGCAACCTAAAAATGTACTTTCCCAGAACAGGCGAAATATTGACTTCCGTTCTCAGAAGTTTTACCGGTCAGGAAACGTATGAAATCAAAAAAGTACATTCCCACAACGACCAAGGAAACAAATGTGCTAGTTGGGTAAACATAAGGATGGAATATCATCCATGTGGAAGAAAAGAGGACAAGTCTTCGCTCTAGCTTATACCAGGGTTAAGCACGCCATAAGACCAACCCCACCCCTCCCAGGCCAGAGGGAATGGATGGCTTAGAAATAATTGCCTGCTTTCATAATCTCCGAAATATGTCTCTCACTCAATGACATTCAGAGGTTCCTATCAGCAGCTGTGTCATGTCCAGATGGTGCTTGAACGAACCTGACTGTTTTTACTTATGGAGTAATGGACAGAGTTAGTATCATTGCAATTTGGACATCGATGACCACACGTGTGACACACACTATAAGACACACATGTACAAGTACCCACATGTGTGAGCGAGAGCACACACACACAGTGGTCATCGGACACATTCGATTCTCATGCAGGTTTTCAATAAGCCAGTTAGAACTAGCATAAGTAGTAAATAATAAAACAGGAGGAAGGATTGTTAAAGCTTGCTTCATTTGAAGCACACAGAACGATTAAATTTAGTGGGACGTTTTGAAACAGGAGCAAAGTATTTGAGTGTGTGGTAGCCATGGCATGTTATGGATTATATCTCCCATGAGAAAAATATTTACTGCCCTCAGTAGGCAGACATTTTCTTACAAACAAATTCTCTCATAGTTCTACTTCTCAGAGAAGCGGTTGACAGTATGAATCAAGTGATTTCCCTTGAAGTCCTCTCTGAGCCCCACTGTGTTAGCGATGGATTTATGGCCTGGCAACATCCATGGAGCTCCCTCCCACTTCTCATCACTTTTATGGGCATGTCAGCTGATTTTGAACATGACCGAACTCTGTTGGATTGGAGCGAGCACATGATGACACATGTTGTGTCCAGGACTTTAATAAGTCTCTGTAGCATTACCTCAGCTCTCAACACAACACATGTAGGCTTAGCCTGGTTCCCCGGTTCCCTTGTTCCCCCCCGCGTCTCAGAAAGGTGCCAGTCTATTTACTCCAAGGCTGACTTAGTGCCAGTCTATTGGTGGGGTCCAAGGTTAGCCAACCCCAAGAGTGATATCTCCATGAACCACAAAACACAACTAAACACCCGTTCAGTCCACTGACATTGCACAACAATCTTGTGACTCCAGTTCAAAGAGGTCAACTGTGGTCTTTTTTTACGCATTTATTCTGCCATAAAAATATGTTGTCCACTTTTATGTCCGCTAACATAGACAAGCCAGTGCCTTTGTTTACGTCATCCTTCTATGAGGGGGGGTGGAGGGCTCAATATATTCACCCCTTCTCTCTTTCTCTCAACATAATATTATTTTATTTCAATCACACACTAAACATTTTTCTGATTGTGTACCATGTGGAAGCTGTTTTAATGCTGTTAGTTATTCTGATTAGACTCGTTCTTGACCCCACTTCGAGGAACACGAGGCAATCAGTAAAACTGCTGTGGAAATTACTTCCTAGCCGTGTGGCCCAGGAGAGACTGGGCTCCAGATATCTTCAGGATCTGCTGGACTTAGGAGAGTTTAAGATCAGGATCAATTCAGCTCTCCAGCTCCTTATCAGACGACAGACAGCCTCTGGAATTGTATAAGTCATTCACTTAAGTCTTGTTCCAAGCCCTGCTGTAATGTCAATGACTGAATGGGTTTGGGCAGTTAAGGAGTTGTATCACACGGTTTTTCCAAAATCTCATCTGGGTGAAATTCATAAACTCCTCCCTGTTTTGTTGAGTGAAATGCATCATTCTGATTGGGCCCGTCAGGCCTTACGGTGCCATGAAACTAATATTTGCTTTTCAAAGCTAAGTGTTTCCATGTTCATCTGAAAAGCTTGGTGATGTGTATTCAGCTCGTTTCTTTGGGCCACATTCTGCTCGATAGACGATGGTATGATGGATGTATGGGCACACGTTGCCAAGGTCTCCCCTTTCCTCTTTTCTCACATAGGCATTCATGGCAGGGATGAGAGCAGCGTAAGGCAAGTTGAGGGAAGCTGGGCCTGGGTGCGCTGGATTACTACAGTAGTGTCTTGACAGCTACGGCTAATTGTTCATAAAATGGCTCTGTGAGCGAGAGGGCTCCTTGTCATGACTCACAGTCTACCATTTAACTGAGGAGAGGATTTTTCCATTCTGTCAATGAGCAGCCTAACTCTTCACCATTTTTATTGTGAAATCCTCTGCATCTCTCCATCTCTCCCCACCCCCGTCCTCCCATCCTTCCCTTTTTCCCTAAGCCCACTCCACACGCCATTCTTTCACAGGCACTCAGAGGGCGTAAGGGAGGCCTCAGATCATCTGGTGTTGTTGCCGTGGCATGTTGCGATTACTCCCCTAGTACGCATATCTGACCCAGAGGAAGGAACAGGGGGCAAACTGACCATTTCATACCTCCACGGAGGAGAGAGCGAGAGAGAGAGAACTGATCCTGCAAACAGATGTCTGTAGATCCGTCCCTGGCCGAGAGCATGGTTAATTAACTGTGTTAGCAACCCACACAAGGCTACTGTGCGTAGTCTTAGTTCTAGTCTAGAAGGTCAATAGGTTTCTCATATAGAAATGCTAGCCTGTCATTGACTTGGGCAGGAAATAACATAAGCTCACGACACAGCTAGCTTGAATTGTCTCAGATGGTGCAATCTAATGAGATATTTTTTGATAGCTTTGGTATGTTGTCAAGGAGTGCAGTCACATGTGTCTGCGAGCAGAGGATCACTGGTTCGAGCCTGGTATGGGTACAGGGACAGTGGAGGAAAATACAATGTACTGATAGCAACACACTTCCCAGCAACCACATTTGGTTCCTTAGAAGTTGTGGGAACGTACGTTTTTGGTTTCACATTGGTTCTGGGAAAAAAAAGCAATAGGTTCCTGACCGGTAAAAGCAGAGGTGAAAATGTTGCCTGTTCTGGGAATGTTCTGTGAATGTTCAGAGAACGTTTTATTAGGGTTCCCTGAAAGTTTTCCTGGGTTTTATTAAAGTTCTGAGAATGGAAATTATAGGTTATTCGAAGTTAATTAAATAACATTCTGAGAACATTCTCTAAATGTTGTGAATGTTTTCAATTAAATGTTATGGTTATTGGGAGGTTTTTTAATAACTTCCTTAAATCTTTCACTGAATGTTTCAGTAACATTTTTAATAACACCGCTAGCTTAGGTTAACTGTTTTGAACAGCTAGGACACATGGGAATTAAAATGCAAACACGTTTTCTTTTTTATTGTGGCACGGTGCCATCTATTCAAACAGATCCCATTTCAAAGAAAACAAGCACTCATTAAGATCAGGTGTGGCCAATTAGAGAGCGAGGCCAACACACCTGAACACAAGTAACAAGATAGAGAATATAGAGAGTTGTTCGACGCTGAGAACAGAATGTACTGCGTATGTTTTCAAATAACATTCTTAGAATGTTCTTTGAACGTTACAAATTTCAAGTTTTCTTACTGTTCTGAGAACATGACTTTAAATAGAACCACGAGGAAACCGGCAGAAAACGTTATGCTGAAGTTCTGAAATTCCCACAGAAGAACATCGTTTCTTACCGTTCTCTCAACATTCTGAGAACATTACTTTAAATTGAATCGTGAAGAAACCTGCAGAAAACATTATAGATGCGGTAAAGAGGTCAATGCAGCTCTACCAAAACAATGGAAATGCCATGGAAACGTGTGGGGGAAAGATGCCTTGGGGGAATGATCCCAAAATTCTCCTCTTTGCCCGCAAGTGAAATTAGACTATATTTAGGCTATTGTTTATGTGTATTTCACATTATGTTGAGGTAAAAATCTGAGTATAATGCCTGTATGAATGTCAATCCCAATACATGTTCCTGTCATTGTCATCGTCACCAATCAACGGTATTGCAGTTAAGCACAATTTTGACTACCACCACCAATTTCTGTATGCTAGCTATGCTAACAGCTTATACGAATGGGAGTTAGCATTTAGCAGTCACTTCTTCTAAACCTGAAAAGAAACAACTTCTAATTGTTATGCAGTGAAAACAGCCAAATATATCCAAATTGGGCTTTAGTAACCACATTGTGGGCCTGTTACAATACATTAATCATGACGGATTTGACAAATATCCACTTTGTTAGATCAGATTTGTTGAATGTGCACCAATCCAGTGTCCGCCTTTTATCACCCACGGTCTGTGTTCCATCTTTACCGTATTTATGCTGTATTGACATTCCCACAGAAGAACGTTGTTTTTTAATGTTCTTGGAACAATTTGAGAACATTACTTTAAATAGAACCTGTAGGAAACTTTATGCTGAAGTACTGAAATTCCCACAGAAGAACATTGTTTTTAATGTTCTCTGAACATTTTGAGAACATTTACCAATGTCAAACCAGTTAGAAAACATTCCTAGAACATTACCAAAATTGAAATTAAATGTAACCATATTTTTTACTTTTAGTATATGTTATTTTAAAGTAATGACATACCAAGAAAATAATGTTTTTTTTTGTCAAGTTCCTTAAATGTGCTGAGAATGTTCCAAAGCCAAGCATCTATCCTGCACCTTTCCCAGAAAGTTGTGGGAAGGTTGTATGCAAAATTACCATAGGACAACCACACTCTCACCAAGCTTTAAAAAGCATGTGGCTCTCAGAATGTTATGTGGTAGCTGGTTGACGTCCGTTTCACTGGTGCCGTGATCTGGATTGCCAGTTGGGCTCAGTTGCCAGCGTCGCTCGCTGTCTAGCGAGTTTAGAAGGAGTGAGTATAAGAACGTACCATAAGCTCACTCCACAGCTAGCTTGAAATGACTCCGATGGAGCTATCGAATTAGATATTTTTTGATAGCTGAAACTGTTGGTATGTTGTCACAGAGTGCAGTCGTGTGTCTACGAGCAGGGGATCGAGCCAGGTATGGGACAGAGACAGTGAAGGAAGATATACTGTTAGCAATACACTGATGTCCATTTCACTCTGAACAACCTCACTGGCTAAAATCTCTTTTAAACTAATGTGAATAATGTAGCCTTTGTAATGGACATTTTCCTTGCCAAATAAATGACAACCGTATAACACCCTTTGAGGGAAAATTCTTTCAAGACAAATGTCTATTTTGCCTGCAGTACAATCTTTGATTATCACACTTGATCATATTTTACAGTTTGGTCAAAGCAGAGTAGTTCTAGAAATATATTCTCCCAATCTAACCTGATTTTGTTTTGTCAACAGTTTAGCTTCCAATACACACACATGAATTACTCTTAGATGGAACTCTGATAACATGATTGAATACAAACGAAAGCAAGGGAAATGTGACTTTTTACATTTCCATTCTTCCATAAAATGTTTTGCCATTTTCTCCAGCCTACATAAACCTTGTAACAAAAGGTTCAACAAACTCCTGCTGTACTGTATCAATGCCAAGAGTGGTAAAACACTTGTTGTGCATGATCCCACAATAATTCGAGCCCATCGACACACCCTGCTGAGCCAAACCATCCTGAACCATACAGTGCGTGATTCCAGTTGCTCGTGTCATGGTTAGAAACTCCAATGACCCACCCAGGACCAAACCAACTTTCACCCCATCCTAATGAATACAGGTTATCATTACTGCCTGGGTACCTAGCCAGAGATACAGAGAAGTTGGACAAATATACAACACTTACAAGGCTTTGGATCAGTATCCACGGATGAACAACATGATCCAAAGACCAGACTGAAAAATGAAATAGGGTCTAGTGGTCGGCATTACCTCGAGCTCTGGAATGTCCATATTACAAACAGCTATCACTCCCCATTTCCAGCATAACTGTTACATGTAGTTCATTTCAATGTCAGATGTTTTTTTCTACCCTTCCTGTGTAATGACATTCACTGTTCCATGTGTAGCTTTCTGGTCCCATAAATAAGACGGAGGTAGGGCTAGCCTGCCTGTTTCATCCATCATGGCTGCCGGTCTGGCTGAGCTGTGTTTGTGGAGCAGGAAGGAGCATGGAGGCCGGATCCATCCATGTTCCTAGAAGCAGTTATTTCCTGTGGGAACGTCCCTCAACCTTTAATAAACACCTTACGGCAGGCCAGTCTGATTGGACCAGCAGAGAGAGAGAGAAAACTACAGAAAAAGGACCACAAGTCTCCATAGGTCTCTTCTGGTCCGTGGGGACTAGGGTTGAATAGCAGGAACTCGGTTACCGAGATTTACCGGGATTTACCACACAAAACCATTCCCCTTTCCTGGGATAAATAACTGCGAGAAACCGGTAAATTATAATAAATTATTGATATGATCAGCATGGCGTGAAATGGAACTGTTAAATGATATGCGGTGTCTAAATCTGGCTTCCCCATGGCCTCTGCATGATGAATCAACGCTCAGGGTGGGGGGACCATCCCAGTATGGAGCACAGTTCACAAAGCATGTAGACCTATCGTTTCATCATGGTAACTGTTGTTCTTGTGACAGGTAGGCCTACATTTGCTGCAGCATTGCCTAAGCTACAGTAATATTAAGACCGACTGTGTGTCTAATTTACCCATATCCATCTGGCTTTCGGGGGTCACCTTGTTTTTTAATTTAAAAGATTATGTTTTTTTTTATTACCACTCCAGAGTTTTAAAACAGCCTATCACTCCAATATCGTTGCTTTAAATCAGTGCACATGCGAGCACTCTCTCAAAGTGTCAAGTGTCAATGTGCAGCGGGTAGGACGGAGTCAGACGCAGGACACAGAACTGAGTAAAAAAAAACGTACTTTACTCGAATAAACCACAAAAATAATTCCACGCAGGGAAAATACTCCAGCTCACAGAAATAGCGAACACTTAACAACGAACAAACACGCACAAAAACCATGTGGGAACCAGAGGGTTAAATAGGGAATAAATCATAATGTAATGGAAACCAGGTGTGTACAATAAAGACAAAACAAATGGACAATGAAACGTAGATCGGTGGCGGCTAGAAAACCGGTGACGTCGTCCGCCGAACGCCGCCCGAACAAGGAGAGGCACCAACTTCGGCGGAAGTCGTGACACAAAGTCTTTCTTTGTCTCCATCAACTCCATTCAAATTGCACCCAAAATATAGAATCCTGTTCTAGATTGATATATAGCCCTATTTATAGATGTCCTAGCCTACCTCTTTCAGGTAATACATTCAATGCAGTATTAGCCTTATATTTAGAGAATTAATGATGCGTTATGCATAATAAGCTTCTAACTTATAGCCTCTGTCTCTTGCACAGTACGCAAGCACCTGTGCGTCGCTGGCCTCTCCTTAAAAAACGCTCCCTAACTCTTGGAGTCCCATGCAGGAAAAACTAGACTAGAAAAGCTTGTTGGATATAATTTCTTTTGCATTTCTTATACGAATAGACTATTATAAGAGGGACACGAGCTCTTTTTTGCTGAAGGTTAAAGACGGCAGCCAATAGAACTCACGGGTAGCTTGAAAGAAGAGTGAAGACGCGATGGCTGTAGAAGTTATTCGTTCAGACCCATAACCATTCAATCTTCGTGAAGAGAAGTGAAAGCCTTCTGCATCTAATTCTAGTCTTATATTATTCAAGGATGTCATTAGAAGGATGAAGATAAGGACAGCGAAACTTATTTCATTCAACTGTTGAAAGCGAGGAAGGAATGAAGCAACAATAGAGGAGAAAGAGGAGATAGGACAATGTATTATGAACTGTATATACAGTTTATGTCGGAAGTTGACATACACTTAGGTTGGAGTAGTTAAAACTCGTTTTTCAACCATTCCACAAATGTCTTGTTAACAAACTATAGTTTTGGCAAGTCGGTTAGGACATATATTTTGTGCATGACACAATACATTTTTCCAACAATTGTTTACAGACAGATTATTTCACTTATAATTCACTGTATCACAATTCCAGTGGGTCAGAAGTTTACATACACTAAGTTGACTGTGCCTTTAAACAGCTTGGAAAATTCCAGAAAATGATGTCATGGCTTTAGAAGCTTCTGATAGGCTAATTGACATCATTTGAGTCAATTGGAGGTGTACCTGTGGATGTATTGCAAGGCCTACCTTCAAACTCAGTGCCTCTTTGCTTGACATCATGGGGAAATCAAAAGAAATCAGCCAAGACTTCAGAAAGAAAATTGTAGACCTCCACAAGTCAATTTCCAAATGCCTGAAGGTACCACGTTCATCTGCACAAACAATAGTATGCAAGTTTAAACACCATGGGATCACACAGTCACCATACCGCTCAAGAAAGAGATGCGTTCTGTTTCCTAGAGATGAACGTACTTTGGTGCAAAAAGTGCAAATCAATCCCAGAACAACAGCAAAGGACCTTGTGAAGATGCTGGAGGGAACAGGTACAAAAGTATCTATATCCACAGTAAAACGAGTCCTATATCGATATAACCTGAAAGGCCGCTCAGCAAGGAAGAAGCCACTGCTCCAAAACCGCCGTAAAAAAGCCAGACTACGGTTTGCAACTGCACATGGGGACAAAGATGGTACTTTTGGAGAAACGTCCTCTGGTCTGATGAAACAAAAATAGAACTGTTTGGCCATAATGACCATCATATGTTTGGAGGAAAAAGGGGGAGGCTTGCAAGCCGAAGAACACCATCCCAACCGTGAAGCACGGGGGTGGCAGCATCATGTTGTGGGGGTGCTTTGCTGCAGGAGGGACTGGTGCACTTCACAAAATAGATGGCATCATGAGGCAGGGAAATTATGTGGATATATTGAAGCAACATCTCAAGACATCAGTCAGGAAGTTAAAGATTGGTCGCAAATGGGTCTTCCAAATGGACAATGACCCCAAGCATACTTCCAAAGTTGTGGCAAAATGGCTTAAGGACAACAGAGGTAAGGTATTGGAGTGGCCATCACAAAGCCCTGACCTCAATCCTATAGAAAATTTGTTGGCAGAACTGAAAAAGCGTTTGCGAGCAAGGAGGCCTACAAACCTGACTCAGTTACACCAGCTCTGTCATGAGGAATGGGCCAAAATTCACCCAACTTATTTTGGGAAGCTTGTGGAAGGCTACCTGAAACATTTGACCCAAGTTAAACAATTTAAAGGCAATGCTACCAAATACTAATTGAGTGTATGTAAACTTCTGACCCACTGGGAATGTGATGAAAGAAATAAGAGCTGAAATAAATCATTCTCTCTACTATTATTCTGACATTTCACATTCTTAAAATAAAGTGGTGATCCTAACTGACCTAAGACAGGGAATTTTTACGAGGATTAAATGTCAGGAATTGTGAAAAACGGAGTTTAAATGTATTTGATTAAGGTGTATGAAAACTTCAGACTTCAACTGTATGCGCCAGCCTACTAATTACACAATAAGGCCCTATTCTATTTCAAAATTAATATCAAATTCACTAGCCTATTCTTGTAACTTTGTAGGCTGCATGTGCTGCTCCAGATTCGCACGTGTCTTCTGCTTTATCATGGTTTGAACAATGTGTAATTCCAGTCCATATAATACAGTATAATACAATACAGTACAGTAATACAGTTCACACTCAAAATTATTAGCCTACTGGAGCTAGTTTCATTTATTTACCCAAGAGGGCGTATAGCTAGCTACATCTATGGGCTTTTATGTTTTTCTGTCGTGTGTAATGTGCAGTAGCCTTTATCATACACAGTATGTATTGGATAATGGCACAATCAATTGGTCTTTTTTGGGCTTGGGCTCTTTAAATGTGGTTAATGTAGGGCTCATAAAATGTATTTAATATATGTCTCATCAGGCTCAGGTAGCATCAGGTTTGAAATTTCATGCTGATCGAAGCTATAATCAATTCCAGACATTTATATGCTTTATAATGCTTTTGAATGACACCTCCGGTTTTGGTGGGAAATACCTGGTTACTCGAGAGAAAAGTGCTTTATTCTCGGGATGGAACATCGGGATGGAACAATTGTAAAATACCGGGAAAATATTCAACCCTATTGGGGACAAGTCAACAGGTTTTCATTTAAACTTCTCAGGCACATTAGTTTTGTGATATACTGGTAAGAGAAATAGAAGCACATCAGTCTTCAGACTTCAAAGACATATTTAATGTGAATGTAAAGTCAAACATGTTTAATGAAATACTGTTATGAAGGCAGGCGTGAGCCAGAGAGGTCCACATACATTTCACCAGTCCAAAGAGCTAGCAACACTTGTTCACTATTATTCAACCTTTATTCCTGTTTACAATTACAAATTCTAACAAAATATGTCATCCATTTTTCCTAGATAATCTCACTGGACTGCAGTAATAAAGTACATTTTTTTGAACATTTTATGGTTGCTCATTGCACCTTACTTCAAATGTCCCGCAATGCTTAGTCCTACACACTAATTATTTAAGAAATAAGTGAACTGCTTATTGATATAGCATTACGTAATCCCAAGAAGCCTGTCATATTAAATAAAACTACCTCAGCTTACATATTATTCTACAGCTTCCTGACAGTCATCTTGAGGTCATCTCAAACCCCTCGGAGTCCTCGGAAAACCATGACAACGGCGATCCCGAGATAAACACGAACAAATATTGAATGTCAGCAGCGAGTCAGAGAAACCTGGAGCCCCGGTCTATGGGGATGTGATAGAGCCTTATATGCCATTAAGTCATTCCTGGGAAAGATGCATACATATAGTGGTTTTTATGGAGGAGTGTAGTGCAGGTGTTGAAATTCACAGAGCATGTTGTTGATTCTCAAACTTCAATGCTATGCATCTGGCTAATAAACCCCACTAACAAAGAAAAGGCGTAACCCTGACAGACGTGCCAGTGGTTCTCATCACTTATCACTTTATAAAAAATTCAACGAGAAAACACAATAACAATTCTTGGTAACACAGCCCTATAGCAAAACTGCTGTTGATCACAAACAAACAGTGGAGGGGGAAAAAAATAAGAAGAAAAGGAAAAAAAGGAAATTGAAGTATCCAAGAAGTACCCTAATATCTCAGTAATGGCCACCCAGATCAGCCCTTTCCGAAGTAGGAGAACGATCCTATTTGATCTCACCACGCCCCCATTAAAGAAGAATGCCATGAAGTTGGAGTCTTCATGTTTTTGAGGCGGTAATCCCATCTGGGGCGGAGTTGGCCTTTTCAGAGAGGCATTGGGTTGTGTTCAGTAATGACTGAAGAGGTGACTGCTCCCAACACACTTCTTAAAGGGATACTGCGAGATTTCAACATTAAGGATACCATTTTTATGTCCCTGCGTGCAGTTTGGAGATTGGTCATTTGTAGTCTTACGGAGCTATACGTACTGTAGTAAGGGAGCGGTCGAAATGTAAATAATTGTTACCTTGAGGAAAATGGGGGAGGGTCATGCTTTTTCAAATTCAGTCAGGGGGAGGTTTTAACATATTTTTATTTAATCCAGGGGAGGGTCATGTAATTTGTAATCGATTAAATGTCATATTGATCAGGGTTTGAGAGTTAGTTGCTTATTATAAACGGAATGGTTCGAGGCCTGAATGCTGGCTGAAAGCCATGGTATATCAGACCGTATACCACGGGTATGAAAAAACATGTCATTTTAAAGCTCTAATTACGTTGGTAACCAGTTTATAATAGCAATACGGCACCTCGGGGGTGTGTGAATAGGCAGTGAATAGGCGTTCTTAATCACAAGCCCCGGCCTGCACTGCTCTCGCTGATTTAAACCCTTTCTCGCTGCCTAACCAATGACTGCGCTGTGTATGCTAGCACTTCAGGAGGCGAGTCGAAGGCTTCTTTCGAAAACACTTATTTTTTATTTCTTCCCAAAAATGCACTGTGTGCACGTGGACTAGGCCTACTGGTGTCCTGTTCAGTTTGAGAGGGGGAGTGCGAAGATGAGAAGGAGGACCGGAGGTAAGCTTGCTACTGCAATAATTGATTTGAATAAAAACAATATGTTTTGTTGCCCATAATGAAGCTATTCATCAGAGTTATTGACCTCACACTAAGCCGTATTCGAGTAATTTACAACTTACATTACAAAGAAGCAGCAGACGCGGAGATGGACAGCGCATGGGTGCTGACAGTAGGCTAATTCGAGAAGGCCTGATTCATTTAAGCTGTCTTGGTTTTAATTCGACTGTAGGCTACTAACAACAAGAGGGATTTGTGTTGGAGCCTGTTTCTTCCTATTCATGAGATAAGAGGTCTACCATCCATAGATCTTGTCAGCCAATTCCTTCAGTCACCACGCACTCTTTAAATATCTCAGTGTCAGTGAAGAACATGGTGTGTTAAATTAAAACTAGGGCTCGAATTGAGCGGGTATGTGAGGGTGTTGTGGCTTTTGTTAAAGAAAATGGCTAAAAGCATAGGCCTACCCCTTGTTAGTTACATTTAAAAAATAAATAAAGATCTGTCGAGTTGACACATAGAGATGTATAGAGATTGCAGCGTTGTGTCTGTCCCATTATGGCGTCTGTGAGTGCACGGGCAAAGCCATTGAGACAGATACAACGTTGCGCTCTCTATACATCTCTATGAATCGCAATGCAACAACGGGACAGAGAATGAGGAAGTGGATAGAATCTTAGGACTGTCAGTAAAATTAACGCATTTCTAAAATATTGATGACTATGTATGGCTCTGTAAGACTATAAATGACCAGCCACAAAGCTTTGGAGTAGTTAGAAGGTGTATTTCCCTGTTTTTGAGGGGAGCTGGCTACTGCAGGGGAAGCAAGGGTTGGTTATCTCACAGATTGGTTGTCACAGTGCTTGTTGCTCAAAATCAAGGGTGGGGGGGGCTGTGTAATTAATTTCGTTATACTGTACTGTATCCTAATGTGCTCTGCTCTACTGTACTGTACTGAATACAGGGGCGGCAGGTAGCCTAGTGGTTAGAGTGTTGGAATAGTAACCGAAAGGTTGCAAGATCGAATCCCCGAGCTGACAAGGTAAAAAATCTGTCATTTTGCCCCTGTTCAAGGCAATTAACCCACTGTTCTTAACTGACTTGCCTAGTAAAATAAATAAAAAATACACTCTACTTTTCTTTAGTGTACCGTGCTGTCCAAACTGTGATTGGTTCAGATTTGGTCATCAACATTCACACACACACACGCATAGGCATGCACACACACACACACACCTCATCCTGTATGAATTGTTTTTTTACAGCTTTACTTTTTCACTTGATCAAAATATTAAATTTGTATCTAAATATCAGATGGTTACTGTTGTTTGTTATATTAAGCATCGATACGACAATTTGAGTGGAGTAAGAATGACAATGTCGAAGCAAATATTCAACTGCTTTACTTTTTCTTGAACTTTAGACAATTGGTTAAATTGTTGCTGGAAAACAAATGGCAAACACTGTGACAACCAACCACACATGCTGTGTGGCAACCAACCCCAGAATGGGGCTGGTTGTCAAAAGTGGACAGAGTGTGTTTAATGGCTTATAACATTGGTCTTTCTCCTAATATTGAAAATATTATTGTAAGATATACTGGTGCTGAGAAATCCATTCATTACTAAAAAGTGTGACAACCAACCCCAGTCTCCCCTACCGCGAGACTTCCAGCAATTGCACTTGCAATCGTCTCCAAACTGCACGCAGAGACATACGAATGGTTTCCAGTTCGTCTGACTCTTAGTAAGTAGAAAAACGACTTAAATCGCAATTTCTCCCAGTATCCCTTTAACCACCACACTCTACATACCACGGATTCCTGCTGACCATACAACTGGGCGAGCACAATTGCCTGACTGAGCAATAGTAGTCAAATGCCGTGTTTGGTTTGTTATAGGATTTCATAATCTCGAAGTTAACCATACTGTATCTAACGTCCAGCATCCCATTAATGACATTGAGTTCTATGACAAGAGGAGGCACAATGCTAATTGAAAAGGACAGGTTACTGCTAGCCTGGATGTTAGTGCTAATGAAACCTGGAGCATTTTCTTCTTCTTTCTAATACTTGAGGTGCACTTCATTTATCTTGCCTGATGTGCAGAGTCTGCACTTTTGAAACCATTGGTTCCATTGTGTCTTTAGAGAAGTGTATACGTATTCAACCCAAATACTGGTTAATACTGGTTAATGCTAGCTAGCCTAACTGTTTTGAGAGGAGACATGGAGTCTGAAGAGGAGAGGGTGACCTGGCGCTGCTCGGAGACATGGAGGCACTGCAGGTTGTCTGTGAGATGGACAGCCTCATTACCAGGCTACTTTCTGGGATCTGTCACCCTGTAAAACAGTAAGGACATGGCCCTGGTCCCTGTGACAGCACCCATAAGTCCTGAGCCAGACCCCGCAGCTTCTGGACTCTATGCAGGTGTCCCCGGTTGCTGCCTTCCGCAGCCCACGCCAACCATACATGGACTTTTCTAATCCCCTCCAACCCAGCCTGTGCGTTGTTTAATATCCACAGACATGGGTTGATGCCATGCTCTGCTTTTGTTAGTAGTGAGAGCACTATCAGGTATCACAATATTACAGATCAGACAGAGTGTGTAGATAGGAAAGACTACACACATCTTTCACTCCCCATCAAAAGACTAGGGAGGCTAACCTTAAGTTCCCTCTGACAGGTCAGGTCTAAAATGTAGGCCTACTCTTTAAGCTTGCATCTGATATCTCTGTCTGACACGTGCACTTTGCACTTTGACCACCTGGGAAATGGGGGAACCTCTATGCCGGGACATTGGGTTAATATCATTATTATAGAATAAGCCTTGTCCAAGTCATGAATTCAGAATTTCACTCAGTGTTCTCAAGAAGAACTAGAAGAGTCGGACCCAATTAGACTTGCATCACTCAAACTCAAAAACAAGCTGCGTATTTCATGGCGTTCCAACATTGCACACACATTTCCTTCATATAAATTCTGGCGTTGCGCATGTTTCTGCAACCCAAAGGCCCTCGGATGTAAAATACGAATTATGTCCAATCTTCACCCAATAGTAATCCCCAATAGCTAATCCGTAAAAAGACGGCTCAATGCAGTTTTTGATTGTTGTGTTCTCCAAGACGTTAGAGTGATTTTGACAATTGCGGAAAAACGTAGCAAAAAGAGGTCATGGATGGCTTCGGGTGGATACATGTAGTTCACTTGAGCAATGCAACCGATGTTGATCACTTTAAATTGACAAATGCTATTCCCTTCCGGGAGGCATTTCTCGATTTGCCAATAATGTTACAAATCTTGTGGTGGCGAATGTGGACAAGTCTTAACTCTGGGCAGTTCTAATGGTATGGCACCTTTACAGAGTATTCCACAGAAAATGTATGCCTTATGGAAACTGCCACCTGAGTGGTGTTGGCACTGAGTGAACATGCCACTTGTTGCCATAGCACTGACTTTATCCTTTAGCTCTTGGACATAGGGTCCAGTAATATTCCTACTTGAGTTTCCCCAATGGATAGCTCTTATTAAAATGTAAAAAATCATCCTATTAAACATGTCCAGAAAGTATCCAGGAGGCTGAGGAAATATCTTTGATAACCACACTTGCTCGCTTTGCTAAAGGAATGTGGTCTCACATCTGGAACTACCAATTCGCTACAGGTATAGATTCGGATTTTAAGGTGGTACTGACTACACACACAGCACAAAACTGTTAATATCGACTTTTAACCAAAAGCATTTCAGAAATAATATAGGGTTGACTTCGGGTTTGTGAAGTTCAGAGAGCGAGGGAGAGTAAACTCACAGGACAGAGGAATCCACTGAAATGTGTGCCATTTAAAACAGCTTCCTTCAAGAGAATCAACAGACCACTGTCCAAATGGGCAGGAGCCCTGGAATCATAGTGCACCGCAGGGAGAAGAAGGCAACCTCACTAGCTAATCCCTTCGCTTTGAGTAAACTATCAAGAAATGTATGTATGCAGAATGTGATGTCACATCCTGTTTCTGTGAGACAAGTCATCTTTCTGCCAAGAGTGAAGCTTAGGTTTGTATGTGCTTTTTGCTGATTGTGAATGGAAGCACTGTAATTGAAAGGTATCCCCGTTAGAAGTGAAGGCAGCCCAGACAAACAGTGCTGGGTGTCTCCAAGGTACTGATTGAGCAGACAGATGGTACATAAATTACGATGAAAAGACATTAGCAGGTTCGACCCTCTCCATCTTTTCTAAATCTACAGCCAAGGGAGATTTTCTTTTCTTTTGAAAGACAAGAAGAAAAGTCCAAGGGAATGATTCCACTAATGCCTTGGCTGGCAGGCAAGCTTGATCTTGGAGTGGTTCTGCATCTGTTGCTATATTTTCCAACCAGACATTTCTGTTTTTCCGAAATAATTTATTGAACCATGTGAAATCACTTAACCTTTTATCTTAGTTGGAAGGAAAGATTGTTTTATTTTGAAAATTACTCTCATTTTACAGACTCAATCTAGTCAATAAAACTAAGGACACCAGACAGTGAACAGACACCATGTGTTCAGACTGATCAAACTGATGATTTCATATTGAAGGGGTCAATTAATTTGCAGTATATTTGGGCAATATCTTTATACACACATTAAATAAGGTAATTGGCCTGTAATTTGCGCTCAACATTGAATAAATGTTGAATAAATGGTCTGCAATTTCTGCATATGAGTAATTCTCCTGTCCTATGTTGTAACATTAACTAATGGTGACAAGTGCCTACAATTATCATAACAACTAAGATTCACTCAGTTAATCTCTCTCTCTCTCACTCTCCCTCTCTCACACACACACACACACTCTCTCTCTCTCTATACTCTTGAGTCAGTGTTTCTCAGTAAGTATTTCTAAATTATACTGAACAAAAATATAGATGCAATATGTAAAATGTTGGGACCGTGTTTCATGAGCTGAAATGAAAGATTCCAGAAATGTTCTATATGCACAAAAAACTTATTTCGCTCAAATTATGGGCACAAATTTGTTTACATCCCTGTTAGTGAGCATTTCTCCTTTCCAAGATAAGCCTGACAGGTGTGGCGTATCAAGAAGCTGATTAAACAGCATGATCATTACACAGGAGAACCTTGTGCTGGGGACAATAAAAGGCCACTCTAAAATGTGCAGTTTTGTCAACCAACATAATGTCACAGATGTCACAAGTTTTGAGGGAGCGTTCAATTGGCATTCTGACTGCAAGAATGTCCACCAGAGCTCTTGCCAGAGAAGTGAATGTTCATTTCTCTACCATAAGCCACTTCCAATGTAATTTTAGAGAATTTGGCAGTACGTCCAACTGGCCTCACAACCGCAGACCACGTGTAAGTACGCCAGCCCAGGACCTCCACATCCAGCTTCTTCACCTGTGGGTTGGTCTGAGATGAGCTACCCGGACAAGTGATGAAACTGTGGGTTTGGACAACCAACACATTTTTGCACAAACTGTCAGAGACTGGCATGCTGGAGAAGTGTACCGGGCAGATGGCATCAAAGGTGAGCATTTGTCCACTGAAGTTGGTTACGACGCCAAACTGCAGTCAGGTCAAGACCCTGGACGATGAGCTTCTCTGAGAGAAGTTTGCTGATGTTAACGTTGTGAACAGAGTGCCCCATGGTGGCGGTGGGGTCATGGTATGGGTAGTCATAAGCTACGGACAATGAACACAATTGCATTTGATCAATGGTCATTTGAATGCACAGAGATACCGTGACGAGATCCTGAGGCCCTTTGTCGTGCCATTCATCCGCCGCCATCACCTCATGTTTCAGCATGATAATGCACGGGCCCATGTCGCAAGGATCTGTACACAATTCCTGGAAGCTGAACATGTCCCAGTTCTTCCATGGCCTGCATACCCACCAGACCTGTCACCCGTTGAGCATGTTTGGGATGCTATGGATCGACGTGTACTACATCGTTTTCCAGTTCCCAACAATATCCAGCAACTTTGCACAGCCATTGAAGATGAGTGGGACAACAATCCACAGGCCACAATCAACAGCCTGATCAACTCTATGCGAAGGAGATGTGTTACGATGAATGAGGCAAATGTTGGTCACACCAGATACTGACTGGTTTTCTGATCCACGGTCCTACTTTTTTTTTTTAAAGGTATCTGTGACCAACAGATACATATCTGTATTCCCAGTCATGTAAAATCCATAGATTATGGCCTAATGAATTCATTTCAATTGACTGATTTCCTTTTATGAATTGTAACTCAGTAAAATCATTGAAATTGTTGCATGCTGCATTTATATTTTTGTTCAGTCTACATATTGAAAGTATATTCCAAAACCTGTTCAGTCCCTCCTCTGTGAAACTGCTGGGGGTTATGGCCTGTGGTCCTAACCTCCATCCATATGACTTCGTGAAGCCATGCACCTGCGCCTGTACAGGGTGCCTTGGGGAGAGTTCCTGTTAAAACCATGCATGGGGCCTCCCTGTCGCGCCTGATGTATGTTACAGTGTCCTGGGGTCCTTTTCGTAGGTGTGGGTCTGTCTCCAGAGGCCCGATTAGAACAGTCTGCACTCTCAGCTGCTTTTGCTGCTTGTCACAGGCCCTGTTTTATGGCATTCATTAGTGGGGGGTGGGGGCATATGGGGAGTGTGTTTTACGGCCACTGGCTGTCTGTTAAGTCCAGAGATTACAACTCGTCCACTCACTAAATCATCATTTCAGGAACACACCTACGGGCCAGATAAGGCTGTGTTCGTGAGCGTGAAAGCAGGAGAAAGGAGGAAAGAGTACCATGTACCGTGTCCACCACATTTCCGTTTCTATTCAGAGTCAGGAAGAACCATGAGTTCGATGACAGTGGTAGAGAATGTGTAATCAATCAATGCCCACTGTTGTGTGAGGGAGCTGCCCTTCGGGGTGTTCTGGATTTACACGCTGGAGAATGACTCACTAATCACTGCAATCTGAACATTTTGGGTGATGCTCAGCCAATAGCTCTCTGGTAAGCTAATGTCATGTGGGTGAGGCTGGGCAAGTAGCTAGGAAGGTACACAAAAGCACCAAAGTGAGTGTGTGTGGCATACTTTAACTATGTGCGTGCACATATTTTTCCATCGGTTTCATTTGCTTATGCTGACATCAGGCATGACTTAACCATCCCTTTTTAAATGAATGTACAGTACCAATGAGCATTACCTAATTCATTTGTTTGCATTTGTTTGTTTATTTTGTGTACCAAACTTGAATTTACAAACTGCTTCATATTCCCAGGATGGAAGTTGAATGTGGCATCATAATCTACTGTTTTTGTTAATATGGAGCTCATTAAAGAAAGGCAAGTCACAGTGCCACTTGTTTAATCCTATGGACTAGCAGTGGAGGACTCTGCACCCCATACAAGAAATAGCTCTTAATTCTCTCAGACGTAAGTGCACCGCGTGCCAATGAGTGACTATATACGGGATAAAAGTGTTCAGTTTCAGGGGGATTTGCTTAGAGGTAACCCTATATTTTTCAAAGGCTTACTTGTGGGGTTTGCAGAGGGAGGGGATAGGGTGATGGGTAATGGAAGCCTAGTCTGTTATACCTCATGAAGCCTCGCTATTGGCTGTGACTGACAGGGTTTCCATCTTATTTCACACCCAACATGGTCTACTCAACTTTTTTATGTACTGGAAAATAATGGTGCTTAGAGTATTGCATTCCAAATGCAGAGAAAACCTTGGTCTGCAGTAGTTAGGACAGCTACTTTTTCTTATGAATATTTCCTTTTAATGGTCAAATCAAGGTTTATTTATACAGCACATTTCAGACATACAACGCAATATGCTTTACAGGAAGAAAAAAATAATAACAAACGTTGAAAATAAAAGCTGAAATACTTACTACACAACAAACATAAGAAAAAAACAAAATGGTGACAAACGGACCCTAAGGAAAAACAAAGCTAAAAAATGTGTTTTAAGATTTCTTTTATATACAGTATGTCCATAGTTTCGGCCCCTCTCAGGTTCTCTGGCAGGCTATTCTAGAGGCTGGGGGCATAAAAACTAAAGGCTCTGTCTCCATGCCTCTTGGTCCTAGGCTTTTGGATAGTTAAAAGGCCAGTGCCAGAGGACCTGAGGGACCTACTGGGTACATACAGGTAACTTTAAAAGCATGTCTGACATGTATTGTGGTGCTCAATCATGGATTGATTTAAAAACCAATAGAATCATCTTAAAATGTATTCTAAAACTCACAGGCAGCCAGTGCAGAGACTTTAAAACTGGGGTAATGTGTGCTCTCCGTCTGGTCTTGGTCAGTACCCGTGCTGCAGCATTCTGTATGTTTTGCAGTTGACCAATGGCTTTCTTGGGTAGACCAGACAGGAGAGCATTACAGTAGTCAAGCCTGCTTGTAATCAAAGCATGGATGATGTCAGGGAAAATAAGACCTTCCTTTTAGTTGACTTATTATTTACAATTCATGTTATTTTATGCTATCATACCTGTCCACGGCTGACGTTAAATTACACAATAATGTTGTGTTGAAGCTTGACTATGATGCCCATTGGTTTTCTTCAGACTTTTTGGTTGAATATTGTGAAATGTATGACTTTGTGTCATAGTGAGTACCTAACTTTACCTACAGTGCATTCAGAAAGTATTCAGACCCCTTCCCCTTTTCCATATTTTGTTACATTACAGCCTTATTCTAAAATTTATTAAAACATAAAACATAAACCCCATAATGACAATGCAAAAACAGGTTTATAGAATTTTTTGCGCATTTATAAAAAAACAAAAACTGAAATATCACATTTACAAAAGCATTCAGACCCTTTACTCAGTACTTTGTTGAAGCACCTTTGGCAGTGATTACAGCCTTGACTCTTCTTGGGTATGATGTGACAAGCTTGGCACACCTGTATTTGGGGAGCTTCTTCCGTTCTTCTCTGCAGATCCTCTCAAGGTCTGTCAGGTTGGATGGGGAGCGTCGCTGCACAGCTATTTTCAGGTTTCTCCAGAGATGTTCGATTGGGTTCAAGTCCGGGCTCTGGCTGGGCCACTCAAGGACTTTCAGAGACTTGTCCCGAAGCCACTCCTGCATTGTCCTGGCTGTGCGCTTAGAGTCATTGTCCTGTTGGAAGGTGAACCTTCGCCCCAGTCTGAGGTCCTGAGCGCTCTGGAGCAAGTTTTCATCAAGGATCTCTCTGTACATCTTTCCCTTGATCCCGACTCCCACAGCATGATATCTTCTCCAAATGATTCGAGGGAGTGCGCACATGCAGCTATTCTGTGTTGAGTGGTTAACAAAGAAATAGGTATTCCTATATGCTTAATTTTGAGTTATTAATGTAACTTTAGTTGTTCTACAAATGTTGGGCTATATGTTTTGATTTTTAATACATTATAAGGCTGTATGATGAGACTCAAATTATGATTTGAAAAAGGTTGCTTGAAAGGCATGAGCTCTGCTTTTTTGTGCAGGCTGTACACACTACACCAGTCACTCATCCACAATTTGACAAGCACTTGATAATGCCTAGAATTTTACGGCGGCATCACCTTTGTGTGTCCGTAATGTACCCTAAAAAAATCCATGCCTTTCTCGGCCAGTGGCCGTTGTGCCCTTCTTCCTGAGTGCTGTGAGCTCCATCACATGATCGGGTTCTTCTCACAGGCTACAAGTGAAGACAGACACATCGGGGACGCAACTGTGCTTGTCCTCATCCAATTCCGAGGTGCATATTGAAGATATTGGAAGAACTGTCCATATTTACTTTTTGTCAGCCAACAAGATGAGTAGGCCTAATGAACACCCTTAGCGGAAAACACCATTATCAAAAGTGACGGCAAATTCAATTATGCATGTAATGCTTTTATTAGAAAGGTGCATTTTTATGGTGAAAATCATCTTTCCCACACTTGAAACTCACTCGTTGCTTATGTTTTCCAGTTAGGCTCTACACTCCTTGTAAAGCGGATTAATGTGCTTAATTTTAAAAGGTTATTTGGCCACTTTAGTTGTGATACAAACCTTATCAAAACATATAGGCCTATGGTCTAGGCTAAATGAGGTGTGCAACAATGATTCGAAAAAGTGACAAAAAATGCTGGGCATCATTCACAAGTGATGATATATAATTCAGAAGTGATAGGCTAATATTGTCATCCATCAGGCTATTCTTGATTTAATCTTGTCTTTACATATACCAAATAATATATGTGTGACATTTGTTTTGATTTAGAATAGACCATTATCATGCACCTGTATCGAAACAGGGGCACCGGGAAAAAATACATGTCATCTATGCACTTAAATAGCAAATGGAGGAAGCTTTACTCATGGTTTATTTTCATGCCAGCCAGGTAGGCTATACTCCTGTTGTAAATATAAGCAATGTGCTTAATATTAGGAAAGTTGAGAAATAAATATAGTAGTTCTAGCCTATAGAAAGCTGATGGTCTCCTCCTCTTTTTATTAGCGGCCATCACTCTGTTTTCTCCCGCAATTGCATAGCCTATAGAAATGTTGCACAACATGAGCTCATGGGCTCTCATGAAGTGTTTGATTAGATTTTAGAACACATTTGCATTGATATCAGAGTGATTAGAGGGACAATAGAGTGCTGAGTACCAGGCAGTTAGCACGTATGGTAGGCTACTAATGACCAGCAGCAACATCAGAGCTTGGAGAAGCCTAATTACCATGACTAAACGGTCATGTGGAATTTGACTGCCGTCATGACTCGTGACCGCCGGTGTGGCGGTAATACGGTCACCTCAACAGCCCTCTGAATACTTTCCGAATGCACTGTATGTCTGTAGGAGCTTTGTCTCCATTGAGTTTTCCATGGTTTTCAGGCTGGCATTTGCCTGGCAACCTCACCCCTCATCTGGCAACCTTCCTCCTGCTCTGGTGGTCTTCCCCTACGGCGACAAACACCTAAGTCGTCCAAGTGTTCATAAACACCCTGGCAGGGCCATACAAAGTGACCAAACGTTTCAGAGAGGACTAAGGAGGAAACAATTCGAAGCTGTCAGGATTATAAATTGAAACAGCTCCCACTTGGGTTCCCAAATAAAACACTGTGGGTTCTCAAAGCGCAGATGAATCGTGTTGAATAATTAATTGCAGCATAGACGAAGTGTCCTCATGCATCAGTTCTATAAAAAAAAATATCCCATAACATCATCGCACTCTGCTCAGAGCTCGGCCCAAGTCACCTGGGAAAGTTAGCTATACCCTGAAAGCGAATGACTCAACCTTACAACGTTATTTATTTGTGTTACATTTAATGTTCTGCAAGCAAGGTTTATTTGATGTTTGTTCACTATAAAGTGGAGAAAGAGAAGTATTTCAAAAGTGGAAGCTAGGAGACATACTGTAGGCCTCTGTTACATAATATTCTCATGTATATCAATGTTCGCAAAAGCTCATAATTCGAACAATGAGGACAGTTATATTGTCTTAGACAGCCCTTTCCTTTTCAAATGTGGCTATTTTTAGTCAATCTGTTTTTAATACTGTATAGTTTATTCAAATAAAACTGGTCACTTTTCCATAGCATTTGATTTATTACTACGGATAGGCTATGTATGATCATATTTGAAACCCGATTCAATAGAAATATGAAAAACATCAAACCTGTGATACTACTGTATGTAAGAGGGGGAGGCAAACCTCTGAGAACCCAACATGGAGAGAATGGCCCCCGTCAGGAATAAAGAGATGGACTGTGTGTTTCTGTTTCCTGAAATGAATGTGGCCTGGGTCGGCTTCCAAAAAAGGTCTGCCTAGTGCCTGCTTGTTCTGGCTGATTTGTTCCTCTTGGCAGCGTCACGTTAACAGTTTTCCACCCCTCTCTTTCATGTGCTTCCAAAGTCAAGTCGAACAAATTCACTTAACAGAGTTAGCTCTCCTGGGAGACAGATAGGGTGACAGCTGACAGGGATGAATACACGTTTCAAGGGAACAACAAACGATAAAGGATGAGAGGGCTGCTGGGAGGAAAAAGGGAGGGAAAAGAGGGGGAGGATGGATAACTCATCCAACATGACAACATCATTATGTTCATGCAAGGTGTACAGTTAGTTCGAGCTTCGATTTCATTGAGTCTCATCACTGGTTGTTGGGGGGAAAGAAATTAAACAATGTCAACTTGACACTTCCTGGCTCAGGGCCAGAACTACCCTTTTGGTGCAGTGATGTTCTCCCAATAGAGGATATTAACAGTGACCCTCCTTGGATACACTTCCCCCGACAACCACTCTGTTGTACATTGACTGCATTCCAGCCCGGTTACATGTGCCATACCCTGTTCATTGGAGTTATACTGTATGGTTAGGATTATATTAACCACTTAAAGTTAGGAGTAAATCATATGCTTTGAATTAAACCTATAGCTTGTGACAACTCGGATGTCATAGACTTAGATGTGTTTGTATTTTGTGTTTATCAAGGATCCCCATTAGCTGCTGCCAAGGCATGACATTACATTTTATAACACTTTTCACAACACATTAAGTGTGCGACCTCAGGCCACTACTCTATTATCACATATCTACAATGCAAAATGAATGTCTACGTGTGTGTAGAGTGTCTTATCATGTGTATGTGTGTCTGTTCCTGTGTGTCTCTTCACAGTCCCCGCTGTTCCATAAGGTGTATTTCTATGCTTGCATCAGTTACCGGATGTGCAATAGAGTTCAATGTAGCCATGGCGCTATGTACTATAGTACTGTGTGCCTCCCATAGTCTGTTCTTGACTTGGGGATTGTGAAGAGACCTTTGGTGACATGTCTTGTGGGGTATGCATGGGTGTCCGAGCTGTGTGCTAGTAATTTAAACAGACACCTCGGTGCATTCAGTATGTCAACAGTTCTTACAAAATAACTAGTGATGAAGTCAATCTCTCCTCCGCTTTGAGCCATGGGAGATCTACAAGCATATTATTAATGGTAGCTCTGTGTACACAGTCGTGCTGCCCTGTTCTGAGCCAATTGTAATTTTCTGAGGTCCCTCTTTGTGGCATCTCCCACATGACTAAACAGTAGTCCAGGTGAGACAAAACTAGGGCCTGAGCAGCGCTTATTTTGGACAGACTTCTCCCCATCTTAGCTACTGTTGTATCAACATGTTTTGACCATGACAGTTTACAGTTCAGGGTTACTCCAAGCAGTTGAGTCACCTCAACTTGCTCAATTTCCACATTATTTCATTACAAGATTTAGTTGAGTTTTTAGGGTTTAAGTGAATGATTTGTCCCCAAAAATACAATACTTTAAGTTTTTTAAGTATTTAGGACTAACTTATTCCTTGCCTGTCACGTTCCTGACCTGTTTTTCCTTTCTCTTATATTATTTTAGTTGGTCAGGGCGTGAGTTGGGGTGGGTTGTCGATGTGTTTGTTCTATGTTGGGATGTTTGTGTTCGGCCGGGTATGATTCTCAATCAGAGACAGCTGTCAATCGTTGTCCCTGATTGAGAATCATACTTAGGCAGCCGGTGATTCACGTGGTTTTTGTGGGTGGTTGTATCTCGTGTCTGTGTTAGTACCACACGGGACTGTTTGCGGTTTGTCACGTTTGTTGTTTTGTATTTTGAAGTGTTCAGTCTATTTTTATTAAATAATGAACACTAACCACTCTGCGTTTTGGTCCTCTTCTTCTGTCAGCGAGGACAGCCGTTACAGAACCACCCACCAATCTCGGACCAAGCGGAGTGTAAACGGGCAGAGACAGACACAGGAATGGACATGGGAAGACGTCTTGGACGGCAAGGGTTGTTACACATGGGAGGAGATCCTGGCTGGAAAGGATCGCCTCCCATGGGAACAGCTGGAGGCAGCGAGGAGAGCGGAGGCAGCCGGAGAGAGGAACCGGGGGTATGAAGGTACGCGGCTAGCACGGAAGCCCGGGAGTCAGACCCAAACATTTCTTGGGGGGGGTGGGGGGGCACACGCGGAGTGTGGCAAAGCCGGGTAGGATACCTGAGCCAACTCCCCGTGCTTACCGTGGAGTGAGAGGGCGTCGTACTGGTCAGACACCGTGTTATGCGGTAAAGCGCACGGTGTCCCCAGTACGCGTGCTTAGCCCAGTGCGGGCTATTCCACCTCGCCGCACTGGTGGGGCTAGGTTGGGCATCGAGCCGGATGTCATGAAGCCGGCCCAACGCATCTGGCCTCCAGTGCATCTCCTCGGGCCGGCATACATGGCACCAGCCTTACGAATGGTGTCCCCGGTTTGCCAGCATAGCCCAGTGCGGGCTATTCCACCTCGCCGCACTGGCAGGGCTACGGGGACCATTCAACCTGGTAGGGTTGGGGAGGCTCGGTGCTCAAGAGCGCGTGTCCTCCTTCACGGTCCGGTATACCCGGTGCCACCTCCACGTACCAGTCCACCGGTGGCAGCCCCCCACACCAGGCTGTCTCTCCGGGTTCTCTCTCCGGCTGCTCCCACCTTCCCAGCGCTGTCTGAACTGCCTGCCTTCCCAGCGCTGTCTGAACTGCCTGCCTTCCCAGCGCTGTCTGAACTGTCTGCCTGCCCAGCGCTGTCCGTCTGTACTGAGCCTTCAGAGCCGTCCAGCCAGGACCAGCCAGAGCCGTCCAGCCAGGACCAGCCAGAGCCGTCCAGCCAGGACCAGCCAGAGCCGTCCAGCCAGGACCAGCCAGAGCCGTCCAGCCAGGACCCGCCAGAGCCGTCCAGCCAGGACCCGCCAGAGCCGTCCAGCCAGGACCCGCCAGAGCCGTCCAGCCAGGATCCGCCAGAGCCGTCCAGCCAGGATCCGCCAGAGCCGGCCAGCCAGGATCCGCCAGAGCCGGCCAGCCAGGATCCGCCCCTCATTCCGGTGTTGCCCCTCATTCCGGTGTTGCCCCTCATTCCGGTGCTGCCCCTCAGTCCGGTGTTGCCCCTCATTCCGGTGCTGCCCCTTAATCTAATGGAGGTTATATGGAGGGTGGCCATTGGGAGGAGGCCAAGGAAGCGGGGTTTGACTATGGTGGGGTGGGGACCACGACCAGCGCCAGAGCCGCCACCATGGACAGACGCCCACCCAGACCCTCCCCTAGACTTTATGCTGGTGCGCCCGGAGTTCGCACCTTAAGGGGGGGGTTATGTCACGTTCCTGACCTGTTTTTCCTTTCTCTTGTATTATTTTAGTTGGTCAGGGCGTGAGTTGGGGTGGGTGTCGATGTGTTTGTTCTATGTTGGGATGTTTGTGTTCGGCCGGGTATGATTCTCAATCAGAGACAGCTGTCAATCGTTGTCCCTGATTGAGAATCATACTTAGGCAGCCGGTGATTCACGTGGTTTTTGTGGGTGGTTGTATCTCGTGTCTGTGTTAGTACCACACGGGACTGTTTGCGGTTTGTCACGTTTGTTGTTTTGTATTTTGAAGTGTTCAGTCTATTTTTATTAAATAATGAACACTAACCACTCTGCGTTTTGGTCCTCTTCTTCTGTCAGCGAGGACAGCCGTTACATTGCCACCCATTCTGAAACTAACTGCAATTCAAAGCCAGTGACATGTCATTAGTAACGATTGAGAAAAGCAAGGGGTTTAGACAGCTGCCCTGGGGAATTCCTGATTCTACCTGGATTATGTTGGAGAGGCTTCCATTAAAGAACACCTTCTGTGTTCTGTTAGACAGGTAACTCTTTATCAACAATATGTGAACAACCGGCTCAAATTGGTCTTAAGTACTGTAGCAAAATTTGAAATGTTTTTTTTATTTTTTACATTTGATAAAAGTAGAGACTCAGAGCTACACAATTGAATATCATACACTGCATTTGAGGAACATTTGGGAAAGTAATTTTGCTTTGAAAGTTGATAAACTTGTACTCACTTTTGAGAAAATGGCCTTTGAATGTTTTGGTACTACTACTGAAGAGCCCTTCTTTGTTTACACCCATTCAGCATTGTTCACACCCTCTTATGCTTTAGCCCCACCCATCTCTCTAAGGGTTGATCTGAGTGTTATGTACTAACAACAGCAGTCAAGCACCCCTGTAAAGACCTTTATTAAACACCGATTCAAAATAGCTATTGATAACAAATGTGTATTTTGTGGTTGTGACCCAGAGACTCTTGACCATTTATTTTGGGACTGTTCTTATGTCAGAATATTTTGGAGTGAGTTAGATTTTATTTTAAAATGAACTACTATTGATGTTCATTTGAACATCTCTGATATTAGGTTTCATTTTGATCCAAATTATATGGACCCTGATTTAACTTTCATTGTTGATTTGTTAATTGTTCGTGGCAGATTCTTTATCCATAAAATGAAGAACACGGAGAACAAACCCCTTTTCACATTGTTTAAGCTAGCGTTGAAATATTATTTTGAAATGTGTTAAAACAAAAAATGTATCTCAATATGTAATACCCCTGTCTGGGGGTGTAAAGCCATAATACATATGTTTTTCCATCAGCAAAAGCCACACTGAAGTCCAACAAAACAGCCCCCACAATCTTTTTTTATCATAAACTCATAAATCTCAGAAGTCACTAGTCTTACTAACGGAGAGCAAAACAGAGAACGTTATGGTAGTATTTACTATAATTAGGACAATTTCGCTTAGATGTATATGATAATTACTGTGATATGAAAATACATAAATAGAAATGCACATATTGCATGACATGCAGTGCATGACATTTCCTCGTACATCACTATAGTATACGAACGTGGGGGGTAAAGTGGTGTGAAAAGGGCTTTTACAAGCAAATAAAAAGAGTGTAATGTTACAGCCTGTTGTGCGATGAACTAACCCTCTCTGATGTTTTGGAGACAGCTGCGTTTGTCTTATTTAATGATCTATGTTAACAGCCTTCCCCCAGGTCAGGAGAAAACCACAGTACGCTATTGCTGAACTTTGATTCGCAAAGAAGCTCCATGCCCCAAGGCAGATATGAACAAAAGTGGTTAAATATGATATCTACCATTTCATTACCACACACAGGTGAATAAAATACAGTAAAGGTATAAAGCAGTGCATGACACCTGTGGATGTTCTTCAAGTGGTGAAACTAAAACAACTGCTATGAAAGCGAGCCATGCAAATTATGATCATGGTTAGATAATGACAACCATATTTATCTTCAAAACAGTCATTTGTGGGTGGAAAGATGAATGAGGAAATGGACACAGACTGTTTGAACGCACATTGTATATCTAAGTGAGCAAGGATTGTTGGTTTCAATAACACACTGACTGAATCTCATTCACAGACACATGCCCTGGCTACAGGGTGTCCGTGTGTTCATGTGGCCCAGGCCTCTTAGCAGATGGGATTTACACTCTTATAAAAAGGGGTTCCAAAAATGGTTCTTTGGTTGTCCCCATAGGAGCACTCTTTTTGGTTACAGGTAGAACACTAATTGGTTCCCGGTAGAACCCTACATGGAACCCAGAAAGGTTCTGCTTGGAACCAAAAGGGCTTCTTCAAAGGGTTATCCTATGGGAACAGCCGAAGAACCCTTTTAGGTTCTAGATAGCACCTTTTTTTCTAAGAGTTTAGCCTCCCTTTGTTCTAGCCAAACCCTGATTAGGTACATAGACTGTAATTTCCTAACGGGACTGTCCTAACCACTTTAATCTGCTGTATGCTAGGCGAGCAAGTACTGACTTAATCTAATAGCCATGAACTAGCTGGTCTGGGTCCAGCAGAGCTGACACGAGTTGAAAGGTGATGTTGCACTTGGGTAAGCCTTTTCCATACACAATGGAAGAATTGAGTTAGACCTGTACACGGCAGCATCCTTTCTGTGGATGGATCCACTGGTCTATCGGGATGGAGGCACTGTGCTTACGACCACCTGTGAAGATTTCATAAGCTTGTCATGAAGGGTTATTAGGGTGACATAGGGGGGAGTGTAAGAGCTTTCATGGCAGTGCAACTGAAAACCATAATGACACAACCTGTGGATGAGTTGGAAGGATAATGTTAGAGGGAACATAATGACACAACCCTGTGGATGAGTTGGAAGGATAATGTTAGAGGGAACATAATGACACAACCCTGTGGATGAGTTGGAAGGATAATGTTAGAGGGAACATAATGACACAACCCTGTGGATGAGTTGGAAGGATAATGTTAGAGGGAACATAATGACAAGAAAAGGGGACACTGGGATGTTAGGTCCTGACAAGCTAAACTGCACGACCTACTACCTACCGTGTATGGCCAACTCCCAAAAATGGTGAACTTGGCAAACATGTTCAGTATTTTGGTTTGGTTTGGTAGGGCAGCAGGTAGCCTAGCGGTTAAGAGCGTTGGGTCAGTATCCAAAAGGTCTCTGGTTCGAATACCCGAGCCAATAAGGTAAAAATCTGTTGATTTGCACTTGAGCAAGGCACTTAACCCTAACTTGCTCCAGGGGTGCCGTACTACTATGGCTGACCCTGTAAAACAACACATTTCACTGCACCTATCTGGTGTACAGTATGTGACGATTAAACATGTTTTAGTCAATGTACAAAGTTCTCAGAAGTTCTCATGCAAATCAATGAAGAGATGTCTCTATATGACGTCTTGATAAATCAATGCAAGTCAGCCATAGAGCTATAAATAAATGTAAATCATCAACCCTAAGAAGCCTACAGACTCTGTAACCTCTGTAAAAGGATCTAAATACAAAAAAGGGTTCCAAAAGGGTTCTTTGGCTGTCCCCATAGGAGAAACCTTTTTGGTTTCAGGTATAACCCTTTTTGGTTCCAGGTATAACCTTTTTGGGTTCCATGTAAAAACCTCTGTGGAAAGGGTTCTACATGGAACTGAAAAGGCTTCTACCAGGAACCAAAAAGGGTTATTAAAAGGGTTCTGGGGACAGCTGAAGAACCGTTTTAGGTTCTAGATAGCACCTTTATTTCCAAGAGTGTAGAGACTAACCACCAGATATATAAGTGTACATGATTGAGTCATGTCACTCTGGGCCGAAGTCTCTGAAAGGCATGTTATGTATTTATTGGGATAGCCG
This sequence comes from Salvelinus namaycush, assembly GCF_016432855.1. Classification (NCBI taxonomy): domain Eukaryota; kingdom Metazoa; phylum Chordata; class Actinopteri; order Salmoniformes; family Salmonidae; genus Salvelinus; species Salvelinus namaycush. Next base: position 32,228,513 of record NC_052341.1, read on the forward strand.
GACCCCTTAGACTTGTGTGTGTGCGCTCATGTAAGCGTGCACGTGTGCACATACATGTGTGTGCCTGCAATTGAGCAAATCTCTGGGTATACTGGTGGCATGCAGCCTGTATGGATTACCCTTCCTGGTCCAGGAGCAGCAGGGGTGGGTGGCAGTATGACAGTATGACACCATTGCCCTGCTACCCAACTGTCGGCTCCACAGGACGTGGGTGGGAGAGTAATACTGGCCTTATCTCGGAGCTCCATCTCTGGGTTCAGTTCCTCTGACCTTTCCCGGGGCTCTCAGGACCCGGGAACTGCTGGGGTCAAGGACGAACCAGTAAACCCTCCCTATTTCCCTGTCCCACATCACCCCCCCCCCCCCCTTTCCCCTCCCCTTTAACACACTCTTACACTCCCTCTCTAAATAAGGGCATGTTGAGTCTATTGGCATTCAGGAATATTCAGCCCTCCTCGTAAATCAGGTTAGGGAAGGGGAAAGTATTCTTGGCAACACTGATACAAGGGAGTGTAACTGAAATTCCTTAATGACTTGTTTTCCAAGCAAGATTACCAGTGCCAGCACAAACGAAGATCTGGGGAAGGCCCATAAAGTCACTGCCTGCCTGGGCTTTAGTCGGCTGCTGCCAGACCATGAAGTTTCATCTTACGTGGGCTCTTCTATTTGTCTGGGGGTTGTTTTCAAACATACCCCTTCTCCTACTCCTCCTACACCCCCCCACTCTGGTTTCCTGCAGTTGTTCTTGGGGTCGAGCCTGTCCAATGTGTAATTAATAAAGTGGAGAAAGAGAGAGTAAAGAAACGTTGGGGTTCTCTCTTTCATGGCTTATCAATATCAGGAAGAGGGGGGTTGGGGGGGGGGGGGACAATGGCATTCATCAATCTCCCAATATACCTTTGTGAGGGCCGTTGGTCAAGAGGGCGGTGGGGCTCTTGATGAGTGATGGATGGAGGGAGGGGGACTAACTGACCAGTCCCACGGTCACTTCCCCCCTCTTCTCCCCCAAATTCCTCACCCACCGCTCCAAACTGGCATGGTAGCAACCAGTGAACTAATCTTCTGCTTGGAGCACACATACACATACATTTACCTATACAATATACAGAGGTAGGTACAGTATAAATATTTAGTGCTGCTGTCACAACTGGTCATTGGTGTTTGTGTGTAGCTACAGGGTTTATGTGTATGACGATTAGTCCAGTCTGACAGTGGGGCTTTTAGCAGAGTTCTGGTGGTGCCTTAGGTTAATCAATCAGGCCGGACCCTCCCTCCACATGCCCGTGTCCCCTTAACTCACAACCGGAACCCTGAGAGGAAACAAAAACACTTCATGTTTAATGTTCAAATAATTCTAACGGTTGGGCTTAATGTTCGAACGAGGTTGTTTTGCGGATTAATGGGCGTAAATGGTGTAAATGCCTCGTCCAAATGAGAACCAGGGCGTGTTGTCAATGTGCATTGCATGTCACGGCTCCGGTTCCGGCTCTCCCTTTGGTTCTATCACAATTACCTAAGGGGTGAATTCCAAACCGAGGTAAGCGGTGCCAGCACAAACAGTCCCTGAACTTAAGCATGAGAATAGCATGCCATTCGCCCGCTATTCGTTTGGGGTGGAGATGAAATAAATAAATGTGTGGCGGAGGTGTGTCTACAGATACACTGTATTCTGATCTCGACTAATAATTACACCACCTTTATGCACGAGAACCATAAATAAGGTCTAGTCCAAGTGGAAAAAGCATCTACTCGTTTTTTTCTAATAGAAAGAAATAACACCATTAACCATGCATAAGAGTTATTGGTAAGAGCTAGGAAAATGAGTCATCTTTTTTTGGATAAGGGAATTGTAAATATAAATTACACTTGTTTTAGATCTATTTTACCTTTATAACTGCTGGAGACAAATATGGAACCGGCCATATGGCAGCAAACTGAAGCATATCAAGGTATCTACTTTCCCACAGTAAAGTTTATGAAATGCACTGCTATTATGCAGAATTTAAATTGTAAGGCCTTTTAACTTGCAGGGATGGGCACTCTCGAATGCCTTAATTATAGGCTGCCTCGACTGACTTTCTCTGTTTCCTATGTCTATCATGTTAAGTATTTGCAACTATCAGTATCGACCGTCAGTAGGCCTAATAACCACACATATTCAACTGCCAACGTGATGTTAGTTCCCTTCAGTTGGTATAGCCCACATTATCATTCCATTTAATTCCATTGTTTCATTTACCTTCATTCACTTCCTCTGTGAACGCCGTCATGGCTATGTGGTTGTCGCCAAGGATCATTAGCAACAGTGGATAATACAAGGAAAGAAAATGAAATGTAGGCCAATGAAATCGTTACGGAACGGAGCGCAGACCAAGCCTTAACAGTTTGAACCCGACACATGGCGCAATGCTTGACCGTGTCATCATACAGTTCCATGGTTAGTGCAGGCGATAGACAAGGGTATAGCCTACCATTGTACACTATTCTCTCTGTTATAATTCTATGTACACTAATCTTCCAACATTACCACGGTGAAAGAACTGAATGTGGCAATTTTCAGAATGAATCAAACAACCGTTTTCTTTCCTTCATGCATAAAGGCTCTCCAACCCATTTTGTCCCATGTGTGCCTAGGTTTCATGAGAATTTTTACAACAATTGTTTACAGACAGATTATTTCACTTATAATTCACTGTATCACAATTCCAGTAGGTCAGAAGTTTACATACACTACGTTGACTGTGCCTTTAAACAGCTTGGAAAATTCCAGAAAATGATGTCATGGCTTTAGAAGCTTCTGATAGCCTAATTGACATCATTTGAGTCAATTGGAGGTGTACCTGTCGATGTATTTCAAGGCCTACCTTCAAACTCAATGCCTCTTTGCATGACATCATGGGGAAATCAAAAGCCAAGACCTCAGAAAAAATATTGTAGACCTCCACAAGTCTGGTTCATCCTTGGGAGCAATTTCCAAACGCCTGAAGGTACCACGTTCATCTGTACAAACAATAGTACACAAGTATAAACACCATGGGACCACGCAGCTGTCATACCGCTCAGGAAGGAGACGCGTTCTGTCTCCTAGAGATGAACGTACTTTGGTGCAAACAGTGCAAATCAATCCCAGAACAACAGCAAAGGATCTTGTGAAGATGCTGGAGGAAACAGGTACAAAAGTATCTATATCCACAGTAAAACGAGTCCTATATCGACATAACCTGAAAGGCCGCTCAGCAAGGAAGAAGAAGCCACTGCTCCAAAACCACCATAAAAAAGCCAGACTATGCTTTGCAACTGCACATGGGGACAAAGATCGTACTATTTGGAGAAATGTCTTCTGGTCTGATGAAACAAAAATAGAACTGTTTGGCCATAATGACCATCGTTATGTTTGGAGGAAAAAGGGGGAGGCTTGCAAGCCGAAGAACACCATCCCAACCTTGAAGCACGGGGGTGGCAGCATCATGTTGTGGGGGTGCTTTGCTGCAAGAGGGACTGGTGCACTTCACAAAATAGATGGCATCATGAGAGGGGGAAATTATGTGGATATATTGAAGCAACATCTCAAGACATCAGTCAGGAAGTTAAAGCTTGGTCACAAATGGGTCTTCCAAATGGACAATGACCCCAAGCATACTTCCAAAGTTGTGGCAAAATGGCTTAAGGACAACAAAGGCAAGGTATTGGAGTGGCCATCACCCTGACCTCAATCCTACAGAAAATGTGTTGGCAGATCTGAAAAAGTGTGTGTGAGCAAGGAGGCCTACAAACCTGACTCAGTTACACCAGCTCTGTCAGGAGGAATTGGACAAAATTCACCCAACTTATTTTGGGAAGCTTGTGGAAGCTTGTCGAAGGCTACCCGAAACGTTTGTGTATGTAAACTTCTGACCCACTGGGAATGTGATGAAATAAATCAAATCTGAAATAAACCATTCTCTCTACTATTATTCTGACATTTCACATTCTTAAAATAAAGCGGTGATCCTAACTGACCTAAGACAGGGAATTTCTACGAGGATGAAATGTCAGCAATTGTGAAAAACTGAGTTTAAACGCATTTGGCTAAGGTGTATGTAAACTTCCGACTTCAACTGTATGCCCAGGCTTTACTCAGCTGTTTTTTTTTTAACAATTTGTATCATCTTAAATATGAACCACTATCTGGAACCACTGTCAGTAATACCCACATACATTTATAATTGTCCCTTTAGTGTTAGTTTACTTCAATTTGTAGCCTCCATTTTGTGTCATTCCATTACCATTTCATTTACCTTTCTTCCCTCTTTCACGTCAGTGTATTTGTTCCTGAGCGTCGCTAGCAATAGCGGATCGTATTAGGCTAACGTTGTGCAATAATGTTGAGCGTGTAGCCTATTTCAACCATTCTGGAACTAAGAGCACACGTAGCAGTTTAAACCTGGAGCCTGTCCACCATTACTGAACCGTTGTCATTAGGCTACAGTTTCATGACTAGTGAGGAATAGGGTATTTATTGGACTACTGTGAACCAGTTCTCTCGTTATATTCTAGTGAGTCTGTGGAAAATATTCAAACCAAAAGGTACACCGTATGTAAAGGGATTGCTTAAGATAAATGTACCGAAAAGCCTATTGATTGAAAACTCCACGAGACAATCTGTTGGCCAGCAAGTGAGATGAGGTTTTAATTGAATTTAATGTATTTAGAGCCCGCAAGGTAGCCACACCTGCAGAGCGTGTTAGGCGACTGAATAAGGTAAGTCTGAATAACACTTTTCGGTACACTTATCTTAAGCCACCTTTTTACATACTGTGTACCTTTCAGTTGGAATATTGTCGACAGACTCATTATTTAATACTGAGAAGTGTGTAGGAAAAGTGTGCGTAGGAAAGGCGTACATTTCCTAAGTCTGATTGGCCCCAAAGTGTTTGCATTCAAGGCATTACTGGTCAGCCCCATCAATTACCATTCTTGGCAGTCGTCTGAAATGGAGCTGAATTTATTTAGGGTGGTGCCCAAGTCAAGATACTCGGCACAGCTTTGTGGGCTTTTGTAAAGATTTCAAGATACTGGGGAGGCCGGATACTTTGAACTGGACCTGTTTTCGTCTCAGCTTAACATTTATTTGAATACCGCAGACATAAATTGTTATAGATAGTGTGCCCGGACAGACTGCGACGTTTTGACATCTTAGAATGATTACGGGGCTAAAGAGTGCTGTTAATATTGGAAACGGGCCTCCCTGGAACAAGGAACGTGGCATCCCACTTGCATAACGTTACTGTTAAAGGCTGGCGCTCGCGATTGGGCTTCCTCATGCGCTGCGTTCATTCGTTTAATCCGAGGGGGGCTACAGAAGGCCAGCGTTTACAGACAGCTGATGTCAGAGCACGCAACACTGCACATAAACAATGTCTCTTTACACCCTCACCCCCTCGCCGCCGAAGAACATAACAGCTCCTCTGGCTCCCGGACAGCTTTTGTTAATTAGTATTAAATGCCTGGTGCCAACCGGGTGGGTACATGAGAGAGAGAGGCACTGACACTTTGGCGGCTTGGGGCAGCAGCTCACTGAATCTCAATGGGCCGCCGACTGCCGTGTTTCAGACGTGATGACCTGAGACTTGAATGGTGATCCTATGGCTCTAAGGTCTTTGTCTTGCCTTTCCACTGTATGCTGCACTGTTAGCCGTTCCCAAACAACACCCAGGATGTTTCTTTCGCACTCATTGTGTTTGGAGTGTTTCTCTCCGTTTCTATGCCTCCATGATGCCTGCATAATAGCTTTGGCTCTCCAGACACCTGAAGCACATTTTCCTCTCCTCTTAAAGCTGTGTTTATTCGTCACTGGGGCGAGTCGGAGAGAACAAACAGTCTACTGTCCTGGGTTGTGTCTCCTCTCCTTCCCTCTGTGACTTCCTCCCCCTCAATGTGTGTTTGCTCTTGTGACTGTCAATGCAGAGTGTATTTGGAGAGCAGAGCATGCCCTATCCTGTAACCTGGCTGGGAGCTTTATCTCACACTGCCCTCCTCTTCCCCCTTGCCGTGGATCCTTGGCTGACACCAAGGGGACAACAACACGGACCCACATGCACTCCAGGAGATGCTGAAATGTACTGGGAGCATGACACAACCCGAAGGGCATGCGATTGAATTCAAACAAGCCAAAAGGGATGTAAAATGGTGTCTTGGCCTTGTCCTTTTGGTGTGTGTGTGTGTGTGTGTGTGTGTGTGTGTGTGTGTGTGTGTGTGTGTGTGTGTGTGTGCGTGCGTGCGCGCATGTGTGTTTGCACGCACACGTACAGGCAAGAGGAGTGTGAGAGTGGAGACCCCTGTGCTACAAAGCAGGTCTTTTCAGAGACAACTAGCTATGAACATCCGACAAAAAATAGCCCATGTGCAGAACACACACTGGAAGCCAATTTAGTCAAGCAACTGTGATCGCTTTTTCATGGAGCCAGTGTGTGCTTTGGGGCACCTCCAACTTCCTCTAATTGAAGGAACTGTAAGATGCTTTTCAGTTCTTCTCTCGGTCCTCAGCGGATCCCCGGTGGTGCTTCCTCCTCGGCTCATTTGAGTTGTTGGATGGGAGGGTTACTAGGATGCGTCTCTAATGGCACCATATCCCCTATGCGGTGCACTACCTTTGATCAGGGTCCATTGGGCTCTGGTCAAATGTAGCGCACTATATAAGGAATACGGTGCTATTTGGGACGTGGCTTAGGACTGTATCCCCTCTCCACCTTTACGAGAAATATCTCCCTCCGCACCTGCGACTTCACCTCTTGACTGCATCGCTGAGTGAACGTTCCCAGACGTTCCATTTTCCCTAAAAGCCAAGAATAACCTACTGAGTTTCTACGTTAATGATCTCAAAGTGATTTTGAATGATTATTCAGGGGTCCTGTGGTCATTTACGCAAGCAAATTAGCTCAACGATGCAATAATAGTTACACACTCTAACCGGAGGAGGTTTAGGAGCAAATCGTCCCTGAACTATTTATAAATAACTTTTGGAACTGTACAGCGGAGGGATCCATTGAATCTCCATCATCCTGAAGTGCAACGCATGGCTGATCTAGGGAGAACAGATCTGTTCTGCTGCTTCTTATAGATTGTTCCTGTTTGCTCCCAAAAGTTCATCCAGGGTCGCCGCCATAACATCTTCATTGAATTTTGTGTCTCCTGGAAGCTCTGAAATGTCAAGTCGTTGTGGCCCTGTTAAAACAAGATTAAAGGAAAGAGCCTGGCCTCCTTCCATTGTGTTTATTATCCAAACAAACTACACGGCTTAAGTCGGCTCACTCTGTTTTCCAATACTGCAGCAAATTAAGGAACCCCCATTATTAATGATTGAACAACATGGAAGCCTTGTGATATTACGGCCTCCCATCGGACGTTGATCGGCTTGTAAATATTTACACCGCTGTGGCAAAGATGGAGTTGTCTTCCAGCACTTTTACACACGTGTTCACATGTGCACACACACAGACACACACACAGACACAGACACAGACACAGACACAGACACAGACACAGACACACACACACACACACACACACACACACACACACACACACACACACACACACACACACACACACACACACACACACACACACACACACCGCTGTGGGAACAGAATGTGACCAAGGGCCTTATCCCAAAGCGCCTTCTCCCCAATTTTGGTCCCGGCAGGAGGAATGTGATTTGTTTAATTACATGCCCCTGAGTGGCCCCATGGGAAGAATACTTTTTAATTTCTCAGCCTCTAGCGGTCTCCCTTAGCCTGGCTGTCTACTTCACTGGCTGGTCTGGGGTCAGTGTAGTGGGGGCTGAATCGCTGAGTGCCTGCCAGGGGTTACCGGGGCCCACTGATTCTCAGACTAGCGGAATGCCATGCAGGGCTACCCCCCCCCCCCCCCCCAAAACCCCTCATAACCCTCCCTTACCCTTCTTACCAGGACTCTTATCAAATGCCTTTTTGGCTCTATACCCGCACCGAGCTTCCCCTTTGTCCCTCTGCCCACCAGGCATGACAAGTGGGGGCGCTGGGAATAGGTGAGGCGGGATTAGAGGCATTCCATACTGATCATATGTTGTGTCAATCAACCTGTCAACCACACCCACATTGTAGTGATGAACAAGCAGAAAATCATGCACAATTGTCTCTGAATTATGACATAGTATTATCTCAGAGTCAAATTTGGGTCGGCAGGTAGACTCGTGGTTAGAGCGTTGGGCCAGTAACCGAAAGGTTGCTGGATTGAATCCCCGAGCTGACAAGGTCAAAATATGTTCTGCCCCTGATCATGGCAGTTAGCCCACTGTTCGTCATTGTAAATAAGAATTTGTTCTTATTAACTGACTTGCCTAGTTAAATAAAAGGTTAATAAAAAAATGTGATAGACTAGCTCTCAACACTCTCAATCTCATGAACACTTACACTCACAAACAACAAACTCCATGCCTCTGATACTGTTGATGGGGCACAAGACAATAACACATGGCAATGCAACAATAGAGAATAGAACTGTCAGAGCATACGGTATGTGTACAGTTTATCCTGTTTGTTTGTGAGGTAAAGGAGGCATAGAGATAGAGAAAGGGGGAAGACTGGAGTCTGAGTTACAGACAAAGGTGCTCCCTCCCTCAGGGGCAGATATGAGACACTGAGGAAGAAGAGGGCGAAAGAGAGGTAGCGAGAGAGGAATGAAAGGCTGCCTCTCTCCGTATCCGACACAGACAGACACAGCAAGGACGGTCTGTTTCGAAGAGCCATTGACCTTCTGCGAGAAAAGCCCCCACTACAAAACAAGACATCAATAACCTGAAAAGGGATACGGTGCGAGCGGAACTCACCGTGGTGCATGGAAGAAGAGTACCTGAATGGTCTTGTTTAAACAGCCATTGCCTCGATACAGTCAAGGAAGGGATGTGCTGCAGCATTGTGTGGGCCAACAATAGCAGACTGTAAACTCTGGGTCATAAAAGGGCCCCACCAAACTATGGATATACCTCTCCTATGAACAAACCTATTGTTCCGGCTCAGAAAACACTGTTTCGTGGCTGAGGGCCAGAGTGTGTCAGGTAACAGGTTGTTTGTGGAGACTGAGATCCATAGGCACAGGGGAGGGAGGGAGGGAGGGAGGGAGGGAGGGAGGGAGGGAGGGAGGGAGGGAGGGAGGGAGGGAGGGAGGGAGGGAGGGAGCTGGAGTCAGAGTTGGAACTATTGACTGAGAGTTTATTTTTTCTTTAATTTTGATCGCTTTCCTTGGGCGGTGGGAGCAGAAGGCTTAATCCATTGCCATGCCTGACAATGGAGCTGTCAGAGCGGTATGACGCCTCTATAGATAGAGCTGCAATGGAGCATTCAGGGCCCTGTAAACAATCCCTACCACCACCCAGAAACCACACCGCAGCACGGGGTTTGCGCTAACCCCGCTGCTCCCTCCTTCAGAGCTCTCACCCCTCCTTCCCTCCCTGCCTCCTGCTACAGAGTGGTACAGATGAGCCAGCCAGCCTCGAGCAATGTGGGAGCCTTCACCAAACCACCTGGCCCATTGGAGAGCTCTCATCCTGGGCCAAGCCAAAGTCAGAGATTGGCCTGGAGTTGTGGGTGTCACGCAGTACAGTCCTGCCTTGCACAACAATGATGTGCTTAATACTGAAGGAGCAGTCCATTCTTACAACACCCTATCTGTCAATACAGTCTGGTTTGTTGAGATCCAAGAGGGTATGGTCCAAGGGATGCCCAAGAGGAAATGAGGTCACTTATAGCAGCTGCGCAGTAGTTATAGAGGATGGAAGTCTTGTTCCTCCAATAGGCTACTTTGTTATTGGACTAGTCCTCCCAGTCATCCTTCAGAACATGATCTAGCATTTTAACAGTCGGATGTGACTCATATAACTCATCTAATCACCTCGACTTTGAACACCCACGTCCGACTCACCCCCGATCCCACCAGCCAAAGATCTCACACTCGGCGGAGAAGGACCCGAGGACCTCCACATCTGTCCTGTCAAAGACTTTGCCGAGGTTCAGTTAGCCCAGAGTGCTCCGCTCCGACTCACCAGTCTGTCCAGCATCCAGGGAACAGGTTCATAGAGGAGAGGGGAAGTGCAAGGCTGCGTCCCAAACGACACTATATTCCCTATCTAGTGTGCTACTTTTGACCAAGGACCACAGGGAAACCCATAGGGCTCTGGTCAAAAGTAGTGCACTATATAGGGATTAGGGTGCCTTTTGGGACACAGGCAGAGAGGGTTGCGGAGGATGAAAGGACAGCACAATGTTCCTCTCCCAACCATGACGTATTTTTCTTCTTCTTCTACGCTTCTCTTCCCCCCCAGTCTCCACCAACTAAACTCTGGGTCCAGGCAAGGCAACATATGGCCATGAGGAAGGAAGACAATCGAAGCAGATGATGTTTGTTTTCATCATAACCACAGAGATGGGGAAATGGTTCCAAACGACATGGGGATAGGCGTGTTGTCATATCAAAACTGAGATTAAAAAAACACAACCGCATTTCCTGTTGTTGTGATTTACGAGTGTTGCTTTTGCAAATTATGTCAACAGACATTATGTGTTTGTGTACACTACAGGGCAAAAGTTTCTACGTTGTAGAATAATAGTGAAGACATCAAAACTATGAAATAACACATATGGAATCATGTAGTAACCAATTTTTTAAAATATAAATCAGAATATATTTTATATTTGAGATTCTTCAAATAGCTAACCTTTGCCTTGATGACGGCTTTACACACTCTTGGCATTCTCTCAACCAGCTTCATGAGGTAGTCACCTGGAATGCATTTAAATTAACAGTTGTGCCTTGTTAAAAGTTCATTTGTGGAATTTCTTTCCTTCTTAATGCATTTGAGCCAATCAGTTGTGTTGTTACAAGGTAGGGGTGGTATAGAGAAGATGCCCTATTTGGTAAAAGACTAAGTCATTATTATGGCAAGAACAGCTCAAATAAGCAAACAGAAACGAGTCCATCATTACTTTAAGACATGAAGGTCCGTCAATACGTAAAATTTCAAGAACATTTCTTCAAGTGCAGTCGCAAAAACCATCAAGCGCTATGATGAAACTGGCTCTCATGAGGACCGCCACAGGAATGGAAGACCCAGAGTTACCTATAATCCTGGAGACTGTGTGAATCAGACCTTCACGGTCAAATTGCTGCAAAGAAACCACTACTAAAGGACACCAATAATAATAAGAGACTTGCAAGGGTCAAACACGAGCAATGGACATTATACCGGTGTAAATTTGTCCTTTGGTCTGTAGTCCAAATTGGAGATTTTTGGTTCCAACCGCCAAGTTTTTGTTAGATGCGGTGTGGGTGAACGAATGATCTCCGCATGTGTATTTCCCACCGTAAAGCATGGAGGAATAAGCGTTATGGTGTGGGGGTGCTTTGCTGGTGACACTGTCTGTGATTTATTTAGAATTCAAGGCACACTTAACCAGCATGGCTACCACAGCATTCTGCAGCGATTCCATCTGCTTAGGTCTTAGTGGGACTATCATTTGTTTTTCAACAGGACAATGACCCAACACACCTCCAAGCTATGTAAGGGCTATTTGACCAAGAAGGAGAGTGATGGAGTGCTGCATCAGATGACCTGGCCTCTAACAATCCCCCGACCTCAACCAAATTGAGATGGTTAGGGATGAGTTGGACCTCAGAGTGAATGACAAGCAGCCAACAAGTGCTCAGTACATGTGGGCACTCCTTCAAGACTGTTGGAAAAGCATTCCAGGTGAAGCTGGTTGAGAGATTGCCAAGAGTGTGCACAGCTGTCATCAAGCCAAAGGGTGGCTATTTGAAGAATCTCAAATGTAAAATATATTTTGAATCGTTTAACACTTCTGTGGATACTACATGATTCCATATGTGCTATTTCATAGTTTTGATATCTTCACTATTAAAAATGAGAAAAAAGGGCCTCCCGGGTGGCGCAGTGGTCTAGGGCACTGCATCGCAGCGCTAGCTGTGCCACCAGAGTCTCTGGGTTCGCGCCCAGGCTCTGTCGCAGCCGGCCGCGACCGGGGGGTCCGTGGGGCGACGCACAATTGGCCTAGCGTCGTCCGGGTTAGGGTGGGTTTGGCCGGTAGGGATATCCTTGTCTCATCGCGCTCCAGCGACTCCTGTGGCGGGCCGGGCGCAGTGCGCGCTAACCAAGGGGGGCGGGTGCACGGTGTTTCCTCCGACACATTGGTGCGGCTGGCTTCCGGGTTGGAGGCGCGCTGTGTTAAGAAGCAGTGCGGCTTGGTTGGGTTGTGCTTCGGAGGACGCATGACTTTCGACCTTCGTCTCTCCCGAGCCCGTACGGGAGTTGTAGCGATGAGACAAGATAGTAATTACTAGCGATTGGATACCACGAAAATTGGGGAGAAAAAAAAAATGAGAAAAAAAAACTTGAATGAGTAGGTGTTCTAAAACGTTCGACCGCTAGCGTACGTCGAAGTGAGTTGAAGTACAGTAGAGTGACTGTAAGATGAGTCAGATTGAATTATGATAACATATTTCTAGAGGAAGCACCTCATGGCCAGACATTACACAGTACTACACAGTTAAGTTTATGGATAGCGTGTATTACGGAGAGTGTATAACTTGGAGTGAAATGGAAGCACTTGTTGGATGCAGATTCTTTGCTGAAAAGGGTTAAACATGACCATTTTTATATTTCGTTATTTCACCTTTATTTAACCAGGTAGGTCAGCTGAGAACAAGTTCTCATTTACAACTGTGACCTGGCCAAGATAAAAAAGCAAAGCAGTGCGACAAAAACAACAACACAGAGTTACACATAAACAAACGTACAGTCAATAACACAATAGAAACATCTATGTACAGTGTATGCAAATGTAGAAGAGTAGGGAGGTAGGGCAATAAATAGGCCATAGAGGAGAAATAATTTAAATTTAGCATTAACACTGGAGTGATAGATGTGCAGATAATAATGTGCAAGTAGAGATACTGGGGTGCAAAAGAGCAAGAGGGTAAGTAATACTATGGGGATGAGGTAGTTGTCACGCCCTGACCTTAGAGATCCTTTTTATGTCTCTATTTTGGTTGGTCAGGGCGTGAGTTGGTGTGGGCATTCTATGTTTTTGTTCTATGTTTTCTATTTCTATGTGTTTGGGTGGGTGTGGTTCTCAATCAGAGGCAGCTGTCTATCGTTGTCTCTGATTGAGAACCATACTTAGGTAGCCTTTTCCCACCTGTGTTTTGTGGGTAATTGTTTTCTGTTTTTGTGTCTGCACCAGACAGAACTGTTTCACTTTCATTCTCCTGTTTGTTGTTTTTGTTCGATTTGTTTTTTTGGATTAAATCATGAACACTTTAAACGCTGCACCTTGGTTCACTGTTCCTTCAGCCCACGAGAAGCGTTACAGTAGTTGAAGTACTGTACACCTCAATAAAATAATAGCAGTGTCTGCATTTAAATGGTTAAGCATTGTCTTAACTGAGGGGTGAATGGGTAACCTAATGCATTTTAATAATGCTCATTTTTAGCGAGAGAATTGTATGCCGTTGAATGTCACATTTGCAAAAGAGCCAAGTTCATCCAGTAAGATTCAAGCAGGATGCAGCGGTGGAGAAAGCACTCTTTAAGCTGATTTACGCTTGAACCGGGTTTGCGGTCCGGCATTGCCGTGCGCCTCCCAAATTTCGTAACAATGCGGGAAGGCTCCGTATAGCTCCGTCTAGCTCTGCATTGACATGATAGGTTGACGGTAGGTGGGTGCGGTACGTCCTGTATAAACACAAAATCACTTCCTTGACAACTTCCTTCACAACAGCTCTGCTCTGCAAGTGCACAAAGTATGAATGCCCTGACATTACAATAAATGCTGTTTGGCAAATACAGATTCCGGATTGACCATAAATCAGCTTTAAGTCACAAAAGTTGTGCAGAGTGCCTCAATGACCCTGTGGAAATAACCCAGCAAAATTAATATTGACAGAGTATAGGGCCTACACTTGGAGTGTGTTCAATGCTGACCGTATAAAACAAATATGGCTGCTTATAGTTTGTGGGCGGTATGGCAACAATATCCTTTAGTTGAGAATACAATGGAACTGTTTTTTTTATAACCTTTATTTAACTAGGCAAGTCAGTTAAGAACAACGTTTTATTGACAATGACAGCCTACCCCGGCCGACGCTGGGCTGTGCGCCGCCCTATGGGACTCCCGATCACGGCCGGATGTGATAAAGCCTGGATACGAACCAGGGACTGTAGTGACGTCTCTTGCATCGAGATGCAGTGCCTTAGACCGCTGCGCCACTCGGGAGCCCTGCGCGAGATCAAATGTATTCAACCATGTCTATTTAACGTAATGACACAAGTAAATCCCAGAAAGACTATATGCAGCGTACATGTCTACCTGGTTGACCTTAAGTTGAAGTAATATGACAGCAGAACTTCTGTGTGTTGTTTAAAGCAGCTTTGGGAAAAGATAACTCGAGGTTCGAGTGAATCTCAAGTATATTGAATTTCCTTTAAAACAGCGCTCAGACTCTATGTTTAGGAAGTGCATGAAAGAGTATACTTCAACTCCTTTATGTGCGAGCACAAAGCAAAGCTTACACATTTTTTTTTATTTTTTAAATGTCATGGAGCGGAAGGCCCCACCCAAACCCTTACCTGAATCCCCATTCAAAGAGCTAGCGTAAAACAGGATATCATTAGTATTAGAAAGGAAACGAGGCTTAACAGATCCTAACAGCCGTCTATTAAAAATATGAATACTTTGTGTTGGTGGTCTGGTTGAAATCTTTTAAATAACAGGTTCCACATGCCATCAATTCCCCAAGGCAGGCGCTATATCAGCACTTGACTTTGAAAGATTTTCACTTGCAGCGTGAGTTGACACCCTCTCTCGCACTCAAAAGAGAAATGTACAGAAAAAAAAGACCACCCTCTTCCCCTTCAATTAGTATTCCATGAGTCAGACAGACGTGTCTTAGCCACTTTTCACTTCCTTTCCAAGAAAAACGTATTTGATTGTACGGGGAGGTTTGCCGGGGCGATGATTAACAAGTGAAAAGGCTGGAAGGCATGCTGACAATGTAAGTCCCCCGATAGCTTTCTTCATTACCAATGCTGTCTAGTCTAGTGAGAGGCCATATGTCATAACTTGCAGCTTCTTCCCCCTTTTGGGAGCCATGGACATCACCACACAAATTACAAAAGTATTTTTATCACCTCTTAACTGTAACCCAAGACGATGAGTTGCGAGGAAATGTCAGTGTCGACAGCCAAGTCAAATCAATGAGATTATGCATCGTGGTGAGTTTTACTCCAAGCTGTCTCGTGATATGATTACAGTATTACCCTGGCGGCCTGTGATTTCAGTGAGATATGATTTATTCCCGCAACATATAGTTTTGGGGGATGTTCAGAATGAAGTATGGCAAAGATACACAAAACAGATGACTAATTTCACCCCAAAATAATAAAGCAATACAGATGTATCCGAAAACATTGTATTGCTTCACTGGAGTAAAGGCCATTGTTCGTTGCAAACGTAATTCGTGCTACTACGTTTACAAATTCCCTTTTGCTGAAATTAAGTTAATTCAAATAGATCAATAGCTGTTGCTGTTTTTGTATAGTCCAAGAGAGATGCTGTACTATGGGCCAGCGTTGAAGACAACCAAACAGCTGGATGCAGTGTGTCTCTGCCTTAGCTGCCCTGTCTCCCTGCCTGCCTTCCCTCCACAACTCTGTTCTGCTGTCAGATCAGACAGCCACTCTCAGCCCCAAACCTCAAAGAATTCCAATTACACAGCATTCCCTCTCTTCTCCTCTCCTCATGTCTTCTCCTCTCCTCTTCATCTCTCCTCTACCCCCCTCTCCCCCCACCCCACATCTCCTGTTCCCTCCTCTCGCCCCCTCCCTCCTCTCTACGTGGTACTTCCAGGCGTAACAATGGTTTCTCACACAGCCACACCCTCCCCTCCTCTGCCAGTCAGCTGCATGTAAACACTGCTCTCTCCCAGCATGTCCACGAGGCCCGAGTCAAACCGCACCATGCATAAACAGGAAAGCCAATGAATGGGCCTACATGCCAACCGCCCATTCGCTTGTCAATCACGCGCCACACAATACAATTCAATTCAACTTTATTTATTAACAGTGGATAAAGACAGCGTTTTCCCATGCGTGCCGTCAGTGGTTTAGTCGTACTTGGAGAAGTGGGTATACTCTAATTTCACAACAAAAACATCTAAACGGCCTACCCGGCGAAGGGAAGGTGCGCTGTGTGAAATATTCTATGAGAAACGGTGACATACACTCTGAATGACCTAAAATTATAAATCCCATATTGGTCTTTCACAGTCAGGCCAACCCAAGCTGTACTGTGCAAGTAGGCCAATAGCAGGCCTACTATTGAAACTGATAAATGAGTTTCAATAGTAAATTGACTCAGAAATTTACTCAGAAATACACAGGTTTCAGGTTTCGCTCTCATTGTCACACTGTTTCAATAGAAAGAAAAAAACAGAATTGGACATTCTAAGTCCATAACAATGCTTAAACCGCATCAGAAGACCACTGTTGAGGTCACATTTACATTTTCTGAGTGTAGTTACCCTTTAGGCTAATTCAAGTGTACAGGCACCTAGCACTGTTGTTTGGTTAGCTTGTATCTGTAGCACATGAGATGGAGTTTGCAAAACAAATGGCCACTTGACTTGATGCAAACAATCATGATATCATTCTGCCAGGCTGGCATTGGCTACTTTGTAGCTAATTAACAGTTAATTAAGAATGTTTTTTGGAAAGCCTTTCCCTCTACCAGAAGACATTTAGGCCTATCATAAGCATTGCTATATTTTTCACCTTCCTTAACTGTCCCTAAACCTGGACATTTTACTTCATATTATGAGGGCATGTCTTACCTTGCATCAAAGTAGCCTACAGCCAAAGTCCCACATGGAAACGTGAAGGCCATTATTTTCTAAAGACTTCTGCATTCTCCTGTTCGATTGGTTTTCAAGTCAACTTTCTTTCATGGTCTAGCAGCCAAAGGCATTATGTTAGTCATATTAGCAACCCATGATAGTTGTTTCATCTTTACATCTGCCCTCTTTCTAAATTTCGAACAGATATTTCCACCCCTGTTCATGAAACCGCTCGCATGTGCAGTGCTCATTTTAGAACTGTGTTTTCCCGCAATTGGATTTTGGAAGATTCGCACGTAGGCCTACCGCCACGTGTGCGTTGCTGAGCTTAAAAACGTGAAGTGATAAAAGTTATCGACATTTTAAGCTAAACCTTCTGATCGCTTCTATCAGCCTTAATAATTGATGTGGCATATACCTCCAATACACTACTTTGATACCCATCGTGGGAATTAAGAAGTTAGCATATGCAATGCCCAGTGAAAAATAAGTAGGTAGCCTATACGTCATACGACTGTGCATACCATCCTCTGCGCCACAGTGTTTACAGGGCTATATTCCTGGGTTGTATCTTCATGTGTCCTGTCATTTTATAGGAGTTCTCCATTTATGGAAGAAGTTGCAGTGAGTGTGGGTGAGAATGGAAAAAGACATGGCAGAGATTTATCTGTCGTGAGAATGCATAAGAATGTACAAGGGCCATCGCCGTGGTGAGAGGCAGAGGAAAGTCCCAGTATCAAGTTCAGACTTTCCGTTAAAGACGCTGACTACAAACCAGACTCTTCATTTGGCATTTTGGGGCGTTATTTGGAAGCAAACGTCTCTTGCCATTATGCTTTTTTTTATTTTTTAAGTTGAGGTTTTCTGTTTAGGGTTACACAAACTACAGACATCCAGATGTATATGGATTTAAAAAATAATCATAAATAGGCCTACATTCTTTCTACATAAGGTATGCTAGAACATGTCTGCCACTGTCCCACCCAGTGACCGGTGGAGACATACGGTACACAAACCCGAGCTAATGTTAGCAAACAAAAGGGTGCGCAGACTGATCTTTATTAAACCCACCGGATAAAGGAATGTTTTTGCTTAATTATCTTCTCATGATTAGTCCTTTTTTGGTGGAGGGAAATGGATTATTATTATTTGGGCCAAATATTTAATGTTCCCATTATTTGAGGGAGCGCATAAACAAATGCGTCATGAGCATTGTGTGTACAATAACACAGAGACATTTTCCCACACCGAGGCCAGGCCTGGCAGCAAGGGCTGAACCTCAGAGATCCTGGCAGCACCGGGATTTCAAACCACTACATTACAGACCACCATAGTGTATACATACTATCATAGATCATTACAAATTGACAGATCACTACTAGCATGGATCACTACAATACAGTAGACCACAGAAGCAGATACTGTTCTAGCAGTAGGTCCTATGCTCGATCACTGCAGATTGGATCATCCCAGACGGTTGTTCAGAAAGGATCTCCTGAACAGATCGTATCATGATGGGTCACCACAGACAACACTGTACAACCACAGGTTACAGAGTAGAAACCACCACAGAACATCACAAGAACCGAACGAACATGAATATCATGGGCCGTAAATCACAACAATGATCACGGCGTAGACTTCTTGGAAAATGTATCTTACAACTGGAAAAGATATGACAGGTAATTAAGAATCACCTTACCAGAGATCTCAAAGGGCTTCAAGATTCCAAAAAGTTACGACAAAACCTTGCGTTGCTATCTGTCCACAATCACATTGTACTAAGCATTGTGACATCACCCCAATGGGGACTCCACACATACTAAAGTAAGGACCAAGAACTCGAACAAAACAGATGACAAACCACTACACCGCAGCAGTCATAGAGGTCATTGTGTCAAATAGTTGAGACAAACATTCACAAGTTGCCATATCACTTTTGGGATGAGGGGAAGGAACATTGAACTGGAGAATCTCAATGTTATAGCCTAGTCCTGGGGGTCTTACAAAGTACAGAGGGCACACTGAATTCAACCACTCTGATAGCATCTTCATTCTTATGGTCTGACGTTCACCTCCACAGAGCAGGAAACTGTAACATAACCAGAATACCGAACCCACTCGGGATTGGCTGAGTCACAGCGGTGAACCTAGGGTCACTAGTTAGATGTAAATCATATTGGTGTGAAGAAAATATGTCAACAGAACCCCTGCAATTCCACTTAAAAGGAATCAAAGCATATGGAAATATTGTTTGATGGGCAAACGTGTCGTCAGTAGCTCGTTATGATAGAACCGTAGGTGATCTGGTGATTAATCATATCTGAGGGCCTCGGATCTCGAGCGGAAAAGGCAATGCATCATGAAAAACATGATCTGTGTGGCGTTTTAGGAAGCCATTAGTGAAACTACTGATGAGGCTGATTGGAGAAGGGCCGTTTCCTTTCACTGGCGCAGCGGGTTGCTATTTACAGAGCTCTGATAATGACTGTGAGGGCAAAAGTACACCAGCCTAGAGTAACGATACGTATCACTGTGATTGGCGCAGGTCCAAAGCATAGACATGCATGCTATTTTCTTTGAAAATACACAGGCACACTTAGAGTATACATTCTCGCACACACTTACGCAGTAGACAAACAAATCCTTGTGCAAAAACACACACTGCAGAGACATGTACTCTCTCTCTCTCTCACACACACACACACACACACACATGCTCATACTAATGCTCATCAATCACCCATTCTCCACAGAGGTGTCCATGGCGGAGCCTAATGTCCGGTGTGCAACCGCCCCTGTGTTGTGCTCCAATATTGGTTTGCAGTCCCAAGGATACGGCCTGCCTGGCTTGGTATTCTGCCTAAGCGCTCCTCAAAATCAGAGCCATTTATAATGAAGTGATGCACGGACATTTGCTTTCCCTTCATGGGGAGAATAATGGAAGTCTATGTGCAGATGGGACTACTTTTTCACATCACTGAGCGGCCCCCCCTCTGCTAGCCTCCGGCCCCGGGACCAAGACGCCAATCCATCAGTCTCGGAGCCAGAAATGTGTGGCAGGGAAGCGGGGAGCAGAGGCACGGAAGGGAGCTCCGTTGGGGGGTGGAAGGGGTTTCTGGTCCATGAGTCTGACAGCAGACATTTCCATCAGATTTTCATGTAGTTGGAGGTCTGTGTCGTTAGCATAATATGTCTCCCAGCAGCTGTCTCTCTGAATACACAAAGTGAAGTGTAAGGAATGATGTGATAAGCTTGCAGGAGACATCATCCCATGTGTGTCCGATAGATCCCTGAGCAGGTCTTCTGTTTCTACGACCGGTGGGTTAGCAACGCGTGCGGACATGCAGACATGTGCGCATCTGTTTCTGTGTGTGCATACATGTGCCTATACATCTATGTCCACGTGTATGAGTTTTGTGTTTTCACCCCACACAGAGATAACCACTCGAGCTGAATTTCTGTGGGGCCTTGCTCTTCCACTGGCTGCCTTTAAAAATCTCTCGTCCTGATGCTGCAGAGGATAGGTTCAGCTGTAAGAGCACAGGGAATGACTCGGACCAAATGCTATGCAGTGTGACATCTGCAAACCATAACGCCCCCTTAAAAACCAGAGTACTTTATGAAACAAAGAACATGGCTTTGGCTTTTTTTCTTTGTATAATAATGAGGCCACAGGGTAAGCATCTTCACAGGAACTGGTGGGGCGAGAGAGCGAGGTGCCTTGAAGTTCATTGCAAGTGTCGGTTTTGCTTCAGCTAGACTTCTAAAGGCACTGCATTCTTACGTCGCTGTTAAATATTCACATGACACTTTATGTGTGTGGTTACATTTATGACATGACATACCCCACCCCACACATCTTTATGACTTGCAGTATGTTTGGAAGTCCTAAGTGTTTGACTTCAGGGCTTTAGTGCACTTTATCGTCCTCGTTGTTAAACGAATGTCGCTTCTCAAAAGTAGCAAGGCCAGATGGACTGGTGGCGTTGTGTTGATTGTGCTGTTTGTATTGTGTGTTTTCATTTGTGCTTTTTAATTTTTATTGCCCAGATTTCTATTTCAAAAGAGATTATATATCACTGTGGGACTTTCTGGGTGAAATGAAGGTTAAATCAATAAGAAAAATGTAAGATTTCGGTCACACTTTATTTGGATAGTTCATCTGTAGATGCTCTACAGCATCTAGCGTCTTTGCTGGAAATGAGATGGAATCCTACGAAATGACTTTAACTTCAGATAACAGATCAAATGTAACACAGAACATGCAGTGAATATAGCCGATAACTTAAATGCCCTACAATTTTCAATACTCTGCTAGAGTAAAAACACGCATTGCTTTATGAGGGAACCTTTAAACATGTACAAAAGCTGAAGAACACACTCACATCCAGGTACTTTCAGCAGGTGCTGGAGTTATAGGTAAACTCATGGAAAACAGAAAGGAAAACGCAGCACACTGCTGCCCATGCTCCCAGGCGATATTTATTCACAACAACGTTACGACCCTTAGGTCTTCATCAGGCGTTCAAACTTGAAAACGTGACCATTTGTCAAAGCTGGGAGTACCACACGACATCAAGAGAAACGTGCATCTCTCTCTCATAAGTGTTGGAAAATGAGCAGTTCTGGACTAGGAAGATATTGTATATCTGATGCTAAACCAAGTCAAAGTAGCAGGAAACAAACAGCCTGAGGACTTGTGTCTTTATCTAACCCACTCAGTATATCATTAAAGCCCAGCCAGCCAACAGAGTCAAAGACACTGTGGCATCCTATTGCAGTGAACCTGGATACAAAACACACCTGACCAAGTAAGGAGAGGGCCAAGATGTCTTATCTCTGCTAAGTCAGGGTGATCCTTGTCAGAAATGGCAGTACCCAACACAACACCAGTGCCCCTTGGAATCTGAGAGCTCGCCCTGCAACTCTACCTCGCCGGCCGACTTAGAAGGAAAGCAAAGAATCTGCTCAGATGAGGGGGAATTCTTCTCCTGAGTGGTTGGTTACACAAACTTCTTCCTTTGTTGCCATTCGTGTAACTGCAGTGTACTTTTGCCCCCCTTTCCCCACTCTGGCAAACAACTGAAACAAGGAAAGCCCAGTGGATTCATAGGCATTGAATCCTAATTGGACTAATGGTGGTGGTAGATCTACATTTCCCCTAGTCTCAGTCCATCCATGAGGGCCAGTGTTTATGTCTGCAGCCAGGGTTGAGGAAATCTCCCCAATCATTTATGGGGGCGCTTGTTTGTTGTAGAATGCAGCTCTGGAGGAGATCTTATCACGGGGCTGTAGCCACTAGACCAGACCAGAGCCGGTCTGTCATCATACTTAAACAGTACATAGTACAGCAGGAGTCTAGTGCTGGTACATACCACGACTCCATGCCTACGGGTAACTGATTACACAACCGTGTTTTTCTCTTCTTTTCTCGGCTCTAATGCTTCCTCATCGTTCACTTTAATTGATGCAACCCACTTCGTTCCGTAATAGCCATTGGATGCCATTGTGCAATGCTGATTCAAGAGGGAATTGTTGCTACATTTGATGATACTCATCTATACTACAGTCAAACACACTCACAATACCCGGAAGACACATTGAAACCCAGCTCCTTTTCCCATAATGAAGAAGTTTTGTTTATAAATCTGACTGAATGATAACCCAAATAACACTCCTGACCTGTGTGAGAATGAGAAGAAAAAAAGGTGTGGAAGCTAGCCTGCATGCTATTAGCATGGGCAATGGACAATGTACCCACTTCCCATAGCAGTAGCACCCTCTGTTTTGTATTCTACACAGTAGTTCCTGGGAGATCTGTCTGTCAGTGCCTATAGGCCCAGCTCTACTGACAGACGTGTTCTGTGGGCCCGTATCAGCAGACACGGTTAGGTTAGACTGCACCATCACCAGCACATCCTCCTGTAGTGCCTGTCGTTGACCTGGAGCGACCTCGTCCCTCCTCTCCTCTCCACGGGATCCATGTGAACACACAGCTCCTCCACAGATCCCACCGCTGAAACCAACTGTGAAAAGGAGAAAAGCTCTTTGCTAAAGTTATGCGCTACTTGAAACATTCCCCTACCTCGTTCTTTTCCCTACTGCTTTGGACGCAAAATGAAAACAAACAAGGCGAATTTCATTTTTCCTGCCAATGTCTTGAATGCTGAATATTTCGCTCCAAATGAAAAGTTGCATTTGTCAAATGCTGCTTCAGCAACGAAGGACATTGACGGGAATGAATACTGTCTGGAGAATACAGTGATTTCGTGTGTGAACCAGGGTGTCAGAGGGAAACGTGAAAGGGGAAACTTCCCCAATGATTCAGCATGTCATTTTTCAAGACTTAATAAAAACATATGGAAGGAATGAGGGTGAGGTACTGAGGGAGCTGACAAGTCCAGCACAGAGGTGTGTGAAGACTCATTTACAGCGCAGCACCTCTCTCCTCTCTCCTTTCCCCTCCTCTCCTCTGCTGCTCCCCTGTACCCAGGCCTGCCCTAGGCCACAGAGTCCCAGGGAGAGGGTCCGCCGTAGAGCCACAGGTCTCCAGGACACTGCGATTGAAACCATGTGAGATGAAGCAACCTCTGGAATCAGCTTTCCACATGAGCTAACCCCCCGAAACCTTAGATGACAAAAATAAGGAGTGAATGGAGAGTCCCATTGCCTCCCCCGAGCATAAATAAAGATAAAAACTAAAATGGTTTTCATTCACATATGCACGGCTAGCGTGTACAGTATACTTGAACCCCATCCAAATGCACATAAGATACAATGACTTTCGTGAGATCTGTAGAGGAGGTGAACACACACAAACTAGTGTATACGTCGACAGCAGACAAGCACAACTGAAGGTTGACAACTTTTGTTGTGCATTTAACGTAACGTCGTTCATTTAACGTTAGTCATTTAAAAAATGAATCACCACAATGGAGATTCTATTGTTATGGCCACCACCCACTTTCCAATAACACAGCCAGTCCTGACTCTTGACAAGTCACCTTTTTACCTGAGTTTCCAAGACACCCTAATGTCATTGGCTGTATGGAACCAATGGAACATGATGTTCAGTGTTAGGTATTTGGCGAGCTGGTTTCCATGTGTCTGGTGAATGAAGCCACCAGAGGATTCCTCTAAGCCCTGTCTCAGTTTTGGAGAGGGGAAATCCATCCATCAAAATGTTGTGTGCGTATATGTGTGTGTGCGTATATGTGTGTGTGCGCACACATGCACAGCAAGATGATAGGATCCCCGTTGGATATCTGTCACACACACACACACACACACCACCAAAGCTCTTTTGTTTGTTTGTTTTGGGTGTAACTCTGAAACCATGGTGCTGGGTCACACATCGCTTCAGTTTTAATTTCGAATGGCAGTCAGACTGATCCCACTTCACGCTGTTATTCTCGCTCTCTTTCACACACACTCTCTCACTCACTCACTCGCTCGCACTCTCACTCTCTCACCCTCTCACTCTCACTCGCACTCTCTCACTCTCACACGCACACACACACACTGACAGATGAGAGCCGGCTTCATTAGAGCTAGCTAGCCTGGTCCTGCTCCAGTTTGGCTAATCACACTCAGCAGTGAGAAACGCAGTGAGCTCAACTGTTCCACGGGATGGGCCAAACTCCCATCGCCACCACCGCCACCTTCTCTCATCCTCCAAATGATGCAAAAACGCCCTTCCATTGTGTGTTCCCCCCACCCTCTGTTACCACATATCAACCAGCTGTGAACGCTAAAACACATTTCTACCCCACAGTATCTGAAACATGTTCCATTTTTGAAGGTGGTCGGTTTACGTTCAAGATAAGTTAGGTTTAGGGCTCTGTTCAGATGTTAGGGCTGAAACTGAAGCTCTGGTTGCTGTGGTCTACCAACAAAGCCAAGCCCAGGTTATGAAGACCAGATCCATGAGAACGTAATTCATCCCCTTCCCCATCCACAACCCTCCTCGAACAGAGAATTAGTTCAAGATGGTTTGCGTTGATTTAGGCTGCTTTGAGGTGGTGGCGTGTTGGTTCACCACAACACAACATTGGCGGATTCCTTACCACAGACCGCCAAGGCCTGCTGGCTTGGGACTGGAGCATGTGTTGGAGGGATAAGCCTGACAAATAAATGTTATGGACAATATTTCATGGCTGATCTTTCATGGGGTGTATACAGGTAACTGCCAAAATAAAAGAAACACCAACATAAAGTGTTTTAATAGGGCGTTGGTTCACCACAAGATGCCAGAACAGCTTCAATGTGCCTTGGCATAGATTTTGCAAGTGTCTGGAACTCTATTGCATGCATGCGACACCATTGGTCCACTAGAATTTCCATAATTTGGTGTTTTGTTGATGGTGGTGGAAAACGCTGCCTCAGGCGCTGCTCCAGAATTTCCCATAAGTGTTCAATTAGGTTGAGATCAGGTGACTGAGACCCCCCCCCCATACACACACACACACACACACACACACACATTCACACTCTAAACCCCCTATGCTCCTTTGAGACCCCTCTTTCAAAGTCACTGAGATCTCTTCTTCTAGCCATGGTAGCCAAAATAATGGGCAACTCTTCATTTGTATATATGACCCTAAGCATGATGGGATGTTAATTGCTTATAAAAACTCAGGAACCATTCAATATACTTTTTAATCCCTCATTTACTCACACGTTTCCTTTATTTTGGCAGTTATCCGTCTATGGAGACTCGTCTTCATCAAGGGCACAATGAAGAAATAATGAGGCAAATCAATACACAACAAGAAGGAGAGATAATCTGTTTCAGAGGACGCCCATGAACACCAAAAGAGCCTAGCTATTTTGGGGAGCAAACACACGCATACCATCAGAGGTACATCTTCTTTTCTCATCAAACACTGGCATCCTTTCGATGCCTTTCTACATAAGTAGTTCCTCCTCTTATTGTAACCATGTATTCTAAAGAAGTCAACGATAATGGTTTCATTTCCCCTCAGGTAGCCAGTGAGGGCAGAGGGTGGGTGGAGGTTAGGAAGGGAAGTCTGAGTGAACAAACTGGATGTGGAAGGGAGAAAAAATCCTCCCTCTATCAGAGGATAAACAGTGTGATTGGAAGTCAGCAATTAGAGGTCGTGGAGATAAAGAACTGGAAGAGATAAGTGTGCCACGATTTGGCTCAATGGGCAAATCCCCCATAGGCCTGCTGTGAATGCACCTCCACACGCAGAGCACACGCAGACTACATAAACACACATGGGCCGTGCCTCATGCAGCCTTGTGTCTGACACAGTACAGCCTGATCTCATTGACTAGATGTAACATAGTAAATGTAAATCCGGGACACTGAACTTAGTATGATATGTTATGTTTGGTATGGTTACATAAGACAGATGGTTATTTAAGTCAAAAACTAAAGTAGTGTGTTTGGGTGAATTTATAAAGTGAATGTCTAGCAACCCAAAGGTTGTGAGTTTGAGTCTCATCAAGGGCAACTTTTCAAATACGTACTACTTTTGTAGCTATTTTGCAACTACTTAGCATGTTAGCTAAACCTTCTCCTAACCCTAACCCCAACCTTAACTCTTTTAGCTAACCCTTCCCCTAACCTTAACTCTTTAACCTAACTCCTAAACTTAACCTTAACCTTAACCCTAACCTTAACCCTAACCCCTAGCCTAGCTAACATTAACCAGCTAGCTAACGTTAGCCACCTAGCTATAATGCGTAACATATTGTACGTTTTGCAAATTGTAACGTATAATACAAATAGTCATTTGTAATGAAATGTCTGATGGACATGCACAAAATAATACATACCATATGAATCGTAACATAATGTATGGAGTGTCCCAGATTTACGTACTGAATAATATGAAATGCTCTGAGACCAGGTTGAATATGCCTAGGGCTAGGGAGACATAAGTGGGATAGAAAGGGGTTCCATATAGTGCAATGCTGCTATGTACTGTGCTCTTAAAGTAACTTTAATCTGTTTACAGATTTCTATTAAATATGACCTATAATTAATTGCAATATGAGTAAAATAGTTTTTCTTCCAAAAAAAGTCTAATTAAGTGTGTTGAAAAGTAGATTTTCTGTGTTGTGTTGGAATGGTGTGGGTGTACCCCAACAACAGAATGGTGTGGGTGTATATATATTCATGTGAGTAGACCGCTGATTGGCCAGCTCCTTCTCCTCAGGAGGATGACATCATCCTCTATGAGGAAATAGCAAGCATTTTTTGAACGGTCTGTTTGAGGTGGGTTTTTTTAAGTGGTTTTCTTTCTCCAATTTATGCTTTGGCCACAAATACGAGTACAGGATGAGTCAACAACATTATTTAGGTATGAGTTAACAGACCTGGACAGTTACTTTAACACTGGGCAATTCCATGGAAACTGTATTAGAGAATACAATTTTTTCCCAAACAAAAACCATTGATATCAAAGTTGACCAAACTACAGAACTCTATGCACAAAGATTACTTTCAATTGTTATAATAACCCGTTTAAAGGAAGAACGGTGCAGATACAAAGTTTGGTAACAGAATAAAATGGCGGGATATCTTAACCTAATTCTGTTACGAAACTTTGCATCTGCAGTTTTTCCAAGACAATGCTTTTAATTGTATTTTCTGTGTAAACTTTGAAAGCAATGGATTTTGTTTGTCTCACATTTTAAAGTGTAATTCCATTACCGTGGAATGTATTGAATATACTGTACTGTATACAGGGATGTGAAATACATAGACATATTTTGTCATTCCAGAGATGCTTTTAGTGGCTCAGTCTTTTTCCAGGAAACTCTCTTTCATGGTGCCAACGTGTGTCTGTACACCCTTCCCTTGTGACCACTGACCACCACAGTTGTGTGCTCTGGAGAAACACAGAAAATCATTATGTCTCACACATAATTATGTTTTATAAACAGAGGCATAATAATTCTGGAGTGTTTACACAGGTTGCAATGGTAAAGTTATAATGTTACCGCAATAGATTATGATGCTATCATGACGTTTGTTTTCTTTCTTTTTTGTTGTTTAATTAATTGCTTCTCTAGACAATAATACAGCAAGGTCTGGTCAAGTTATTGGGCCCATTGTTGAACATTGTTGGCTTTGAAGGGTTACCACACTGATATTTAGGCTTGTCTACGAGGCGAATAATTCTGTTTACTTAATAATTCATTTCTGTGGACAAACCCAGGCACAAACTGTCTCACGCATGGGGAAAATGTGTGTATGTGCGTGCGTGAGAGAGAGAGAGCGAGAGAGCACACATACATGCGTGTGTGTGTGTTACAAAGAGAGCGAGAGAGGGAGAGTTTCCGTTGGCATGGTGCCTCGTGCTGCTCAGCCCTGACAGAATAACCACACACTTCATCTCTTGCACTCCTCGTTCTTCTGGTGGTCCCTCCTTTCCCCCGTGAGCATGACCCATTTCATCAAAGACAAAGGAGCTCTCAAGCCAAGGCCTATGTAAAAGACGACACTCTCCACAAGTGTACCACCAAACTTACAGGAGTTGTTTCCAAGACATCAAAAAGGCAGTGAGAGTACATGCAGGTGGTAGAGAATACATAGAATGACCTTTAGAAGAAAAAAAATATTCGTTACAATGTGATTATTTGAGTGGCACTGTATTGCACATAATCATTTTCACAGAGGGATAAAAAAAAATGAGGCTTGCAAGAATCATTGACTGTCAATCTGTCTGGTTTTCTAGTGTCTGAACACACAATCACTGGACAAATAGGTCTGTTGTTCCCAATCGAAAGTCCAAGGTTAGGAACGCCACATGTTTTCTGTGATGTATGTTACATAGCACAGTATGGTATTACGACCAGCCCTAAGTAACAATGGAGAAAAAAAGGTGTGTACATTTGCCATGTCACAGCTGCAACAGATTCAAGAAACAGACAAACACCTGTTCATACGTTTCTTGGGCCCGGCCTGGCCTGGCTGAGGAGCTTTTTATTGCACATAAATAGCAATAAGGTTTATGGGATTCACTGCCTCACAAAATCATGACGCATGTCAACCTAACATCCGAGATGTCAGGCTGTGATTTCTTTACTGCTCTGCAATGCTGTTTCTGTGTAGTAACACCTCACTGCTTTCGGAAAGTACGGGGAAGTAAGTGCTTTCCCTGGATGGATTCCCAACATAAACCTTATGGGTTATGATCCAAAGACAGGAATGGATGTCCTGCTATGTCCTAGAGCCACGCTGAAATGCTTCCATCGTACCCCATTATGGACACCCAACACAGACACTTCAACAGATGTAAAACAAAAACAACAAAGATGTACGGAAACGAGAGAGAGAGAGTGAGAGAGGAGGGATAGAGAAATGGAGAGAGCAAGAAAAAGAGAGAAAGAGGGGGGGTAGATAGAGGGGGATAGAGAGGGGGGTGGGGGTTAGCGAGAGCGAGAGAGAGAGAGAGAAAGGGGGGATAGAGGGGGAGAGAGAGAGAGGGAGAGGGAGAGAGAGATAGAGAGAGAGGGGGATAGAGATGGGAGAGAGAGAGAAAGAAAGAGAGAGAGATAGAGATAGAGAGATAGATAGAGAAGGGGGGGAAGAGACGGAGAGAGAGGGGGAGGGGGAGGGGGAGAGAGAGAAAGGAAGAAAGTACATGCTGGTGAGAGCAAATGACCCAGGAAGAAGACCAAGCTGAGACAAGAGCACTCATTCACTAAAAACCTGCCCTCAACCCCTCTACTACAAACCCATCGGCATCCACCCCCACAAACCTCTTCCCTCCTGCTCGCAACCCTCCCCTCGCCGCCGGAACTACAGGGCATCTGTCTGCCAGCTAATCATCCTTAATCGTGCACTAATAGAGAAAGCAATGAATGGGGGGGAGAAGGAGAGGAGCAAGGGAAGAAAATAAACAAGAGCAATAGGAAGGGGAAAAGGGCAATTCCAGCTGAAAAATATTAATGTAATCAGGGCAAATTAGTAGGTTTGGGATAACATTCCTATGGCTCGCTGTGTTTACTTTGCAGGCAAGCAATGGAAAGTGTGTAGGGTCGAGGGGCGGAAGGGAGGCAGGTTGGTTGGTCAAAACAATTTTGCCCCGCATGCATGAAACGCATACACTTTAATGACTATTACTCCCTGTTTGAAACTGTAGGGCGGATCTGTTTATGCAATCTATGCTACACATTATGTAAAGGCAGATAGGTGGAGACTGTGCATTAATGGGCAGGATGAGTTTCGGTCCTATAAATGGTTTGATTGACGATTCTAAACTCCATAACGTTTTAGTATTTCAATCAGAAATAGATCAAAATTCACCACCAGCTAGTTGGCTTACAAGTCACAAGCCCTTCCAATTAGAATGTTCTACTCATTTATTTATTTAACCAGGCAAGTCAGTTATGAACACATTCTTATTTGCAATGACGGCCTACCCTGGACCACGCTGGTCCAGGGTAGGCCGGATGTGCGCCGCCCTATGGTACTGCCAATCACGGCCGCATGTGATACAGCCTGGATTCAAACCAGGGTGTCTGTAGTGACGCCTCAAGCACTGAGATGCAATGCCTTAGACAGCTGCGCCACTCGGGAGCCCCAATAGCAATTCTATGATTCAAATAGTGGTACATGTTTCTACGTCCTGTTTTGTCACACACACACACAAACATGAAAGCATGCACACACACACACACACACACACACACACACACACACACACACACACACACACACACACACACACACACACACACACACACACACACACACACACACACACACACACACACACACACACACACACACACACACACACACACACACACACACACACACACACACACACATATGTGCCTGTGCTGTGAACTGATTTACTGACTGGTGTTTACTGTGGATAATGTTAAACTATACTCATGTGTAGGCCAGGGATTCTCCCAAGTGTTGAAACAGACTGTGTGCTGCATAAAACAGTTCCAAACATGCATTAAACTACACTCCAGAGAGAACCACAGAAGAGCTTGACCTGGCCACTGCACCAGCTTTTTACTGCGCAGATCTACTTTAGCTCTATGCAGAATGCAATACACTGTCAACTACTGTGGGAAAATGGCAAAGAATGACTAGAACAATATGCACTATGAACATATCGTATTTATTATCGCTGGTCAGACGGAGTAAGCACCTGAAATGCAGATCTGTTCCAACAACACTGACGTAATTGAACGTCATTTACTCAATGAAATGGCACAACAAATATTGGAATATAACTAGCACACAACTGTAAAAACATTCGATTCTACCAGAGAGAATTGTCTATGGGATGTGATGGAAAAGTAAATCCATTCCAGCTCAGTTTCTCGAACTTCAAAAAGGAACCACAGTAGTCATATAGCGCCCACTTGTGGTTGACACTGAAAATGCATCACCACCTTGTCCAAAGTCTCAAATTGGAATAGCAACGCTTACTTTAAAAGCCTAATTTAGCCATTTAATTATATCAATATCAAATCATTTAACAATTAATTACCTTACTGTAATAGCTTTCCATTAAAATGGGCAAAAATAGCTTTTTTTGTTGTTGAAAAAACTACTTCTCAAACAAGAATTTTGCTCAGACTGTCTGAGAGTGGTCTGAGTTGGGAGGGAAAATCTGAAAACGTACTGTTATTGGCAGAGATATTTGGACCTCTCTTTGTTATTTTCCATGTCACCATGGAAAGTCGAAACTTAGCAAACCTGCTAATTAGAAGGTCCTGTCAGGAAATAACACGGATCAAAACAACATACGCTTTTACTGTGTTAGTTTCATCAGCTGTTATACAATATTTTTTAATTGAACCTTTATTTAACGAGGCAAGTCAGTTAAGAACAAAATCTTATTTACAATGACGGTCTACCAGGGAACAGTGCCTTGTTCAGGGGCAGAACGAAAGATTTTTACCTTGTCAGCTCAGGGATTCAACCCAGCAACCTTCTAGTTACTGGCCCAACGCTCTAACTAGTCTACCTATATAGGATATAAACCACAGAATGTTGAGTGCACTAGGCCTTTAAGCCTTGTGGGCTCTCCATTGACCATCACTAAGACGCTCTCCTAATAATGACAGTGATATTGATTGCGTTACTCAGGCCAACCAATACACCCAATTTTGAGGGAAGACAGTTTGCTAATCAACCTCAATGAATGTTTCACAAATGTGTCCTTCTTCAGGGCGGGCTCAATAGAAATCTGCTGTAGTAGCATAGTGTAAAGCAGAAAAGCCACTCATTGTCTGTGAATACAGAGTGGGGCAGGCGGGTTGTGGATGGTTGGCTGTGGATTGGGGACAGATGTGCTGGTGGAAACAGTACTTGGGTGGTGCAATATAGGTCAACTGCCTGACATGGGGTGGGACAACCAAAACAATAGTTTACTCCAAGCCTCCCGTGACCGCGTTCCTCTCACGGTGAGGTCATTCACGGGACGTTAACTGCGACCACGCTCAATGGCAAACACTGTAGACGGTTTATGTGACCAAAAGAGAGGGTCAATGTCCCTTATTTTCAAAGACCGGCACAGTTGTTAAATATTAGCCAAATTGAATATGAACTGTGTGACACATAACGTGCAGGATATTACTGTAAACGGTGTGCCAGCGGTATAGGAACAGTGTAAAGAGTGTAATGTTGATAACAGGTGATAGACAATATCAGTAAAATGAACATACTTGGTAACTTTACCTATCTTCACTCGGACTGAATGTTACCGTACCTGACTGAGCTTGATTACTTTGCTAAATTAAGTCTACTAATCTAGTAGTCCACTGTAATTCCACCAGTTTACTTATACAATGGTAGCCAGCATATAGAAGGTGAACTGTCTGGATCTGAAAATCACATACTGTAGGAAAAGTAACCACATTTGGGGATAGCTCCTCCGCCGACAATTTACCAATTATGGCCTTGTAGTAATACAACTATATGAGTCGTGGTCGAGAAATGAGACACGTGCATTTCTAAACCGGTGAATAAAGTTCAATACCTCTTCTGCTTTTTCAGACATGTCTCCAACAAGTTTATGCTGCTGTTGTTTCCAAGCAAGGCCTCCATTGCTCTCACTCCAAACACACACACACACACACACACACACACACACACACACACACACACACACACACACACACACACACACACACACACACAGACAAGTCAGCTCAGACAGATCCAGCTCAGCGAGGTCCAGCTCATGAGCTCCATCAACAACAGCACATTTTTATTTCAAAAAGGAAAATGTATGTGTTTTTTCAACAAATGTCAGTGCATCGATTTGTTCTTCTAATCAAATCGCTTAAAACTAAAACTTACTTATTCCTGTATCAAGACACACTACATATCAAATCACCTTGAAAGGGAAAGATGCACATGTATTTTACCAGGTAATTTGACTGAGAACACATTCTTTTTGAATAAATTAAATTAATTAATTAATTAAATTAAATTGTACACAATTTTATGTGTACAACATCTAAAGACCAACTTCACTATATTGAGAGCATTTGATCATGTCTTTTCAGAGCCCCAGTACAGCAAAACAATGACGAGGAAGTGAATCGCTGGTTGAGGTAGTTTTTCAAAAACAAGTCAAATTGCCCAAAAATGTCAGGACCCTTCTGTAACGTGCCATTTACATCAAAAATAGAGATTTTTTTTTTTTTTTTAAAGCAGTCCGTACAATATGTTATGAATTTGCAATACATATGATATGTTCCGAATTCCACTTATTTGTGGCTAACGTCAGCTAGGTGGCTAACTTTAGCTAGGCTAGGGGTTAGGGGTTATGGTTAGGGGAAGGGTTATATTACATGCTAAGTAGTTGCAAAGTAGCTAAAAAGTTCTAAGTAGTTGCAAAGTTGCTAATTAGCTAAGATTATAAAGTTGTCAATGATGTGATTCGAACACACAACCTTTGGGACTTCCCCAACCAACCAACCTCCCTCATTTTGTTTTCTGCTTAAATATCCTTATTTCTTATGTACAACGTAACATATCATACTCATTTGAGTGTCACAGATTTACATTTACTATGTTACGTCTAGTATTTGAGGCCAGGCTGCTGTACTGCAATTCACTCCGGATTTCTCCCTGACCACAATGGCTGCCATTTTCCTCCCATTCTGTAACTTTCAGGGTTTATGACATAGCCCTTATAATTTTATAGGATCTCAATGCCATGTATACTACCACTGTCATTCACTGCAAGGGCGTAGACATGCCCATTGGGGAGCCAGGCCCACCCACTCGGCTTGAGTAAAGAAATATGTATATATTTTTTTTATTGCTTGTGTTTGGAATGGGACATGATTTTCTTTTTACCTAAACATGCGAACACCATCAGATAGAATTCATAGCAATCAGTGCACAAATTTGATGAAATATAGCAGAACAATATGACATTCACTCTCACGGGATGGGTTGCCAAAAATAACTAACTGAAAGCCACACTCCCAATACGCCACAAATATGGCTGCATTGAGGCATATTTCACTGTGCTTCTATGGATATATGCACCATGCCACTGCCTATTTCATTTGTTCATTTAGCAAAGAATTCAGCTCATAATTCAGTGCCTTTATCAGTCAACATATCTATATTGTAGCTTCGGTTAGCTTTAAAAATGCAACATTTTCTCTCAGCCTCATGGCAAAATGTGTACAATAGCAGGAAGTTTCTGGCCCACCCAAATGTCTGCAGGCCCACCCATCAACACATTTCTGGCTACGCCACTGAATCACTGTCATAGGCTCAATGGGAAATCAATGTGAAAGTAGAGGAAGGAGGAAAAAGGCAGGAATGTTCAGTTGCTCTGTATTTGATTTTAAGGTTCAGAAAGGAAGCAGAGGAAGGGAATGACATACGTCACCTGGTAAGAGATTAGAAAGATGTCTACAGTATAAGTTAAGTGGAGATAATATACAGTTAGTGAGTTATCCTTTCTAATAAACAATGTCCTTATTTAGCATTGGCTCATGGTACGTTGATATCAATATTTTCCCCTCACTGCTATGGGCATTAATGGCACCCCCTGTTTCCTGTGACAGACCTGGGAGGTGAACACTCAACTCAGAATGAGGGACGTTGAACATGAGGCGTGTACTGAGTTGGCCACCGACCTTAGTCAGGCCATTGACTCACTTGACTTTACTGGTGATCTCTCCTACCTGTGAGTCACATTCACTCTTTATGTTACAGTTGTTTGGTCTATGTATTATTCTATCCATCCACTGATGCTGAATGAAATGACTAGTGCAGGGGCCGATATCAATCAAACTTCATTTACTGTATGTAGCACATTTCTTACAGAGGATGTGTTTCAAAGTGCATAAAAGTGTTTCCTCTGTCTCTCTGGCTTGTATATTTTAGAGACCCTGAGGTCTGCGATGAGGTTGTAAGAGCTCTAAAGAGCATTTCCCAGAGCCTGGCCTTCCAGCCGTACTCCAAGCTGTGCTGTCCCTCTAAGGTGGTGGTGGACATCGTGTCCAGGCTGCTCCAGGCCCTCTGGTCCTGCCAGATGGAAAGCCCCTGTGACCGGTCCTCCATGGCCCTGAGCGACATGAGTGTCACCATAGTGCTGGCAGTAGTGGAGAACCTCTCTAGAGTTCTGAAGGCTCCTCCTGTCGCTCAAGTCTACTACTCCCGTTCCACTGGTGTCAGGATGGTCCACTCACTCAACCGTAAGATCCAGTGCCTAAGCAGCCCTGAGGACCTTAGGAGAGCTCTTTTCACCCAAAGTTCCACCCTGATCAGCACCATCATTGAAGCTGTGAGCACCAAAGTCCAGAGGCTGTTTGAAGCTCCTGCTGACTACATTCCATTAAGCTCTATCCGCAGCTGGCTATCAGAGCCCAAGGCGAGCGAGGTTCGTCCAAAGTGCCCCGACCAGCTGGTAATCTCCTCGGAGCTCCTGAGGAACATCGTTGGTATGATAGTTTATGTAGTCTTCGAAGGCCACCTAGAGGAAGACATCAACCTTCATTACTGGCCCCTCATAAACGACATAATCCACCAGCTGTCACTGTGTGGGGTTAAAGTCACAAAGAAAGGGGGCAAGGCCAACTGGCATATTGGCTGGTACCAGATCCTTGAGATGGTGACAAACATCCATACTCATCTTCACCACTATACTGGCACAGAGCTGGTACTTAAGTTTGCAACATCTGCCAGGGCCACCATGCTAACGAGGCACATGGTTCACCATGTGGTGGAGGAGCTGGTAAAGCTGAAGGACGTGGATGAAGGGACACCAGCTTCAGGGAGCAGTGAGGTAAGCAATGATTACAAGTCTTTATCTTTATGAAAGTCCACTCATACAAAGCATTTTTGTTGTTGTTGTTGGTAAAAAGAAGATTTGCAATTTTGCAAATATTACGTTAAATATGATGTCCTTGTTGCTTTCAGTCTGTGGACATGAACCTGGCAATCACCGAGCACATTGTCCCTAACCTTGTCAAAGTGGTGGATTGGCTTCAACCCCTGGCCACTACCCCCATGGTGGACATCACAGCACCCCTAATCACTAACCCCGTCAAAGTGGACAACATCACAACAACCATGACCACTACTCCAGTTGACCTCCAGTCAGGTGAGTTAAATTGACACGGATCAATTTGACAGGTTATCATGTCTTACTGTAATATAACTTATTAGCTAATGTTTTGTTACTAGACAGTTCCGTAATAAGTTGTGTTTGTATGAGATTGATCTTCTCCTTCTAATTTCAAGGGAATGTTGTGGTAAAACACTCAGCACCCTGCATTCAACCTGCAGGCTTTGCCCCGGCACCATGCATATTACCCCCAGGCATTGCCACTGCATCCTGCACACCACCACCAGGTTTTGCCCAGGCATCCTGCCCCCCACCACCAGGCTTTGCCCCGGCATCCTGCCCTCCACCAACTGGCATTGCCCTTCTATCCTGGCTCCCACCACCAGGCTTTGTTCCGGCATCATGCCCCCCACCACCAGGCTTTGCCCTTCTATCTTGCCCCCCACTACCAGGCTTTGCCCCTCTATCCTGCCCCCCAACAGCAGGCTTTGCCCAGGCATCATGCCCCCCACCACCTGGCTTTGCCACGGCATCATGCCCCCCACCACCAGGCTTTGCCCCTCTATCATGCACCCCACCACCAGGCTTTGCCCCTCTATCATGCCCCCCACCACCAGGCTTTGCCTCTCTATCATGCCCCCCACCACCAGGCTTTTCCTTTCTATCCTGCCCCCCACCACCAGGATTTGCCCTTCTATCCTGCCCCCCACCACCAGGCTTTGCCAAGGCATCCTGCCAGCCACCACCAGGCTTTGCCAAGGCATTGTTCCCCCCACCACCAGGCTTTTCCCCGGCGTCATGCCCCCCACCACCAGGCTTTGCCCCGGCGTCATGCAACCCACCACTCACTATCGCTGATCATATCTGCACGCTGATTCAGAGCATCACTGCCAGATCCAACAACATCGTCAACAAGGAGCTGGAGAAGTGTATCAACTCTTATAGTAAGAGCATCTGGGCTGACACTTTCTACTGCGAGTACATGAAGATGTACCCATCACCCCAGGGGATTGAAGCCTTCTCATATGATGAAGAGAGATTTTTCGTGGTGGCAAACATAATCGGCAGAATATTGCTGAACAACCTCCAGCTCGAGATGCTCCTCTCAGTGGAAGACTTTAATGTGGATGAAGTGGGGAGCAGTGGGGTAAGCAACAATCACAAGTGTTTATCCTTATGAAAGAACTCATTCAATTTTCTCTGGTAAAAATACAAATAAATGTTGGTAAAGAGGAGATATGAAATGTAACAAATGTTCTGTTAAATATTGTGTCCTTGTTGCTTTCAGTCTGTGGACTTGAACCTAGCAATCCCAGAGACCCCTAACCCTGTCAAAGTGGAAGACATCACAACACCCCTGACCACTAATCCAGTCAACCTTGAGGTTTTGGATGAAACACTTGTCCTTCAGTCAGGTGAGTTACACTGTCACAATCACTTTGACAGGTGATCATTTTTCACTGTAATGTAACTTACTGGCTAAAGTTTTATAACTAGACAGTTTGGTAATTAAGTTAAAGACGTCCTCCAGAGTTTGTTGAACTTTTCCTGTTGAAAAGCGATATCCAAAGTATAAACCCAGTAAATCGACTGGTCGATCTCCAAGGCGTTCCTAGTCAATCAACAAACATGTATGTAAAAAACCCAACAATAAAGCCTTAAAGTTTTTATGTAAGACTGATCTTCACTTTGTCCGCCACCAACAGGCTTTGCCACGGCACACTGCAACCCACCACCAGATATTGCCCCAGCACCCTGCAATCCACCCCCAGGCTTTGCCCTGGCAACCTGCACCTCATCGCGAAGCTTTGCCGCTAATGCGATGCAGGGCTTTGGCACGAAAGTCATCCTGAAACAAATGGTCCTGCTATTCTTGGAGAGGCTCCCTCCTGCGTCAGAGGACCTTGAGTCAGAGTTCCTGACTATCACCAATCGTATCTGCACGCTGTTTCAAAGCATCACTGCCAGATTCCACAACATCGTTAATGAGGAGCTGGAGAAGTGTACCGACTCTGACAGTAAGCAGTACTGGGCTTACACCTTCTACTGGGAGTACATGAAGAGGTACCCATCATCCCAGTGCCTGGGGATTGAAGCCTTCACATGTGATGAGGAGAGATGTTTAGTGGTGGCCAAATTGTTTGCAAAGAAGATGTGCCCCAAGATGCTCCCCTCAGCAGCAGACTTCGACGAGGCTGAAGATTCAGGCATCAATGGAGTAAGCGATGATTTCAAGTGTTTATCTTTATGAAAGTCCACTCATTAAATTATCTCTGATAAAAATACAAATAAATGTCAATGTTGGGAAAAAGGAGATATGAAATGTAGCAAATGTTCTGTTAAATATTGTGTCCTTGTTGCTTTCAGTCTGTGGACTTGAACCTGGCAATCCCAGAGACCCCTAACCCTGTCAAAGTGGAAGACATCACAACACCCCTGACCACTAATCCAGTCAACCTTGAGGTTTTGGATGAAACACTTGTCCTTCAGTCAGGTGAGTTACACTGTCACAATCACTTTGACAGGTGATCATTTTTCACTGTAATGTAACTTACTGGCTAAAGTTTTATAACTAGACAGTTTGGTAATTAAGTTAAAGACGTCCTCCAGAGATTGTTCAACTTTTCATGTTGAAAAGCGATATCCCAAGTATAAATCCAGTAAATTACACACATTAAAGCAGTGGTGACCAAACGGCCAATCGCAATCGACTGGTCAATCTCCAAGGCGTTCCTAGTCAATCACCAAACATGTACGTAAAAAACCCAACAATAAAGCCTTAAAGTTTTTATGTAAGACTGATCTTCACTTCGTCCGCCACCAACAGGCTTTGCCACGGCAGCCTGCACCCCACAACCAGATTTTCCCCCAGCACCCTGCACCCCACCACCAGAATTTGCCCCAGCACCCTGCGTTCCACCCCCAGGCTTTGCCCTGGCAACCTGCACCTCGTTGCCAAGCTTTGCCGCTAATGCCATGCAGGGCTTTGGCACGAAAGTCATCCTGAAACAAATGGTCCTGGTATTCTTGGAGAGGCTCCCTCCTGCATCAGAGGACCTTGAGTCAGAGTTCCTGACTATCACCGATCGTATCTGCACACTGTTTCAAAGCATCACTGCCAGATTCCGCAACATCGTTAATGAGGAGCTGGAGAAGTGTACTGACTCTGACAGTAAGCAGTACTGGGCTTACACCTTCTATTGGGAGTACATGAAGAGGTACCCATCTTCCCAGTGCCTGGGGATTGAAGCCTTCACATGTGATGAGGAGAGATGTTTAGTGGTGGCCAAGTTGTTTGCAAAGAAGATGTGCCCCAAGATGCTCCCCTCAGCAGCAGACTTCGACGAGGCTGAAGATTCAGGCAGCAATGGAGTAAGCGATGATTTCAAGTGTTTATCTTTATGAAAGTCCACTCATTAAATTATCTCTGATAAAAATATAAATAAATGTCAATGTTGGGAAAAAGGAGATATGAAATGTAGCAAATGTTCTGTTAAATATTGTGTCCTTGTTGCTTTCAGACTGTGGACTTGAACCTGGCAATGCCAGAGACCCCTAACCCTGTCAAAGTGGAAGACATCACAACACCCCTGACCACTAATCCAGTCAACCTTGAGGTTTTGGATGAAACACTTGTCC
Organism: Salvelinus namaycush; assembly: GCF_016432855.1. Taxonomy (NCBI): domain Eukaryota; kingdom Metazoa; phylum Chordata; class Actinopteri; order Salmoniformes; family Salmonidae; genus Salvelinus; species Salvelinus namaycush. The sequence goes on from NC_052341.1 coordinate 32,268,625, forward strand.
TTCAGTCAGGTGAGTTACACTGTCACAATCACTTTGACAGGTGATCATTTTTCACTGTAATGTAACTTACTGGCTAAAGTTTTATAACTAGACAGTTTGGTAATTAAGTTAAAGACGTCCTCCAGAGTTTGTTGAACTTTTCCTGTTGAAAAGCGATATCCAAAGTATAAACCCAGTAAATCGACTGGTCGATCTCCAAGGCGTTCCTAGTCAATCAACAAACATGTATGTAAAAAACCCAACAATAAAGCCTTAAAGTTTTTATGTAAGACTGATCTTCACTTTGTCCGCCACCAACAGGCTTTGCCACGGCACACTGCAACCCACCACCAGATATTGCCCCAGCACCCTGCAATCCACCCCCAGGCTTTGCCCTGGCAACCTGCACCTCATCGCCAAGCTTTGCCGCTAATGTGATGCAGGGCTTTGGCACGAAAGTCACCCTGAAACAAATGGTCCTGCTATTCTTGGAGAGGCTCCCTCCTGCATCAGAGGACCTTGAGTCAGAGTTCCTGACTATCACCAATCGTATCTGCACACTGTTTCAAAGCATCACTGCCAGATTCCGCAACATCGTTAATGAGGAGCTGGAGAAGTGTACTGACTCTGACAGTAAGCAGTACTGGGCTTACACCTTCTACTGGGAGTACATGAAGAGGTACCCATCATCCCAGTGCCTGGGGATTGAAGCCTTCACATGTGATGAGGAGAGATGTTTAGTGGTGGCCAAATTGTTTGCAAAGAAGATGTGCCCCAAGATGCTCCCCTCAGCAGCAGACTTCGACGAGGCTGAAGATTCAGGCATCAATGGAGTAAGCGATGATTTCAAGTGTTTATCTTTATGAAAGTCCACTCATTAAATTATCTCTGATAAAAATACAAATAAATGTCAATGTTGGGAAAAAGGAGATATGAAATGTAGCAAATGTTCTGTTAAATATTGTGTCCTTGTTGCTTTCAGTCTGTGGACTTGAACCTGGCAATCCCAGAGACCCCTAACCCTGTCAAAGTGGAAGACATCACAACACCCCTGACCACTAATCCAGTCAACCTTGAGGTTTTGGATGAAACACTTGTCCTTCAGTCAGGTGAGTTACACTGTCACAATCACTTTGACAGGTGATCATTTTTCACTGTAATGTAACTTACTGGCTAAAGTTTTATAACTAGACAGTTTGGTAATTAAGTTAAAGACGTCCTCCAGAGATTGTTCAACTTTTCATGTTGAAAAGCGATATCCCAAGTATAAATCCAGTAAATTACACACATTAAAGCAGTGGTGACCAAACGGCCAATCGCAATCGACTGGTCAATCTCCAAGGCGTTCCTAGTCAATCACCAAACATGTACGTAAAAAACCCAACAATAAAGCCTTAAAGTTTTTATGTAAGACTGATCTTCACTTTGTCCGCCATCAACAGGGTTTGCCATGGCACACTGCACCCCACCACCAGATTTTTCCCTGGCAACCTGCACCTTGTCACCAAGCTTTGCCGCTAATGCCATGCAGGGCTTTGGCACGAAAGTCATCCTGAAACAAATGGTCCTGCTATTCTTGGAGAGGCTCCCTCCTGCGTCAAAGAATCTTGAGTCAGAGTTCCTGACTATCACCGATCGTATCTGCACACTGTTTCAAAGCATCACTGCCAGATTCCGCAACATCGTTAATGAGGAGCTGGAGAAGTGTACTGACTCTGACAGTAAGCAGTACTGGGCTTACACCTTCTACTGGGAGTACATGAAGATGTACCCATTAACCCAGTGCTTTGGGATTGAAGCCTTCACATATGATGAGGAGAGATGTTTAGTGGTGGCCAAGTTGTTTGCAAAGACGATGTGCCCCAAGATGCTCCCCTCAGCAGCAGACTTCGACGAGGCTAAAGATTCAGGCAGCAATGGAGTAAGCAATGATTTCAAGTGTTTATCTTTATGAAAGTACACTCAGTCAGTTATCTCTGATCCAAAAATATATTGTTGTCAATATTGGTAATTTTTTTTATTAAAAAGTAAATCTGCAATGTTGCAAATGTTATGTTAAATAATAAACATCTTAAATATTTAATATTTTTGCTTTCAGTCTGTGGATATGAACCTGGCAATCGCCAACGAGTTGCTTCAACTCCTGTCACTGCCAGACATCAAAAAGCCCTTGACCACTATCCATGACAAAGTGCTGGACAACACAACAACAACCCTGGTTGATGCCCCAGTTAAGGTGGACAACATCACAACACCCCTGGCCACTAGTCCAGTCAACCTTAAGGTTACGGATGAACCAGTTGACCTCCAGTCAGGTGAGATACATTAACACAGATCACTTTGACAGGTTATCATTTCCCTCTGTAATATATGGTATTAGTTAATGTTTTACTTTAACATGACAGTTTTGTAACTAACTAATTTGTAACTAATTTAAGCTATTGTGATTGATCTTCTCCTTCTCATTTCCAGAAGATGTTGTGGTCATTAAACCAAAGAAAAGCAGAGTCGTGAGATTCTTCCGTCGACTTTTCTGCTGCATATACGAAGATGATTTGATGGTGTGAACCTGACCAGCTTTTCAGCAGATGACTTCAGATCCACACAAACACACGGGCACGCACACACACGTTTACGCACACACACACACACACACACACACACACACACACACAAACACACGGGCACGCACACACACACACACACACACACACACACACACACACACACACACACACACACACACACACACACACACACACACACACACACACACACACACACACACACACACACACACACCACAGTTGTTGTTTAACATGAGTTTCGCATGTAAAATATTTCTCTATACTTTTTTCCTCATTAAATATTTTATTATGTTTTCATTCAATGACAATTTTTTTTAACTATTTACAGCTTCAATTCTCATTTCATCACAAACTTAAATGACATTATTTATGCATCAACATGTATTGAACGTGTGTTAGCCTGAGTTTCCTAGTTTAATAACTGTATTTCTTCCGTTTTCCAGCAGATGGCAGTCTTGTCTAATATCTGAAGTCATGTATGTTACAGTAATTCTGATGACCTTGTGTCTTGGTATATATGTTTTTAGTCATTATCATGTACTATAAAAAAAATACTACATTGAATCTATATATATATATAGCGTGACCACAGTACAAAGAACAATGGTCTTTATGTATATGCTATTAAACCAGTAGTCTGAAAGGGCCATATCCAATAATATCTCTCTTTCTTTGATTGCAAAATCTCTATGGGTAATCCACAGGGGTCCCTGTTGGACTAGATAGAATAGGGAAACCAAAGAAAGCTTTACAGTTTACTTTGCAGCAGGGATCTGGTTCATTTCAGTTCCAAGTGATTTTGATGGCCATGCCTCTCTCAACATGCTTGGAGAGGGTAGAAAGTTTTAAGTTCCTCGGCGTACACATCACGGACAGACTGAATTGGTCCACCCACAATGACAGCGTGGTGAAGAAGGCGCAGCAGCGCCTCTTCAACCTCAGGAGGCTGAAGAAATTCGGCTTGTCACCAAAAGCACTCACAAACTTTTACAGATGCACAATCGAGAGCATCCTGTCCGGCTGTATCACCGCCTGGTACGGCAACTGCTCCGCCCACAACCGTAAGGCTCTCCAGAGGGTAAAGGTCTGCACAACGCATCACGGGGGGCAAACTACCTGCCCTCCAGGACATCTACACCACCCGATGTCACAGGAAAGCCATAAAGATCATCAAAGACAACAACCACCCGAGCCACTACCTGTTCACCCCGCTATCATCCAGAAGGCAAGGTCAGTACAGGTGCATCAAAGCAGGGACCGAGAGACTAAAAAACAGCTTCTATCTCAAGGCCATCAGACTGTTAAACAGCCACCACTAACATTGAGTGGCTGCTGCCATACATGTAAAAAATGTATCACTAGCCACTTTAAACAATACCACTTAATATAATGTTTACATAGCCTACATTACGCATCTCATATGTATATACTGTACTCTATACCACCTACTGCATCTTGCCATCTTTATTTAATACTTGTATCACTAGCCACTTTAAACAATACCACTTAATATAATGTTTACATACCCTACATTACTCATCTCATATGTATATGTAGCGGGTTTCTTATGTACCACAGGAGGACCATGAAATGAAGAGCGACACCACGGCTGTCTTTTAGGCTTTTATGTTGATCTGCAATAGTATTGTGAAAAGACAGGACAGGAACACATCGGTCTCCAATGCACCATCTGACAAGTTGTTCTTTCTCTCTGTGTTTACTCGGACTCACACAATCACACTCGTACATAAAGCCATAATGTATACTATAAAATAATAACCAGTCCTTAATACAAAGAATGTATAATCTTAATTCTTAGACAATAGAACCATACCTGCAATAGTATTGTGAAAAGACAGGACAGGAACACATCAGTCTCCAATGCACCATCTGACAAGTTGTTCTACACAGGAGCCTGAAGAAAGGCAAAACACATATCCTGTCTCACATCCCCAATACATTGCTAGGTGCTTTCAGTGGTGACAGTACCAAAATACAACAACTCATGTACAAAAACACTGCAACATAAACAAGTTACAACGTGAAATCGCCTATATTACATTCAGACCGTAGAGGACCAAACTACATCTCCCATAATGCACGCCAGCAATCAGCAGGCAGTTTAGCTAACCGTCTGCATCACAGAAAGGCATGCTAGCTAGCAACAGCAGCACTTTTAGCACTCTGTAAACTATATTAATAACAACAATAAAACTCTGAGAGTGACATGTTTCAATAGCCTCACACTCCCTTATAACAATATCTACAGCATTAACCTTGGGATGTTTTAATTATTTCACGTTATGGACTTCTACAAAGGACTAATCTGCATCACATACCTTTCTCTCTCAGTGTTTTCTCGGACTGAGGAGAGCGGGAGCTACGGGTAGTACCAGGGTGTTAGTAGGTGACACAAGCACCCGGATGAAATAAAATACATTTAATGAAACAAAACCCGAAGATGTTAACATCATTCAGCTACTGTAGCTCCCTACCTAACATCAACAGGCAGCACCAGTAGCGCAACAATAAAAAATAGACACCAAAAGTAAAGTTCCTGGCGATCATAGCGATCTGACTCCCCCCTCTGTCTGAACTTGGTGTAATATTCATATGTGTAACCATACTGAATTATAATTGGATGCATTTTACCGCCATATCATACTGTGCTATGATTGGTTAAGACCACCCAAATGGTTAGGTGATGGTCAGTTTGATCCTGGTTGGCGATACGTGAACATGTCAGTTATAGCTAGCTAATAAAGAGCTACGTTGGGAAATATCCTGTAATGCTGCATTTTGTTATTTTGTACAAAGTGTGCAAAACAAGACACTTGGAATATTCCTGTTCGCGGGCTTTGGCCACTGACCCTCAACCTGATTGTTCTGTTCTGCATTGTGTACTATTCTAATAATTTGAAGTTTGATGGAATAACCATTTTAACTATACTACATATATACTGTACTCGATACCATCTACTGCATCTTGCCTATGCCGTTCTGTACCATCACTCATTCATATATCTTTATGTACATATTCTTCATCCCTTTACACTTGTGTGTATAAGGTAGCTGTTGTGAAATTGTTAGGTTAGATTACTCGTTGGTTATTACTGCATTGTCGGAACTAGAAGCACAAGCATTTCGCTACACTCGCATTAACATCTGCTAACCATGTGTATGTGACAAATACGATTTGATTTGATGATGGGTGGGGACTGTGGTGAGACTGGGAGCAAGACCATGGGAAGAACTAGTAGGAAAACGGTGAGACACAACGACTACAGCACCGTGCAGTACATCTGTCGAGAGTGTTGCTGTGCTGTATTTAAACTCCAGTCAGATTCCCACACCTTCCAACAACACAACACAACACCCCCGAGACCCATGCAGACGCAGATCAACAGCTTCCGCCAATGCCCACCATCCAGGTTTCCCACTTCTACTCTTTGATACACACGCACGCACGCACACACACACACACACACACACACACACAGGCTTGCACTGAGGTGGGTTTCAAGTTTACAAGGCACTGCTGTTGATGTCTGGCCTCCACAATAACTCCTAGCCTCTCTGGTGTATGATAAAGACTGTTCTCTACAGCTATGTAGCATATATCAGTGCTCTATGGTCATCTCTGTCTTCACAATGGGACTGTTAAATCACCTGGCAAGAAGAGCTGAAGCAGCTCAGCTGAGAAAATGGCCACAGTTTGCTACAGAAATTCCTTTGATATGTTTATACTTTGACGGGGATATAATAAACGAAAATGTCCCTCGTGTCACTTGAGGCCAATACACAGATTTTGAGCCATAGTCAAAAAAACGCTAAAATATAATTGGCAACATTCTCCTGAAATACATGTAGGCCTATTTCACAAAACACTGTTGCGGATCGGTGCATCAGTGTATTCAATTACTGTAACAATCTTATACATTATTGTTATTTCCAAATAGATTATAGATGTAGGCTATTTGCAAGTGTAAATACATGTAGACTGTATTTATAGACTAACCATTGCCATTGTCATTGATGTTTTGGTAATAAATACATTTATGTATATTTAATTACGCAGAAGTCAATCAAATAAAACACATCATTTTGCTGACAATCAGGCCTAAGTTGATGTTTTCGTTATTTGATAATCGACATCATGGATTTTTGCATTCGCTTTAACGCGTGAGGAACGAGAGCGCAGCGCATCACCTGTCACACAGTGTGATTATCGAACCTGTAGCCTACAGTATACGCAACAATACGCACAATCCATAACAGTATGTTCACAATCAATTTCTATGGAGATGGAATGTTTGATTTCTCCAGAATGTCAGAATGTTAGCTAAATACATTAGTTTGCGCCAACCCAAGCACGAACACCTTTGCGAATTAGCTACGATTACTCATCTTTATTTTGAGTTATTGTCAAAAGTCCATCTATCATTTCCTCAAATAATTCATGGATTTTAGCAATAAAATCCCGCGTACCCTTTCTACGTCTGCACAGGTAAATCCTATGATATATCTTATTTGAGTTTTAATCGTTCAATTATGTCCTTGTAGAAAGTCTAGTACTGGTATGTTTTTCTGTTCTTAAGATGTTCAGTCCGAGTGCTGAATACCGGCAGACTGTAGAGCGGTGCTGGGACAAGAGCTACTACAATGAGCAGGTAAAATTAAATCATCTTCATTTCAGAAAACACTTACACCATATCGAAAGTGTATGTTACAGTGGAGTAAATGTGAATGTTGTAGGGAGTGAACGTTTTTTATGATAAGACTTACATGGAGAAAATCGAACCTTTCTGAAATGAAAATGGATGGCCCTCCCTTCAGCACATTATATTTGACCTAAAACCCTACTTTAAAATATAGTGACCCTCCCATATACCAGAAATATTTACTAAAACAAAGTGGATAACAGATAACATGTCGACCTTTTACCCTAACTTATTGGACAGACAAGAGCTTTAGATATGCAGTTTTATAAATTGTTATTCATCCTGTAAGCATTAAATGGCAACATGGGAATTTTGATAGCACACAGGGCTGGGGGCCAGAAGGTTAGGGTAACATAAGGACTGAATGCGTGTCTAATTTACACATCTAAATCTGGCTTTCTGGGATCACTATATTTTTTAAATTGGAAATATATATTTTTAAATTGCAGCCGCAAAGTTTTAAAACAGTCTATCACTCTAATATCGTTGCTTTAAATCAGAGCACGCACAAGCAGTCTCTCTCCATCCATTCCATTCAAATTGCATCCTATTTCAGATATTTACAGTATATACTGTATATATAGCCTGTATATACAGTACCAGTCAAAAGTTTGGACACACCTACTCATTCCAGGGTTTTTCTTTATTTTTACTATTTTCTACAAAGTATAATAACAGTGAAGACATCAAAACTATGAAATAACACATATGGAATCATCTAGTAACCAAAAAATTATTAAACAAATCAAAATATATTTTATATTTGAGATTCTTCAAAGTAGGGACCCTTTGCCTTGATGACAGCTGTGCACACTCTTGGCATTCTCTCAACCAGATTTTCCAACAGTCTTATAACATGCTGACCAGACCAGACACTTAGTGTGCGCGAGCGTCGCAAAATACATTTAGAAATCCATGTTATTCAATTATTGCACCCACACTGCTTGCGCGCTCCAACGAGCGTCTGCGACACCAAGCGCTAAAATAGATGTCGTTCCTATTTCTGATGCAGATTGCGCTGCAAGTCCTGCCTCTCCCATCTCCTCATTGGTTTATAGAAGCAGGTACCCACGTGCCATCTCCTCATTGGTTTATAGAAGCAGGTACCCACGTGCCATCTCCTCATTGGTTATACCCACGTGGGTGATAGAAAGACGAACTGTTTTGCCGGTAGTCGTGGTAATACAATGAAAGTTTAGATGCGATCACCATATAATTTAAACGATGAAAAAGCCTGGAAGGAGGAGAGATGACTAGAAACGATTTGGCTGGCCGTTTTATGTGTGGATTAATTGTCGGAGTAGAGATCCTTGTGCATTTCAGGTAAAATAACAACTCAATATTTATATCCCAGGACAAATTAGCTAGCAACAGCAAGCTAGCTAAATAGTACAAATTAACTTTTCAAAATGCTTTTCGCCCTGTCCCCAAATTAATGTCATTGGTTCAGAGTTTGTTTTGATATGTTAACCTGCGTGTCGTGATCGCGTTTGGTGTGGGGGGGCAAAATAAATTTATGCACGATAGCGCACGATGGCGCACGCGCACAGCCGGTTTGGGCAAGGTGTTAAAAGAGTTCCCACATATGCTGAGCACTTGTTGGCTGCTTTTCCTTCACTCTGCGGTCCAACTCAGCCCAAACCAACTCAATTGGGTTAAGGTCGGGTGATTGTGAAGGCCAGGTCATCTGATGCAGCACTCCATCACTCTCCTTGGTCAAATTGCCCTTACACAGCCTGGAGGTGTGTTTTGGGTCATTGTCCTGTTAAAAAACAAATGATAGTCCCATTAAGCGCAAACCAGATGGTATTGCTGTAAAATGCTGTGGTGGCCATGCGGGTTAAGTGTGCCTTGAATTCTAAATAAATTACAGAAAATGTCACCTGATTGGCTCAAACACATTAAGAAGGAAACAAATTCCACAAGTGCACTTTTAACAAGGCACACCTGTTAATTGAAATGCATTCCAGGTGACTACCTCAGGAAGCTGGATGAGAGAATGCCAAGAGTGTGCCAAGCTGTCATCAAGGCAAAAAGGGTGGCTACTTTAAAGAATCTCAAATATAAAATATATTTTGATTTGTTTAACACTTTTTTTGGTTACTACATGCTTCCGTACAGTGGTGGAAAAAGCATTCAATTGTCATACTTGAGTACAAGTACAAAGTAAAAGTAAATGCTATACATCAAACTCCTTATATTTGGCAAACCAGATGGCACAAACTCCTTTTTTATTACTTTTTTAACAGCCATGGGCACACTCCAACACTCAGACATCATTTAGACAGGAAGCATTTATGTTCAGTGAGTCCACCAGACCAGAGGCAGTAGGAATGACCAGGGACATAATCTTTTAAGTGTGTGAATTGGACATTTTTCCTGTACTGGTAAATATTCATATATCGAAGTTAAAGTAGTCAAAAATATAAATATCGAAGTTAAAGTAGTCAAAAATATAAAGTACAGATACCCCCAAAAACGACTTAAAGTATTTTAACTTAAGTACTTTACACCACTGATTCCATATGAGTTATTTCATAGTTTTGATGTCTTCACTATTATTCTACAATGTAGAAAATAGTAGATAATAAAGAAAAAAACTGGAATGAGTAGGTGTGTCCAAACTTGTGACTGGTATTGTATATTTTTTAAGATGAATGAAAATTAAAACACTTATATACCTTGATTAGATAAGTTTTCACCCCCCTGAGTCAATAAATGTTAGAAACACCTTTGACAGTGTTTACAGCTGTGAGTCTTCTTGGGTAAGTCTCTAAGACAAGCAATAACTAAAGTAAGAAGTTCTGGGATTCAAATCAAACAAAACAATAGATAATTAAAGAAATATATATAAAAATATATATATATAATTTAAAAAAAAGTAAAATGACAGTGAAAATAACAATAGCGAGGCTATATACAGGTGGTACCGGTACAGAGTAAATGTGTGGGGGCACCGGTTAGTCGGGCTAATTGTGGTAAGATGTACCTGTAGATATAGTTAAAGTGACTATGCATAGATGATAAACAGAGAGTAGCAGCAGTGTAAAAGAGGGGGTTGGCGGCTGGGGGGTGGCGGGACACAATGCTAATAGTCCGGGTAGCCAATGTGCGGGGGCACCGGTTAGTCGGGATAATATGTACACAGTTTGTTTTAGTAAATACTTTTTAAAAACTTTTTTATCTTCTTAAAACTGCATTGTTGGTTAAGGGCTTGTAAGTCAGCATTTCACTGTAAGGTGAAACACCTGATGTATTCGGCGCATGTGACAAATAACAAATGATTTGATTTTTGATTTGAAGTGCTTTGCACACCTGGACTGTGCAATATTTGCCCGTTTATTATTTATGTTTTAATTCTTAAAGGTCTGTCTAGGAGGTTATGGGGATCACGGCTAGACAGCTATTTTCAAGTCTTGCCATAGATTTTCAAACAAATTTAAGTCAAAACTGTAACTTGGCCACTCGGGAACATTCACTGTCTTCTTGGTAATCAACTCCAGTGTAGATTTGGCCTTGTGTTTTTGGTTACTGTCCTGCTGAAATGTGAATTCCTCTCCCAGTGTCTGGTGCAAAGCAGCTTTTCCTCTAGGATTTTGCCTGTGCTTAGCTCCGTCCCATTTCTTTTTATCCTGATTAACTCCCCAGTCTTTGTCGATGTCAATCCTACCCATATCATGATGCAGCCACCACGATGCATGAAAATAAGGAGGCAGTTACATAGTGATGTGTTGTGTTGGATTTGTCCCAAACATGGGCTTTGCATTTAGGCCAAAAAGGACGACTGTATCTTTGATGTGTTTGGGTGGTTTAATATACCATCATAATTATTAACTTGACCATGCTTAAAGAGATATTCAATGTCTAATTGTTATTGTTACCCATCTACCAAGCACTGCTCTTCTTTACGACAGCAGAAAGGGTAGTCACTAAAAAATCATGTCACCCCCTTCAGACCTTGGGACTATAAGTTTCTATATGTGCAAAGCATAGATCTGAGATATTGAGCATCAAAGTTTTCACATCACAGATCTCAGAACTGATTTGTAGTTCATTCTTCTTTCATAACCCAGCAAGGTCCTCACCTTAAAGGAACCTAAAGTGCTGAGTCAAAATCCTAAGCCATTTGTAAATATGTTTTTTTTAGGGGTGGGGGTGGGGGCTATGTTATGGAAACTAAAAAAGTTTTTTTTTTTTAAATCGAAGTCAATGCAAAATGTATGGTTTGGAGATAATGGGTATTTTTCAAGTCCCAGATCTCATAATTGTTTATTGATATCTTCCTCTTCATTACTCAATAAATACAGTGCATTTGGAAAGTATTCAGACCCGTTGATATATATACATATTTTAAATTCCCTTCTTCAATCTACACAGAATACCCCAAATTGACAAAGTAAAAACAGGTTTTTAAACATTTTTGCAAATGTATAAAAAATCTAATAAATAAATATCACATTTACGTAAGTATTCAGACCCTTTACTCAGTATTTTGTTGAAGCCATTACAGCCTTGAGTCTTCTTGGCTTTGATGCTACAAGCTTGGCACTCCTGTATCTGGGGAATTTCTCAAAATTATTCTCTGCAGATCCTATCAAACTCTGTCAGGTTGGATGGGGAGCGTCGCTGCTCAGCTATTTTCAGGTCTCTCCAGAGATGTTCGATCAGGTTCAAGTCCGGGCTCTGGCTGGGCCACTCAAGAACATTCAGCGACTTGTCCCGAAGCCACTCCTGTGTTGTCTTGGCTGTTTGCTTAGGGTCGTTGTCCTTTTGGAAGGTGAACCTTTGCCCCAGTCTGAGGTCCTGAGCGCTCTGGAGCAGGTTTTCATCAAGGATCTCTCTGTACTTTGCTCCGTTCATCTTTCCCTCGATCCTGACTAGTCTCCCAGCTCCTGAAAAACATCCCCACAGCTGCCCCCACGCGTCACCGTAGGGACGGTGACAGGTTTCCTCCAGATGTGTTGCTTGGCATTCAGGCCAAAGAGTTCAATCTTGGTTTCATCAGACCAGAGAATCTTGTTTCTCATGATCTGAGAATCCTTTAGGTTTCTTTTGGAAAAATCCAAGCGGGCTGTCATGTGCCTTTTACTGAGTAGTGGCTTCCGTCTGGTCACTACCCTAAAGGCCTGATTGGTGGAGTGTTGCAGAGATGGTTGTCCTTCTGGAAGGTTCTCCCATCTCCACAGAAGAACTCTGGAGCTCTTTCATATTGACCATCGGGTTCTTGGTCACCTCCCTGACCAAGGCCCTTCTCCCCCGATTGCTCAGTTTGGCTGGGTGGCCAGCTCTAGAAAAAGTCTTGGTAATTCCAAACTTCTTCCATTTAAGAATGATGGAGGCCACTGTCTTCTTGGGGACCTTCAATGCTGCAGAAATGATTTGGTACCCTTCCTCAGATCTGTGCCTCAAAACAATCCTTTCTCTGCGATCTACGGACAGTTCCTTCCACCTCATTGCTTGGTTTTTGCTCTGACATGCACTGTCAACTGTGGGACATTATATAGATAGGTATGTGCCTTTCCAAATCATGTCCAATTATTTGAATTTATCACAGGTGGACTCATCTCAAGGATGATCAATGGAAACAGGATGCACCTGAGCTCAATTTCGAGTCTCATAGCAAAGGGTCTGAATGCTTATGTAAATAAGGTTTTACTGTTATTTACCTTTAATACATTTGCAAACATGTCTGAAAACCTGTTTTCACATTGTCATTATGGGGTATCGGGTGTAGATTGATGAGGAAAAAATGTAATTTAGGCTGTAATGTAACAACATGTGAAAAAAGTCAAGGGGTCTAAATACTTTCCAAATGCACTGTATATCACCTTACAGACAATTATTTTTGATTGACAACCCAGTATTGTGTAATTGGATTGCAGACAGAACCTAATAGCATCAAGTTAAAAGGTGTTTGCTCAGACAGAACTTTCAGATTATACATGTTTCTTTCAATGTAAATGGACTTCAAGAATAATCGGACATATCTCACATGAAAAGGACCACCTAAAGGGAATCTCTATGTGAATAACTCATTTTTGACCAAAATGTCAGATAGAACTTTAGTTCCAAGGTCATGCCCTCTTTTTTCACACCGTCCATGTAATTCATGTGATTTGTTAAGCCACATTTTACTCCTGAACTAATTTAGTCTTGCCTAAACAAAGGGGGTGAATTCTTATGCAACGACTATATTTTAGTTATTTCATTTTTATTAATTTGTAAGTATGTTTCTTTTCACTTTTACACTATGGAGTATTTTGTGTAGATCATTAACAAAAAATGTCACTTTGTAATACAAGAAAATTTGAAAAGATCCAAGGGGGTGAATAGTTATGATACACACTGTACATCATTTACACACACACACACACACACACACACACACACACACACACACACACACACAACACACACACACACACACACACACACACACACACACACACACACACACACACACACACACACACACACACACACACACACAGATCCAGCTCAGCGAGGTCCAGCTCATGAGCTCCATCAACAACAGCACATTTTTATTTCAAAAAGGAAAATGTATGTTTTTTTCAACAAATGTCAGTGCATCGATTTGTTCTTCTAATCAAATCGCTTAAAACTAAAACTTACTTATTCCTGTATCAAGACACACTACATATCAAATCACCTTGAAAGGGAAATAGGCACATGTATTTTGACTGAGAACACATTCTCATTTACAGCAATTACCTGGGGAATAGTTACAGTGGAGAGGAAGGGGATGAATGTGCCAATTGGAAGCTGGGGATGATTAGGTGGCCATGATGGTATGAGGGCCAGATTTGGAATTTAGTCATGACACTGGAGTTTATACCCCTACTCTTACAATAAGTGTCATGGGATCTTTAGTGACCATTCAGGACACCCATTTAACACCCCATGTGAAAGCCAGCACCCTACACAGGGTAATGTCCCCAATCACTACACTGGGGCATTGGGATATTGTTTTTTAGACCAGAGGAAAGAGTCCCTTCTACTGGCCCTCCAACACCACTTCCAGCAGCATCTGGTCTCCCATCCAGGACCAACCCTGCTTAGCTTCAGATGCAAGCCAGCAGTGGGATGCATGGTGGTATGCTGCTGGCACATCCCTAGTACAAACCCCGGCCACCTGTCAATTCAGACCGGCTAAAGCAAACTCTAGGTTGTCTTATAGACAACATGATTTGTCTTGCAGAAGAAGCTGATGAAGCAGTTTTTGGTGCTCCAGAGACAAGGCCTCCAGAGTCATGTCCCTCAACACACCACCGTGGAGGACATGAGCAACTGGCTGGTTAAGAACAAGTCCCTGGAGCGGTGAGTACAGCTACTTGTTCTATGTACCATATAATTAGGAATCAGAATACAGGAATGGACATGAAACTTCATGTGACACTATAAAAAGTCAGCCATTTTGGTAAGGGAGTTGGTGAGCCAGTGGTCAGCCAGTGCTATGATAAAATATTGTGTACAACAATGAATTTGAAGATTATCTGCACAGTATGTTTGTTAGCTACAGTGGCGACCCGTCATTCAGGGCAGGTGGGGCAGAATTGTATCATTCCGAACTTTATCCACAATGTTATATTACATTTTGTTGCGACTCGAGGGATACCTCTCCATCCATTCTAGCAGCAGGCTACACAGAGAATGGAACAGCTGTGTAGGGGAAACAGCTTGATTCACACAAAATGGAATAAAACGTTGCGGGTACATTTGGAATGACACAATTTTATGTGTACAACATCTAAAGACCAACTTCACTATATTGAGAGCATTTGATCATGTCTTTTCAGAGCCCCAGTACAGCAAAACAATGACGAGGAAGTGAATCGCTGGTTGAGGTAGTTTTTCAAAAACAAGTCAAATTGCCCAAAAATGTCAGGACCCTTCTGTAACGTGCCATTTACATCAAAAATAGAGATTTTTTTTTTTTTTTTTAAAGCAGTCCGTACAATATGTTATGAATTTGCAATACATATGATATGTTCCGAATTCCACTTATTTGTGGCTAACGTCAGCTAGGTGGCTAACTTTAGCTAGGCTAGGGGTTAGGGGTTATGGTTAGGGGAAGGGTTATATTACATGCTAAGTAGTTGCAAAGTAGCTAAAAAGTTCTAAGTAGTTGCAAAGTTGCTAATTAGCTAAGATTATAAAGTTGTCAATGATGTGATTCGAACACACAACCTTTGGGACTTCCCCAACCAACCAACCTCCCTCATTTTGTTTTCTGCTTAAATATCCTTATTTCTTATGTACAACGTAACATATCATACTCATTTGAGTGTCACAGATTTACATTTACTATGTTACGTCTAGTATTTGAGGCCAGGCTGCTGTACTGCAATTCACTCCGGATTTCTCCCTGACCACAATGGCTGCCATTTTCCTCCCATTCTGTAACTTTCAGGGTTTATGACATAGCCCTTATAATTTTATAGGATCTCAATGCCATGTATACTACCACTGTCATTCACTGCAAGGGCGTAGACATGCCCATTGGGGAGCCAGGCCCACCCACTCGGCTTGAGTAAAGAAATATGTATATATTTTTTTTATTGCTTGTGTTTGGAATGGGACATGATTTTCTTTTTACCTAAACATGCGAACACCATCAGATAGAATTCATAGCAATCAGTGCACAAATTTGATGAAATATAGCAGAACAATATGACATTCACTCTCACGGGATGGGTTGCCAAAAATAACTAACTGAAAGCCACACTCCCAATACGCCACAAATATGGCTGCATTGAGGCATATTTCACTGTGCTTCTATGGATATATGCACCATGCCACTGCCTATTTCATTTGTTCATTTAGCAAAGAATTCAGCTCATAATTCAGTGCCTTTATCAGTCAACATATCTATATTGTAGCTTCGGTTAGCTTTAAAAATGCAACATTTTCTCTCAGCCTCATGGCAAAATGTGTACAATAGCAGGAAGTTTCTGGCCCACCCAAATGTCTGCAGGCCCACCCATCAACACATTTCTGGCTACGCCACTGAATCACTGTCATAGGCTCAATGGGAAATCAATGTGAAAGTAGAGGAAGGAGGAAAAAGGCAGGAATGTTCAGTTGCTCTGTATTTGATTTTAAGGTTCAGAAAGGAAGCAGAGGAAGGGAATGACATACGTCACCTGGTAAGAGATTAGAAAGATGTCTACAGTATAAGTTAAGTGGAGATAATATACAGTTAGTGAGTTATCCTTTCTAATAAACAATGTCCTTATTTAGCATTGGCTCATGGTACGTTGATATCAATATTTTCCCCTCACTGCTATGGGCATTAATGGCACCCCCTGTTTCCTGTGACAGACCTGGGAGGTGAACACTCAACTCAGAATGAGGGACGTTGAACATGAGGCGTGTACTGAGTTGGCCACCGACCTTAGTCAGGCCATTGACTCACTTGACTTTACTGGTGATCTCTCCTACCTGTGAGTCACATTCACTCTTTATGTTACAGTTGTTTGGTCTATGTATTATTCTATCCATCCACTGATGCTGAATGAAATGACTAGTGCAGGGGCCGATATCAATCAAACTTCATTTACTGTATGTAGCACATTTCTTACAGAGGATGTGTTTCAAAGTGCATAAAAGTGTTTCCTCTGTCTCTCTGGCTTGTATATTTTAGAGACCCTGAGGTCTGCGATGAGGTTGTAAGAGCTCTAAAGAGCATTTCCCAGAGCCTGGCCTTCCAGCCGTACTCCAAGCTGTGCTGTCCCTCTAAGGTGGTGGTGGACATCGTGTCCAGGCTGCTCCAGGCCCTCTGGTCCTGCCAGATGGAAAGCCCCTGTGACCGGTCCTCCATGGCCCTGAGCGACATGAGTGTCACCATAGTGCTGGCAGTAGTGGAGAACCTCTCTAGAGTTCTGAAGGCTCCTCCTGTCGCTCAAGTCTACTACTCCCGTTCCACTGGTGTCAGGATGGTCCACTCACTCAACCGTAAGATCCAGTGCCTAAGCAGCCCTGAGGACCTTAGGAGAGCTCTTTTCACCCAAAGTTCCACCCTGATCAGCACCATCATTGAAGCTGTGAGCACCAAAGTCCAGAGGCTGTTTGAAGCTCCTGCTGACTACATTCCATTAAGCTCTATCCGCAGCTGGCTATCAGAGCCCAAGGCGAGCGAGGTTCGTCCAAAGTGCCCCGACCAGCTGGTAATCTCCTCGGAGCTCCTGAGGAACATCGTTGGTATGATAGTTTATGTAGTCTTCGAAGGCCACCTAGAGGAAGACATCAACCTTCATTACTGGCCCCTCATAAACGACATAATCCACCAGCTGTCACTGTGTGGGGTTAAAGTCACAAAGAAAGGGGGCAAGGCCAACTGGCATATTGGCTGGTACCAGATCCTTGAGATGGTGACAAACATCCATACTCATCTTCACCACTATACTGGCACAGAGCTGGTACTTAAGTTTGCAACATCTGCCAGGGCCACCATGCTAACGAGGCACATGGTTCACCATGTGGTGGAGGAGCTGGTAAAGCTGAAGGACGTGGATGAAGGGACACCAGCTTCAGGGAGCAGTGAGGTAAGCAATGATTACAAGTCTTTATCTTTATGAAAGTCCACTCATACAAAGCATTTTTGTTGTTGTTGTTGGTAAAAAGAAGATTTGCAATTTTGCAAATATTACGTTAAATATGATGTCCTTGTTGCTTTCAGTCTGTGGACATGAACCTGGCAATCACCGAGCACATTGTCCCTAACCTTGTCAAAGTGGTGGATTGGCTTCAACCCCTGGCCACTACCCCCATGGTGGACATCACAGCACCCCTAATCACTAACCCCGTCAAAGTGGACAACATCACAACAACCATGACCACTACTCCAGTTGACCTCCAGTCAGGTGAGTTAAATTGACACGGATCAATTTGACAGGTTATCATGTCTTACTGTAATATAACTTATTAGCTAATGTTTTGTTACTAGACAGTTCCGTAATAAGTTGTGTTTGTATGAGATTGATCTTCTCCTTCTAATTTCAAGGGAATGTTGTGGTAAAACACTCAGCACCCTGCATTCAACCTGCAGGCTTTGCCCCGGCACCATGCATATTACCCCCAGGCATTGCCACTGCATCCTGCACACCACCACCAGGTTTTGCCCAGGCATCCTGCCCCCCACCACCAGGCTTTGCCCCGGCATCCTGCCCTCCACCAACTGGCATTGCCCTTCTATCCTGGCTCCCACCACCAGGCTTTGTTCCGGCATCATGCCCCCCACCACCAGGCTTTGCCCTTCTATCTTGCCCCCCACTACCAGGCTTTGCCCCTCTATCCTGCCCCCCAACAGCAGGCTTTGCCCAGGCATCATGCCCCCCACCACCTGGCTTTGCCACGGCATCATGCCCCCCACCACCAGGCTTTGCCCCTCTATCATGCACCCCACCACCAGGCTTTGCCCCTCTATCATGCCCCCCACCACCAGGCTTTGCCTCTCTATCATGCCCCCCACCACCAGGCTTTTCCTTTCTATCCTGCCCCCCACCACCAGGCTTTGCCCTTCTATCCTGCCCCCCACCACCAGGCTTTGCCAAGGCATCCTGCCAGCCACCACCAGGCTTTGCCAAGGCATTGTTCCCCCCACCACCAGGCTTTTCCCCGGCGTCATGCCCCCCACCACCAGGCTTTGCCCCGGCGTCATGCAACCCACCACTCACTATCGCTGATCATATCTGCACGCTGATTCAGAGCATCACTGCCAGATCCAACAACATCGTCAACAAGGAGCTGGAGAAGTGTATCAACTCTTATAGTAAGAGCATCTGGGCTGACACTTTCTACTGCGAGTACATGAAGATGTACCCATCACCCCAGGGGATTGAAGCCTTCTCATATGATGAGGAGAGATTTTTCGTGGTGGCAAACATAATCGGCAGAATATTGCTGAACAACCTCCAGCTCGAGATGCTCCTCTCAGTGGAAGACTTTAATGTGGATGAAGTGGGGAGCAGTGGGGTAAGCAACAATCACAAGTGTTTATCCTTATGAAAGAACTCATTCAATTTTCTCTGGTAAAAATACAAATAAATGTTGGTAAAGAGGAGATATGAAATGTAACAAATGTTCTGTTAAATATTGTGTCCTTGTTGCTTTCAGTCTGTGGACTTGAACCTAGCAATCCCAGAGACCCCTAACCCTGTCAAAGTGGAAGACATCACAACACCCCTGACCACTAATCCAGTCAACCTTGAGGTTTTGGATGAAACACTTGTCCTTCAGTCAGGTGAGTTACACTGTCACAATCACTTTGACAGGTGATCATTTTTCACTGTAATGTAACTTACTGGCTAAAGTTTTATAACTAGACAGTTTGGTAATTAAGTTAAAGACGTCCTCCAGAGTTTGTTCAACTTTTCCTGTTGAAAAGCGATATCCAAAGTATAAATCCAGTAAATCGACTGGTCGATCTCCAAGGCATTCCTAGTCAATCACCAAACATGTATGTAAAAAACCCAACAATAAAGCCTTAAAGTTTTTATGTAAGACTGATCTTCACTTTGTCCGCCACCAACAGGCTTTTCCCCGGCATCCTGCACCCCACCACCAGATATTGCCCTAGCACCCTGCAATCCACCCCCAGGCTTTGCCTTGGCAACCTGCAACTCGTCGCCAAGCTTTGCCGCTAATGCCATGCAGGGCTTTGGCACGAAAGTCATCCTGAAACAAATGGTTCTGCTATTCTTGGAGAGGCTCCCTCCTGCATCAGAGGATCTTGAGTCAGAGTTCCTGACTATCACCAATCGTATCTGCACGCTGTTTCAAAGCATCACTGCCAGATTCCACAACATCGTTAATGAGGAGCTGGAGAAGTGTACTGACTCTGACAGTAAGAAGTACTGGGCTTACACCTTCTACTGGGAGTACATGAAGAGGTACCCATCATCCCAGTGCCTGGGGATTGAAGCCTTCACATGTGATGAGGAGAGATGTTTAGTGGTGGCCAAATTGTTTGCAAAGAAGATGTGCCCCAAGATGCTCCCCTCAGCAGCAGACTTCGACGAGGCTGAAGATTCAGGCATCAATGGAGTAAGCGATGATCACAAGTGTTTATCTTTATGAAAGTCCACTCATTAAATTATCTCTGATAAAAATACAAATAAATGTCAATGTTGGGAAAAAGGAGATATGAAATGTAGCAAATGTTCTGTTAAATATTGTGTCCTTGTTGCTTTCAGACTGTGGACTTGAACCTGGCAATCCCAGAGACCCCTAACCCTGTCAAAGTGGTAGACATCACAACACCCCTGACCACTAATCCAGTCAACCTTG
Source organism: Salvelinus namaycush (assembly GCF_016432855.1). Lineage (NCBI taxonomy): Eukaryota > Metazoa > Chordata > Actinopteri > Salmoniformes > Salmonidae > Salvelinus > Salvelinus namaycush. The sequence continues at coordinate 32,289,221 of NC_052341.1, forward strand.
AGGTTTTGGATGAAACACTTGTCCTTCAGTCAGGTGAGTTACACTGTCACAATCACTTTGACAGGTGATCATTTTTCACTGTAATGTAACTTACTGGCTAAAGTTTTATAACTAGACAGTTTGGTAATTAAGTTAAAGACGTCCTCCAGAGATTGTTGAACTTTTCCTGTTGAAAAGCGATATCCCAAGTATAAATCCAGTAAAGTACACACTAAAGCAGTGGTGACCAACCGGCCAATCGCAATCGACTGGTTGATCTCCAAGGCATTCCTAGTCAATCACCAAACATGTATCTAAAAACCACAACAATAAAGCCTTAAAGTTTTTATGTAAGACTGATCTTCACTTCGTCCGCCACCAACAGGGTTTGCCACGGCACACTGCAACCCACCACCAGAATTTTCCCTGGCAACCTGCACCTTGTCGCCAAGCTTTGCCGCTAATGCCATGCAGGGCTTTGGCACGAAAGTCATCCTGAAACAAATGGTCCTGCTATTCTTGGAGAGGCTCCCTCCTGCGTCAAAGAATCTTGAGTCAGAGTTCCTGACTATCACCGATCGTATCTGCACGCTGTTTCAAAGCATCACTGCCAGATTCCACAACATCGTTAATGAGGAGCTGGAGAAGTGTACTGACTCTGACAGTAAGCAGTACTGGGGTTACACCTTCTACTGGGAGTACATGAAGATGTACCCATTAACCCAGTGCTTTGGGATTGAAGCCTTCACATATGATGAGGAGAGATGTTTAGTGGTGGCCAAGTTGTTTGCAAAGAAGATGTGCCCCAAGATGCTCCCCTCAGCAGCAGACTTCGACGAGGCTAAAGATTCAGGCAGCAATGGAGTAAGCAATGATTTCAAGTGTTTATCTTTATGAAAGTACACTCAGTCAGTTATCTCTGATCCAAAAATATATTGTTGTCAATATTGGTAATTTTTTTAATAAAAAAGTAAATCTGCAATGTTGCAAATGTTATGTTAAATAATAAACATCTTAAATATTTAATATTTTTTGCTTTCAGTCTGTGGACATGAACCTGGCAATCGCCAACGAATTTGTCCCTCACCCTGTCAAGGTGTTGGAGTTGCTTCAACCCCTGTCACTGCCAGACATCAAAAAGCCCTTGACCACTATCCATGACAAAGTGCTGGACAACACAACAACAACCCTGGTTGATGCCCCAGTTAAGGTGGACAACATCACAACACCCCTGGCCACTAATCCAGTCAACCTTAAGGTTACGGATGAACCAGTTGACCTCCAGTCAGGTGAGTTACATTAACACAGATCACTTTGACAGGTTATCATTTCCCTCTGTAATATATGGTATTAGTTAATGTTTTACTTTAACATGACAGTTTTGTAACTAACTAATTTGTAACTAATTTAAGCTATTGTGATTGATCTTCTCCTTCTCATTTCCAGAAGATGTTGTGGTCATTAAACCAAAGAAAAGCAGAGTCGTGAGATTCTTCCGTCGACTTTTCTGCTGCATATACAAAGATGATTTGATGGTGTGAACCTGACCAGCTTTTCAGCAGATGACTTCAGCTCCACACAAACACACGGGCACGCACACACACGTTTACGCACACACACACACACACACACACACACACACACACACACACACACACACACACACACACACACACACACACACACACACACACACACACACACACGCACACACCACAGCTGTTGTTTAACATGAGTTTCGCATGTAAAATATTTCTCTATACTTTTTTCCTCATTAAATATTTTATTATGTTTTCATTCAATGACTATTTTTTTAAACTATTTACAGCTTCAATTCTCATTTCATCACAAACTTAAATGACATTATTTATGCATCAACATGTATTGAATGTGTGCCTGAGTTTCCTAGTTTAATAACTGTATTTCTTCCGTTTTCCAACAGATGGCAGTGTTGTCTAATATCTGAAGTCATGTATATTACAGTAATTCTGATGACCTTGTGTCTTGGTATATACACTGCTCAAAAAAATAAAGGGAACACTTAAACAACACAATGTAACTCCAAGTCAATCACACTTCTGTGAAATCAAACTGTCCACTTAGGAAGCAACACTGATTGACAATAAATTTCACATGCTGTTGTGCAAATGGAATAGACAAAAGGTGGAAATTATAGGCAATTAGTAAGACACCCCCAAAAAAGGAATGGTTCTGCAGGTGGTGACCACACACCACTTCTCAGTTCCTATGCTTCCTGGCTGATGTTTTGGTCACTTTTGAATGCTGGCTGTGCTTTCACTCTAGTGGTAGCATGAGACGGAGTCTACAACCCACACAAGTGGCTCAGGTAGTGCAGTTCATCCAGGATGGCACATCAATGCGAGCTGTGGCAAAAAGGTTTGTTTTTCCTAAGTGGACAGTTTGATTTCACAGAAGTGTGATTGACTTGGAGTTACATTGTGTTGTTTAAGTGTTCCCTTTATTTTTTTGAGCAGTGTATGTTTTTAGTCATTATCATGTACTATACAAAATACTACATTGAATATATATATATATATATATATATATATATATATATATATATTCAATGGAGTATATATATATACATATATATATATATATATATATATATATATATATATATATATATACTCCATTGAATATATACTCCATTGAATATGTATATATATATATAACTATATATATATATATACATTAACAAGCATGACCACAGTACAAAGGATAATGGTCTTTATGTATATGCTATTAAACTATTAGTCTGAAAGATAGGGCCATATCCAATAATATCTCTCTTTCTTTGATTGCAAAATCTCTATGGGTAATCCACAGGGGTCCCTGTTGGACTAGATAGATTAGGGAAACCAAAGAAAGCTTTACAGTTTACTTTGCAGCAGGGATCTGGTTCATTTCAGTTCCAAGTGATTATGATGGCCATGCCTCTCCCAACATGATGGGTGGGGGCTGTGGTGAGACTGGGAGCAAGACCATGGGAAGAACTAGTAGGAAAACGTTGAGACACAACGACTACAGCCCCGTGCAGTACATCTGTCGAGAGTGTTGCTGTGCTGTATTTAAACTCCAGTCAGATTCCCACACCTTTCAACAACACAACACCCCCCCCCCCCGAGACCCATACAGGCACGGATCTACAGCTTCCGCCAATGCCCTCCATCCAGGTTTCCCACTTCTACTCTGTGATACACACACACACCACAACCCCCTCCTCCCCACCCCACATGCCCCACACATACACAAACACACACCTCTCCCTGTCAAATTATCAGTGGTTCACAGGGCAGGGGAGGGGGGCAAGAAGTAGCCTGGCACAGAGCTCCAGTGAGAGGCAGCGGAGGGCCTGATTGAAAGGCTTCCGAGAATTCTCTGGGTTTGTTGTGTAGTTCCCTCCGTAGAGTAATTGCTTTAGCAGGGCCAGGTACACAAAGCTCCTGTGGCCACAGACCGGAGATGGACAAAGTTACTGTTGACATCTGGAATTTCTTTCCTGTTCTTCCCTCTCCTCCTTTTTTTTTTTTGATTGAGGGGTGACTCACTGGTGTTCTAGCTTGTACAGTATCCTTCATCGTAAAGGCGCCAGCCTGCTAAAAGTAGACGTTTTGTTTGCCTGTCCATGGTCATGCGCTGTCCTGTATGGTTTTGTCATGACCGCCTGTATGTTTGACTGAGGAGAACATTGCAGCTGCCTGTCCGTGTGACAATCCTTCACGTTGAACCACCAAAACACGTCTCTCTGTATGCATGTACACACACACATACACAATCCATGTCTCAATTGTCTCAAGGCTTGAAAATCCTTCTTTAACCATGTCTCCTCCCCTTCATCTACACGGATTGAAGTGGATTTAACAAGTTAAATCAAAAAGGGATCATAGCTTTCACCTACGTTCACCTGGTCAGTCTATGTCAGGAAAGAGCAGGTGTTCTTAATGTTTTGTATTCTCAGTGTATATATATATATACAGTGCATTCGGGGGCGTATTCAGACCCCTTCCCTTTGTCCACATTTTGTTACGTTACAGTCTTATTCTAGAATGGATTTAAAAAAAAGATATCCTCATCAATCTACACACAACACCACATAAAGCAAAACAAAAACAGGTTTTAAGACATTTTTGCAAATTTAAAAAAGAAATACCTTATTTACATAGGTATTCAGACCCTTTGCTATGAGTCTCGAAATTGAGCTCAGGTGCATGCTGTTTCCATTGATCATCTTTGAGATGTTTCTACAACTTGAATGGAGTCCACCTGTGGTAAATTCAATTGATTAGACAGCATTTGGAAAGGCACATGCCTGTCTATATAAGGTGCCACAGTTGACAGTGCATGTCAGAGCAAAAACCAAGCCATGAGGTGGAAGGAATTGTCTGTAGAGCTCCGAGACAGGATTGTGTCGAGACACAGATCTGGGGAAGGGTACCAAAACATTTCTGCAGCATTGAAGGTCCCCAAGAACAGAGTGGCCTCCATCATTCTTAAACGGGAGAAGTTTGGAACCACCAAGACTCTTCTTAGAGCTGGCCACCCGGCCCAACTGAGAAATCGGGGGAGAAGGGCCTTGGTCAGAGAGATGACCATGAACCCGATGGTCACTCTGACTAAGCTGCGGAGTTTATCATCTGAGGAGATGAGAGAACCTTCCAGAAGGACAACCATATCTGCAGCACTCCACCAATTAGGCCTTTATGGTAGAGTGGCCAGACGGAAGCCACTCCTCAGTAAAAGGCACATGACAGCCCGCTTGGAGTTTTTGTCAAAAGGCACCTAAAGGATTCTCAGACCATAAGAAACAAGATACTTTGGTCTGATGAAACAATGATTGAACTCTTTGGCCTAAATGCTAAGCGTCACGTCTGGAGGAAACCTGGCACCATCCCTACGGTGAAGCATGGTGGTGGCAGCATCATGCTTTGGAGATGTTTTTCAGTGGAAGGGACTGGGAGACTAGTCAGGATCGAGGGAAAGATGAACAGAGAAAAGTATAGAGAGACCGTTGATGAAAACCTGCTTCAGCGCACTCAGGACCTTAGACTGGGGGCGAATGTTCACCTTCCAACAGGACAATGACCCTAAGCACACAGCTAAGACAATGCAGGAGTGGCTTCGGAAAAAGTCTCTGAACGTCCTTGAGTGGCCCAGCCAGTGCCCAGACTTAAACTTGATCGAACATCTCTGGAGAGACCTGAAAATAGCTGTGCAGCGACGCCCCCCCCCCCCCCCCCCCCCCCCATCCAACGTTACAGAGCTTGAGAGGATCTGCGGGGAGAAGAATGGGAGAAACTCACCCAAATACAGGTGTGCCAAGCTTGTAGCGTCATACCCAAGAAGCCTCGAGACTGTAATCGCCGCCCGAGGTGCTTCAGCAAAGGACTGAGCAATACTTACGCAAATGTGATATTTCACTATACGATAGAGAAGGACCATTTCTATGGCTTCTCGTCCACTGTTCAGATTCCAATTTCTTTCCCATGCGGACAGTGCTGTACATGTTTCAGCTTCTGTGGTAAGCATGGCTACAATGTACAGGCCTGTCATGGTCATTTCTCTTTGATAGGTGTTTTGATCTTAGATCTTAGACTCTGTTATTTGTTCCAGTAGATATACAAGCTATACCACTAAAGTGAATCACCGACTGTCTGCGCAGAGCAGGAGATGTATCCCTCTGCACAGACACGGGACAAGTCTCAAGTTCACAGTTTACAATATCAAAGCCTAGTTCTAGTTGTCGGAAACCTGTACTGGGGGGCATTGGCATGGGCGCTAGACCAGCTCTGCTCCTGCATGGGTCTCGGGGGTGTAAACCCAACCCTAGGTGTTTGTTGGTGTTGGCATTTAAGGAAGTGTTTGGCCCAGCGAGGGTGTTCCCTGTTGGGCTGTTTGTTGGCCCAGCCTGATCCTGAGAACCGTCTGGGGCGCGCGCTCAGTCCGTCTCTTCAAAGTGTCCGGCCCCCCAAGGAGGAAGTCCAGCCCAGTGCTGTTTGGAACAGGACGAGAACAGACAGACACACAGACTGACAGGAAGGAAGGAAGGTATTCCATGAACACGCAATGCTACCGTCCACCACACCCACCCTCGCCAGCCACCCACCCTCGCCAGCCACCCACCCTCGCCAGTCACCCACCCTCGCCAGTCACCCACGCCAATGGGGGTGATTCCAAAGGGCCCTCAGCCATTTGTTGTGATTTATTTCGCATTTTAAACTGTCCTACAGCCAACCTGATCAGAACCAGCTGAGGTGAGATAGGATCTAGTTTCCTGTGTGTTACAGACTGAAAGAAACCACTACACACACACACATCTAAGAGAAGGCTGACACTGACACCCACCCCCACCATGACATGAAATATAGCTGGAAATGTAAATACCTTTTGGTATAGGTTGTAAAGTTTGATTTAAAAATATAAATTGTAGCTTGGATGATTTGTTTCCTCTGGCCCGTGTGCAGGTAGGCCTACAGAATGAGTGTGTACAGACCAGATACTGTAATCTACCGTTGAAACATAAAGGAGAGCTGCATAACCTAGATGCTCAGATGCAAAAATGTAATTTCCAACGTTTCGACAGACAAGCTGTCGTCATCAGGGTATAATGACGAACACTGCGGGGTGACTCGTTTATATAGTGTTTAAAGACACACGCGGGTGTCTGTAATCATGGCCGGGTGAGGCCTAATATCATTGGTTAATTCTCATATTAAAAAAAGCATACAAAAAACATAAATGGATAGCGTACGATCATAGATACAATTTTGCTACATAAGCCTACAAACATTTACAATAGCAAAATCACAATAATCACAAGAATGGCTTCAGATCAAAGTCTACGTTGAGACCGAAGGGAGCAAGGGTCTTTAAGTTAAAGATCCAGGCAGCATCTCGTTTGAACAATTAATTGTTGAGGTCACCCCCTCTCCTAGGGAGGGTGACATGTTCGATGCCCATATAACGTAGAGACGAAATCGAGTGGTTCGCTTCCAAAAAGTGGGCCGCAACAGGGTAAGTCGAGTTTTTGCACGTAATGGTGCTACGATGCTTTTAATTTGCGCTTTGTTTTACCCACATAATTTTTTACCACAAGGACAAGTAATAAGATAAATAACTGCCTTAGTGGAGCACATGACAACACCTTTGATTGGGATCTGTTTCCCTGTTTGGGGGTGTTTGAAGGATCTACATGTATAAGTGCCATTGCATTGAGCACAGCCATTTCACTTGTAGTTTACATCCAGTAGGAGCGCAAATAGACGTTGTGCAATCTGCTGTACCACCATTTACTGTATAGGACACCAGCCTTACCTTACCCAGCCTTACCTTACCCAGCCTTACCTTTGCATAACCCATTTCAATGTAAAATATTTAAGACACAGTTTTAACACAACACTGGATAGGCCTGTTCAATCAAGGGTCATGCTGTCTGCCTTACTTTGTCAAAGGTGTCCCTCAAATCAAGTCATCGTTCAGCGAACATTCAATATTACCAAGCTTATCTAGTTGCCAGATAACGAATGACATATTTGGTTAATTCATTGCCTGTCGATTTGAGGAGAAAATGCACATTGAACTGGAATGGAAGATGAATGTCAACTGTACCAGTTTTGACCACTAGAGGACACTGTTAAATTTGCTTTTCTCTGCGAAGCTCTAACTTCCACAGACGAAGGCCCTGTCCAGTAACAACTCCTATCTCACTACCCCCTAAGCACATGTATATTTCGGGGGCCAGGTGGAACTAACATAACCTCTCCCCGCTAGAAATTGTCACTGTTTCATGTTGTTTGGATATCATATGTGTTTGATATTCGCTCGGGTAGTTTGATCCACCATTATGTCGCAGAGTTTTTGAAACGTCTGTCCTGAAGTAGCCAACCGCAGCAATGTGCTCAGAGATGTTGTGTTGAGTTGCAGACATACTGGTTAACCATACTGAACTCTCATATTATGCATAGTGTGTGGTTGACAGGACCTGTAGCATACTTTCTGTGTTTGATCTCTTGGCATGCAACCTCTGTGCCCCTCTGGTAAGTGATACTCAGGGACGTCAGTCAGTTGTGTAGAGATAGGCTACTCTGCTGTGTGCCTGCTGTAGAGATAGGCTACAGTGTGAGCTGGCTTCACATTGACAGTTTGGGTCAAAGTTACAGGATATGGTACAATAAGGTGCAGGATAAGGTACAGGATACGAAGTTATTAGGATCTGTTATGATTTGATCTGATGCCTAACTCCACCCACTACCCACTTCATGTAGAGCTCAGGTTTAAACCAAGTATTATCTGTGTACTGGCTGATTGGTGTGGCCACACTACTACTGTAATACAGTAGCCTAAATAAGGCCTCTCTCAGAGGGCCAGCAGCAGAGATAAGGCCTTGTCTCTCACAGCCCAGGGAGCCTAGGGCAGTATGGGTCAGTACAGGTCATCCTGTCAGCCAGCAGAGACTGATGGAGGAACTAATCCCACTGCTGTCATGAAGATGGATCAGATGAAAACACAAAACACTGTGGGCTCAGACTGACAGAGACAGGTTTTAAAGAAGACTTGAGTGACTGACACACATGCAGGCAAGCAACCACGCACGCACACACACATACACACACAATAAATAGGCATCAAGGGAATAGGAATTATGGGAATTAGGGTTGAACCATATTAGTTGGTTGATTTGAATAAATCAAATGGAACATATTTGCAATCTATAAACAGTAGCTAAAACCAATGGCTATACTTACTCATTACACACACACACACACACACACACACACACACACACACACACACACACACACACACACACACACACACACACACACACACACACACACACACACACACACACACACACACACACACATGGACCATGACACACAGATGGCCCCCCGGTCAGACCACAAGTGCCGTCTAACCCCTGCACCCTGCGGTGAGCTAGAACCCAGATTGCCAGTAAAAACGAGAGGATGCTTCATAGCTCAACTATTTGCTGGGTAAATGGAATGGGGTTGTGTGTGACCGAAAAAACTTCACACTCTCACTGAGGCAGGCTGTGCGTGCGCGCGCGCGCACGTGTGTGTGTGTGTGTGTGTGTGTGTGTGTGTGTGTGTGTGTGTGTGTGTGTGTGTGTGTGTGTGTGTGTGTGTGTGTGTGTGTGTGTGTGTGTGAGAGAGAGAGAGGTCCGCTGAGAGAGCTCGGGAGCAGTATGAGGACAGGGAGAGGAGGAACAGAGCCTCATCTTAAAACTATGAACACGTCAGGTTTCCTCAGAAACATTCAGTTCTCCTCTGTGGAAGTGTGGTTGTGTAAAGTTAGTGTGTAATGGAGAAAGTGAAATTGTAACTGCAATACGGTAGTTTGAGGTAAAAAAAACTAACAGAACAACAACATAGAAATGTATTTTAAATACAATGATAACTCAGAACATTATTGTACAATACCATAACCAAGGGCTTTGAGTGTTATATAGATCTGATTTTACGGATATTTAATTTTACTGTACTGTAAACAGACATATATTTTTGGTGATTCATTATCTTTCACCCCTCAGAAAATACTGAGCAAATAAAACCAGCTGACACAAGTGTCACAGTTCAGTGCACGTCACGGTTCAATAAAAAAAAAGTGAAATATTACACAGTAAAACCACAATCAATCAGAAATCTTGAAAAACATTTTCCAAGATAATACATAGTAAAATGAACAATGAATTATCAACAACAGACCATTTCAAATCTAAAACTCTGCTCTGAAATCCCGTATTCCATCTCACTACAGTAAAGTGTACTTAAAAGAGGTGTGAGAGTTGTTAGCTACCAAATCCAACCGACTTATCACACAAAAGCTAAGTGGAATCCTGCCAGGCCGATTAGGCTGTATGGCCCAAGACTAAACACATACAGAAGGACTTTAGCTTATGCGGAGAGACGAAAATGTAGATTGGAGAAGACAGACTGGGATCAGGGGTGTAGAGTGAAGGGGTGGAGGTCAACTTTCCTCCAAAGAGTGTCGGGCCAAATTGTGTGTCAAAAAAAACGCTAAGGAGTAGAATAATCCGCCTGCTGGACCTTTACTCCCATGTGGGTGTTCGCGTTTATATTTTACAGACAATGTCCCTTTAAAAGCGCGGCGCGTCTGGAAAGCCCATTAGATGTGCATATAACATTTCCCCTGTGATTAATAGTTGATGAGGCAGAGTTGGTGGGGTTGGTCGCAGGGTACCCACATGTGGTCGCCAGAGCTCCTCCTCTGCAGGCTCACGTTACACTCCATAAACTTGCCACTCTTTCCCACCTCTGCGTTTAAAAAAAGGAGGAGGGACCACTTGTCAGGAATATCTCAGAACTGTGAAAACAGCCAGCCCGGTCAGGAGAGTGTGTCTCTGTGTGTGTGTGTGTGTGAGTGTGTGTGTGTGGACGCAGGGGTTAGCCTAACACTTCTCGAGCAGCACAGCCAGTCAGATCACTTGTCCACTTGCCGGGTCGGGTTGTGTGCGCGTGAGTGCATGTGAGGTGCTGCTCTCTACAACTTTACACATGCAAGACGGGGAGAGAGAGAGAGACCAACTTAACCAGAGGAAGGTGTCCATCCTTACACATTGGACCGAGGAGAGTCAACAAGCCACGGTCAGTGACAGAAAGACAGACAGACAAAGAGAGAGAGTGACTTCTTCCAGAGTTGGATGTGCTGGGGAGATGATGTGCTTCTAAAATCAAAAAGCTGAAGTGGATATTGCCCCATATTGACAGAACCAGAGAACACTCTGAAGGGACTTTCAGCTCTCAGCAAGGACTTCACTCCAGAAGTGTGTGAGGGAGTGTTTATTGTGTTTATCGCCATGGATCAGACAACCAGCAGCTGCATGCGGAGCGCCCACCCCGGCAGCCCCATCTGGGGGTGCGTGAGGAACCCTCACCCCGGAGCGGGGCTCCAGTCGCCCTACCAGCAGGCCCCCTTCTCCCTGCACCAGAAGCCTGAGTACCTTTCCTATACAGACTTCTCCACCTCCTGCCTGGTGCCCGCGTCCCACACCGCCTACCCCCGCGACGACAGACTTTACCAAGAGCCCCATGCGGCCTTCCAGAGGGCCGACTGGCAGTTCCCCCCCTGTGAGACGCGGGGCCGGGGGCAGGAGGCCTGTCGGGTGACGCCCGTGGCCGTGGTTGGTGGAGGAATTGTGGGGGGCGTAGGGGGAGACATGGACAGCACAGGTGGGGAGAGGCTTCCAGGGGCAGTGCCCAGGTGTCTGAAGGGGGAGTACTCGCCACAGAGCATGGCTTCGGCCGACACAGAGAAGAAGAGCTCCAAGAGGAAGAGGGACGTAATAGGTGAGTCAATGATACGTCATGACGGGATCAGTTGGGGTGTGCTGCTGGTAAATGCCACGACTGAAAAGATGTGGGAAAAGACATGGGTGACCACTTCAGCAGGCCTACATAGCGTGCAAATTCAAGTCAAATGCCATGCAGAGACAGAAATTAAAACATGATTCCCAGAGTCGACATTCATTTCGACAAACCCCTTTTTCCTCCTGAATACGCTCGACAGATGTGTTATTCTGCAGGGAAACTCTCCCCAGACTACTTTACCAGTGGACCACGATACAGTAGCACATTCATTAATGCCCCATGTCATTGCTGACAATGGGACGGAATCTCTGTATCTGTTTCCTCACCAAAAGACAGTCAACCGAGAGCCTCAACAGATAGGTATGCGAAAGGTGACGACACTTGGTGCTCAAGACACACTCCGAGTGGACCAGTTGCATCCTCTCATTGTTTGAGGGCTCTTAAAATGTTGAAATGACAAATGCAACATCTACTGTAACTCTACGCATTCGCGTATCCTTTGTTTCATTGAGTCGTGACGGGCTTTCAGGATACTGCGGGTATAAATCAAACGAGATGTTTTGTCAGCAAAATAAGCGTGGCGTATCTCATATTCTTACGATATATAGTATCACGGTCCACGATGGCAAATATATCATTAGATGTCTTTATAAGTACTACTATTAAAAGTATTAGAAGCTCCATGAACTATTCAATTTAATATCAACACCAACAGGCAACTTGTTAATTACTCGCAATTCCCCATTGATTATTGATGTAAACTTGTTACCGTAAGCAATGATATGACAACAAAAGACCAATGGATATTTCTTAAGTTTGGCTAGTAGGGAAAGACACTTAAGGAACTATGTTTAAATATCATGGTGATATTATACCGGTCACCAGAGTATTATTTCTGATGCAACACAAATGCAAGTGAAAGAATTCACTGGGGGGAAAAAATATGAATTTATGATTCAGTTCAGGGCCATATTCAAATTCTCAGTGAAGAGTTTAGTCTTCTAACTTAAAAAAAAAAGAATTGTAATTGTTCACTAATCTATTCCTCTTATCTCATGTCATTCAGTGACAGGAAATCAAAACAAATTTCTAGTGCAGTAACTGATATCCATGAAGTGCTAATTCCTAAAAGTCACACTCTTTTTAATGACCGGCCATTTTAGTTAATGGCACTGGGAACTGTTTATATTTATTTTCTAGCTGTGGATATGTTATTGAAATATACTCCCAATTTCATGCCAGCTGAAAGAGAGGAAAAGTGAACCACACTTTTTTCCAGCACATCTGCTATAGGCATTCCCTTCAGCTTCCAGCCATGCTATGGACGCCAAACGTTCAAACCTCTCTAGAATGGGGGACATTGTTTGAAGATAAATAAATGTATTACCTCCTCGATCAGTAATCGAGTGGCTACTGGCTATATTAGGATGGCCAAATCTAAAATGCAATACTCACTTTAGAATATCACTTAGGGCTTGAAGACACTATTCGATAAACGTGTCTAATGTGAGGTCTCCTTCATAGGGCAGCAGACACAGGCCTTAGGCACTTAATTGGAGAAATATATATTTTTTCCCATTTCTTGTGTTACCTTATTGTAACTCTCCCTCACTCCAGTGAAAACATGCCAGACCACGTCTGGTAAAATCACTTGCCTGCAACCCCGCTTTTACATTCCTATCCATTGACATTTTCCTGTCATTAAGGTGTAACAGAATCTCCCACTGAACACATGCAACTTGGTTGACCACTGCATCGGCCCAGTATTTCATAGATGACCATTCAAACCCGCAATGAATCCTTTACCTAGTATTGGGAAAATACTCGTATTAAACGTTTACTGCAGTGGGCTAAATCAGCGGCATACAGAGTGGTTCTTGGTAGTCTTCAATCTACTTTGAAAGAAAAGTATACTGCTTTTTAAAAAAGCAGACACCTGTACCATGTCAGATATAGAGTTGAAATGTATTTAATTTTGAGTTTGCATCCCAATATTACACTTTATATACTTCACAGAAGACTGAAATATAACAAAATAGTTTGACCAGATTTTTGGCAGTTAATTTTTTATTTTTTTTATTAATGGTGAAATTTGAAGAAATATGAATAACATTCCACCCATGTGGCAACTAGGTAATTTGACTGCAGGAAAGGGATCTATGGCATTGACACAATGCTACAGAATATAATAGCCTGGTCTCATAGACTAGACGTAACACAGTAAATGTAAATCCATGACACTCAAATTAGTATGATATGTCACGTTTGGTATGGTTACATAAGACATGAGGTTACTTAAGGCAAAAAAAACAAAAGGAGGGTGTTCGAATCTCATCATGGACAACTTTAGCATTTTAGCTAATTCGCAACATTGCAACTACTTATTACTTTTTAGCTACTTTGCACCTACTGTACATAGCATGTTAGACAACCCTTGCTAACTCTAACCTTTACCCTTTTAGCTAAGACTCCTAACCTCAACCCTAAACCCAACCCCTAGCCTAGCTAACGTTAGCCAGCTAGCTAACATTAGCATTAGCCACCTAGCCACCTAGCTAACATTAGCAACAACAAATTGGAAATCGTAACATATCATACGGTTTACAAATCCGTAACATATTGTACGAATTGCAATTCGTAACATATCCTACAAATTCTAATGCATAGCATATCATAATAAATCTAGTGTCTTGGATTTACATAAAGAATACTACAAAATGCTCTGAGGCCAGGTTGTATACAAGCATATAGCTAGCTCTAAGACATGGTAATGGATTCACCTTCATTCATACTTTCAACCGTTTCAAAAGGTTCAACCTCTACTGATGTGCACATTATTACATGTTTTGGCTGAAGGAATGTCAGGTCTATCTACAGGTTTTAATACATTTTATAAGCCATCGTGTAAGAACTAGTTTAGACAAGCTCTGTTTCATCTAAATCAAGCAAGATAAGGTATAATGCGTCTGTATTTATCCAACTCCATTACAATAGTGCTGCAATTTGAATAGTGGACACTTAAATGCTTTTAATATGATACTTATCATAGCCAGCCATTTAACTTTATTGAACCTTGTTGTGCTAGTACTGAAACGTGTGAGAGCCTGTTATGTAACTATTTGTATTTAGAACAGGTTTATAGTGCTGCTCAACCTACGAACATTGCAGGGTGATTTTAATCCATTGGCGTGAACCAACATCATTGTTAACTTATCAACTTTATAACAACTTGTCTCTTAACACGTTCAGTAAGAACTTTAATATACATATTACCACTCCGCTATGAAAGATATTTCAACATTTTTACTGTGAAGAAAAAGATCTTGGAGATACATGTGTTTATTACGTTCATAAACCTTGGCACCCACTTTAATACACCAACTAATCACGTCGTCAATTAACTTCTACTTCCTCAGAAACCCGGGTCCGGGAGCACCCCCCACCACCCCCACCAGTAAAAAAGCTGACTAGCATAGCTAGCATAGCGTCACAAGTAAATAGTAGCATCTAAATATCATTAAATCACAAGTCCAAGACACCAGATGAAAGATACACATCTTGGTAATCAAGCCATCATTTCTGATTTTTAAAATGTTTTACAGGGAAGACACAATATGTAAATCTATTAGCTAACCACGTTAGCAAAAGACACTTTTTTTTTTACTCCACCAGTTTTTGACTCCATCACTAGCTATCACAAATTCGACCAAATAAAGATATAAATAGCCACTAACCAAGAAACAACCTCATCAGACGACAGTCTGATAACATATTTATTGTATAGCATAGGTTTTGTTAGAAAAATGTGCATATTTCAGGTATAAATCATAGTTTACCATTGCAGCCACCATCACAACTCGACTAGAATAACTACAGAGGGAAACGTGTATTACCTAATTACTCATCATAAAACATTTCTTAAAAATACACAGCGTACAGCAATAGAAAAACACAGATCTTTCGAATCCAGACAATATTTCAGATTTTCTAAGTGTTTTACAGCGAAAACACAATAAATCGTTATATTAGCATACCACAAGTGCAATCATTACCCCAGCATTGATTCAAGGCAAAAATAGCGATAACGTTATCACCACCAAAATATATTAATTTTTTCACTAACCTTCTCAGAATTCTTCAGATGACAGTCCTGTAACATCATATTACACAATCCATATAGAGTTTGATCGAAAATGTGCATATTTAGCGTCACAAATCGTGCTTATACAATGGAAATACTGTCCAACTACTCAAGCAATCTGCCCGGCGCCATCTTGGAAAGACACCTATTTTTATCGAAAACTATTCATAAACTTGACTAAAAAAATACAAGTTGGACAGCAATTGAAAGACAAATTAGTTCTTAATGCAATCGCTGAATTACATTTTTAAAATTATCCTTACTGCGCAATACAGGGTGCGCTAAAGCGAAGCTACCCAAAATTTAATGGCGGCTTATGCGTTTAACATTTTTCAACAGAACAACGATTTATCAGCATAAATAGTTCTTACTATTAGCTGAGCTTCCATCAGAATCTTGGGCAAGGTGTCCTTTCCCCGGTCTAATCGTCTTTTGGTCGAAAGATGTCCTCTTGTCCTGTCGAAATGGCCACTAACGTTCGGCATGGACCGGAAAAGTGTCCAACTCTTGAAAGTGCGTCACAAAGAAATGCCAGAAAATCGCAATAAACGGATATAAATTGCTATAAATCGGTTTAAATTAACTACCTTATGATGTCTTTAACACCTATAACGAATAAAAACATGACCGGGGATATAGAAGTGGCTAAACCAAAGCTTGGAAGGAGGCCAGTCCGACGTCCACTCTGCGTCGAGCGCACGGCTGAAAAGAAAGGCACTTCCGCCCCAGGCTCTAATATAAGGTCCCAGATTGCGCAATCGACTCCATTCAAATTGTCACCACTTACTGACATCTAGAGGAAGGCGTAGGCAGTGTTTGTAGCCCCACAGCGTTCACAGGGACTTATAAACTGACCTGGGAACAGAGGCCGAGATTTCTGAAATCTCACTCCCTGGCAGGAAAAGTGCTGCAGAATGAGTTCTGTTTCACTCAGAGACATAATTCAAACGGTTTTAGAAACTAGAGAGTGTTTTCTATCCAATAATAATAATAATATGCATATTGTACGAGCAAGAATTGAGTACGAGGCAGTTTAATTTGGAAACGTCAAGAAAAAAATAGTGCTAACAGCTCCCCCTATTGACAAAAGGTTAAACAGTCCTTTTCATTTCTGTTTGAGTCTGAAAACCCACTTGTTTACAACGGGCTTAATTCAGTGTTTAATTAAGACAAATTACTTTTGCACCATCTCCCAGAAATGCCAAATGCTGTTTGTGTTACGGCGTCCCGCTGGGTGCAGGAGTTGCTCCCCTCCAGTTTACGGGCTCTGGCTGTGCAGGATATTTATTGGGGCCTGTTTAGTGAAGGCCAGTGTGTGTGCCATTTAAATCTGTCCTGCCAGGTGTTCAGCATGCTAAACCTGCTCTCTACTCAGTTCCTCCTCACCAGGCCAGAGTCTAGCAGCATACGTAGAACAAGTTTCCCTTATCTGGGTTTTAATTATGATAATACAGCGTTCTCAACATGAGGCATTATAGACCACAGGTTGGTAGGTTGGTCTCTCTGAATGGGAGTCTTGGCTGCGGGAAGATCTTTTGGCTTGGGGGTACCCCTACTTCCCATGGCTATGCACACGCAAGGCAAAGACGCATGCAAACACACACATGCGAGCACACACTGAAGGACACGGCACATGTGCACACACACACACAGTGTGTCTGATGAAGGACGCGGGCACATGTGCACACACACATGTGCACACACACACGCACGCACACACACACACACACACACACACACACACACACACACACACACACACACACACACACACACACACACACACACACACACACACACACACACACACACACACACACACACACACACACACACACAGAGTCTGGATCTGCCCAGTCACATCTGGACCAGGCGCTGCAGTTAATTTCACAGTCTGGCCTCACGCTCTGGCAAGTACAAAGCAGAACTTCTCACTTTGACAAATTATAACAATTTTTTTCGAGATTACATCAGCAGCTAGTGTCGCTACCTATGCAGAATTGTTAGCTAGAATCATTCCATTTAATATAAAGTTGAGATTTTTAACAAGGAATTATTAAATGTCTTTCATGTACAGTATTTTCTATCCTAATATACTGTACATTTTACAATAGCCTTCATATTCCCTGTCGTACAAATTTGTCATACAAACTTTATTAACCTATAATGAGACTAAATCAATAAACACAATGCACACATATATGAATACCGTGGTAATTACAGCACATGATATCATAATTACTCTTTCCTATGCTCTGCTACACGGGTGAGAAGGCTTCCTATTTTCCAGAGGCTGGCGAGGCTGACAGCTTGTGTGTGAGTTACTGTGCCATGGCCCTCAGCCTCCTCTCCTCTGGCCCACGAGGGGAAGTCTTCCCATCTTCCCAGAGATGCACACGCTTGAGCCGGACAAATCCCCACCTTTGTTCTTTTGTTAGAGGGTTTAACGATGTTCCGCTGCATTCCTCTCTAACTCAAGCCCTCTGCCTCCTGGTTAGGTGGCCCCTGTTGTAGGGCAAAGGAGCGTTGACTTGACTGCGGCACCGGTGGTTAGGGAGGTAACTCAGTGAGTGGGACTTCAGGTCACGGAGGTCTCACGTAGGGTGTGGTTCCGGTCGCTCTCTGAGTGTACGACTAGAGCCTCGAAAGACTTGTTGGTCGACCTTTTCTTTGTGAAACGGCCTAGTACCAGACACACAAACCACTCAACTTGTGTCCAAATTCAGTTCAAAACCAATATACACGGCAAGACATTGTAGGCCTAAGTGGTACTCCTTCAACACATAAATGCAGGTATAGATGTAGGATCTTAATTTGATCACTCATCTGCTGATGAGAACTTTCCTGCGAAGCAGGAAATGCAAACTTGTAGTGTATTTGAGTTTAAAAAAGGCTTCTAAAGTTTGAAATGTGCACTTTGAAATTTCAGACTTTATTTGCCCTAACAGAAAATGTATCAACCCCTTCAAAAATGTCCATTAATTGTAATCCACATAATAATTCACATTTCCTGTTGCTGAAGGATTATTTTCCTGGTGTGGCAAACTGGCGTGCACGGAATTTTACAGAATTATTTCTCAACACTACTGCATATCATAGCATAGGCTAATCACGCAGTGCTAATGAAATAACAATTCTCTCCTCTTCTGATGTCCTCCAGATATCCAGGACTCCAACTTCAAGGTGGACTCTAACTGCAAAGTGAGGAAAGAGCGTACAGCGTTCACCAAAGAGCAGCTCCGGGAACTGGAGGCAGAGTTCACCCACCATAACTACCTGACCAGACTGCGTCGCTACGAGATCGCCGTCAACCTGGACCTCACAGAGAGACAGGTAATGAAGATCATCAAACCTGAGTCAAAAGAAAAAATACTTTAAAGTACTACTTAAGTAGTTTATTGTGGTATCTGCACTTTACTTGACTATTTATACTTTATACTTCACTATATTCCTGAAGAAAATAATGTACTTTTTACTCCATACATTTTCCCGGACACCCAAAAGTACTCGTTACGTTTTGAATGCTTAGCAGGACCGGAAAATGGTCAAAGAGAACATCCCTGGTCATCCCCACTGTCTCTGATCTGTCAGAATCACTAAACACACATGCTCCGTTTGTAAATTATATCTGAGTGTTGGAGTGTGCCCCTGGCTATGCATACATTCAACAACAAAAAAATATTATAATAATGGTACCATCTGGTTTGTTTAATTTAAGGATTTTAAATTAAATTTTATTTTAACTTTTTCTTTCGATACTTAGGTATATTTTTGCAATTACATTTACTTTTGATACTTAGACCAAATACTTTTAGACTTTTGCTCATGTTGTATTTTACTGGGTGACTTTCACTTTCACTTGAGTCATTTTCTATTAAGGTATCTTTACTTTTACTCAAGTATGACAATTGGGTACTTTTTCTACCGCTGGCATTAAGCGCACAACACCTACACCAGAATGTTTCTACACAATGACAGTATTTAGTGATCTACAAGCATACATTTTTCCCAAGGAATAGAAAGAAGAGGTCTATGAAAAAAGCGGATGTTTTCAGCTGATTGCCTGACAAATAAGAGAACAGCCTGTTGATTGGATGAGAATATGTGATTTAAAGGGTAATATTATTAACTACAAATTATTTTTAAAAACGGACTTATATTTAACAATGCTCTTGATATAGAGAGCTGGAACATAGTTGAGTCTCTGCAGCCTACAACTACTGGCTCAGTTCGTTTCTTGTTAATTAGCACTCATCCTAATAGGTGACCAACCGGAGCAGGGGACGTTTGAAGCCTTCCTTTGTGTTTGGGCAGCAGATCTTAGAACCTGGTGAGACAAGGCAAACATTTGTAAGGACTTGGCAGTCTCCTCTGTTCCTCTCCCCATTTCCAGCCTCTGTCCCCACTCCCCACTCCTCCTAACGAGCCCATAGTTTCTCAGTGACCGCACATAGCCTGCTCTTAGATGAATTTCCCAGGCCTCTGGTGCTCAAGGCCAGCTAGGTTCCAGCCCTACACTCCGGGATCTGAGTCCCATTGCAACCCAGGCTCAACTTTTTGGTGATTTTTTCCCCCCCGACACATCCTACACATCTTGCAGACTGACGTTCCTTCAGTCACGAGTGGCAGACAGTATCAGACGAGGGGATAGTCTTCATAAAAATAGTGTGGGAACAGATTAGTCTGTCCCAGTGTTGCCGTGGGGAATGCTGAGAGGGATGCGCGGAGGTCAGGCACTGCCCTCCCCTGAGCATGTGGATCCAGTCGACACAGGATAGCGACTGACTGGGTCCAAGGAAATGATGTCATAAGTCATGTCAGTGATATTGTAGAATGATCCAGAGAGCTCATTAGCTACTGCAACCTACATATGGATGCTGTCTGATGACAACCTCTCATCTACAAATCGGATACCTTTCAGGAAATGGAAGAAAAGTGGCATATTTGCCCACTAATGAACATACAATTATGAAATTTCAGAAGCTATTTTGAACCCATTTTATTGGTCCTAGAGTGATGAAATGTACAGAGTACACTGAGGGGAGTTGCTGCTTTCAAAAAAATCGAAACAAAAATTGAGTTACAAGGTCTTCATCAGACAGAGACGATATGATACTGACTTTAACTGTAATCCAAACCTAAATTCATACTTTACACTGAGACTGCACGCGCTTCACAAGCACCAAAAAGAAACACCCACCTGAATGATGTACTGAACTCGTGTGAAAAGTTGTGGGATTGTGCTTATTTATAATAAACATTACGATATGAACATATGGAAAATGATCAGAACAAGCTCACTCGGTATCCCAAACAATACATATATCACTATGTAGAAAATGTAGTGACACTTCCTGTTTATGTCCTGTAGGTGAAGGTGTGGTTCCAGAACAGAAGGATGAAGTGGAAGAGAGTGAAAGGGGGACAGCCTGCTTCCCCTAACGACCAGGAGACAGACGACATAGACTCTGCTGCCTCACCCAGCTCAGAGTGAACACATAGAGAGGAGAGGAGGCCCTCAAACACCAACTGGACATCCATAGAGAACACAAGACATCCTATAATTTCCCTGGAGAGTCAGCTGCTGGAACAAAGCATTTCTAGAGACTTTGTACGCAGTCTGAACCCCAGTGTGTTTGCGATTGTAAATACTGTAGTGCTCTGTCTGCCAATGTCCAAAGTCTTTTTTTTTTTTTTTACTTCTCTGTCAAATGAGGACAATATTAGATCTAACTTCAAAGAGGTTGTAACATTTTCTGTATTCCCTACAATCTAACTCCTGGAGCATTGACTGCGCTGGAGTAGTGCAATAAACAAACGAAGGAATGGCTCAATTTTAGCTAGTTGCAGAGTTTATCACCCTTCCCAGGTGAGCGCTTGCTGCTCAGTGATGACATGCCAGGTCTGCGATTGGATTTTGTTCGAGGACATCTCCTCAGTTCTCGCATCGTAATCATGGCCCTCGACGCTTCACTACAGCCACCTGCAGACACTCAAACCGTTTCAGCGTTGCCAAGCCTTAAGTGCCCAAAATCTGATTGTATTCAAAGTTGTGTTGTCAGGTTTTTCCTAGAATACACTTTTTTTTGTACTTTTCTTTTTTCTTTTTTTTTTTTTTTTTTTTTTTACATTTGAATGATATTGATAAAACACAGATGTTGCCATTTGAAATCTGCAAAAATTAATAAATCATAAAAAATAAAAAATAAACATTGATAATTTCTTCCAAACCAGCCACATGTGAGTTATGAAGTGACAGTGCATGGAGCTTCTTGGCACGACTATAGGACATAGCCCATGCTTTGGCATTGACAGGTAACTGTCTGCAGACGTCTGTCTCTATCGCAACTGTCCTTTCTTTCTTTTCCTGTCTGTGTGCGTGCCTGAGAGTGTGTGAGAGAGAGAGAGAGCTGCACCTGCAATAACATCTGCAAATCTGTGTACGGTAACAAATAAACTTTGATTTGATTTGAGAGAGATGGACAGAGAGAGACACAGCGAGAAAAAGAGAGAGAGAGAGAAATACAAAATACGGCTGCCCCTAAAAAGCAACTTCTTGTTTTGAAAATGGCTTATGTGGCATCGATATAAGTCAGAAACCTTTATTCTAGTGTCAAAATGTACTTCAAAGTGAAAATAGGATCATTTTGGTCATAAAGTCAGTCTCGTCCAAAATGGAGATTTGCGAGATGATAGGAAACATTTTATGTCACAGAATGAAGGGTACCGTAAGAGTTTTCCATGGGTTGGGTTTATTTCAATCCTGCTTACAGCTGGCAGCACCCAAGTATCATCAATTTGGAGCGCAGTTGCACACGACCTGATCGTAATGCCCATGGACAATTTGGTTTGACATTTGATATCCCTATGGGGCTAATTAGGGACCATCAGTAAATTACACAATGTACATGGGACAACATTTTAAAAGGTCAATAGCTCCCAATGTCAATGACATAAAAACCTCAAACCAACTATAAATTGTAGAAATTCATATACAAGTATTAGAAACAACTCAAATATGTGCAACGTGAAAATATTGTCCCATTTACATTGTGTAACTTATTGACGGCCCCTAACTATCCCCAGAGATAAGATATCCAAAGTCAAACCAACTTTTCCACTGTCACACACCAGTTGGCTGAAGCTAATTGGCGAAATTATATGGCTAACTCTTCCCACCTGCTAACACACACAAGACACACCCACATCAAACCAAACCCTAAAACCAAGTCACGTTTGAATTCAGTCATAGCATTTCTTAATAACCAAATCTAAAAATTAGAAAGTGCAGTCGTCCTTTAAAGAGATTATCCGGTACATTTGTGAATTTTTTAGCTAGGAGTTCTGAAAGTAGTTCTCCGAGCCAAAAGTAGTGCCCGAACATTGTATACCAAGTCACATATGTGAAGATACTGTGTGCACCACATCATTGCTCTCTCTCTCTCACTCTGCTTGCTAGCTGTCACTCGAATGGCGAGGGGCTGAAGCTCATTGGCTGGCAACTCGAATTGCTAGGGGGCTGGCACAGCACAGCTCCCAAGAAAACAGCCAATTTCAAACTAGGGATTTTGTGACTAATTGAGGTAAAACAATAATTCTGCTCATAGATTATGTGTGAACTAACTGTGAAAGCTGCCAAATGATGAATCAGATTATGTGTGAACTACACATTGACACATCCAGCCCAAAGCGAGAGGTTTAAAAAATACTTAATAGTTGCCAAAGTTACAGAGCATGTCTAAGTAGGATCTGATTAGACTGATTTGCACCCACACAAAACCTGGTATATATTAGAATAATCTTCTAGGATGTTTTTACACTGAGAATTTGTCTGTTCTGGTGTTCTTCCTAATAGCAATAAACCCCCAAAAGATCACTATGATGGAAGTACATTTATCTGACGTGGTACAGTGGATCTGAGCCTGCTTTTTGAATGATCACATTCGCTTTGCACACCATCATCACTGCCATTTCAATCAGCTCACAAAGCACCGTTAACCTGACAAGGTGGAATCTGGCTCCTAAAGCCCTATTTGGCCCCCAAACTATTTTCAACGGAAGCATCTGGCTGGGGCCAATTTGATCTCAACCCGAGTGTAACTCAGACAAGCCCACACGAGGGCCCCTAGGAACCAGAAGTCTGCTGGCTGACCACTTGCGTATGATGGAAAGGGGAAATAATAGGTGGGTATGGGTGAAAAGACGGCTTCTCAAGTACAGGATGTTGTTGTAGCAGGTAGCCAGTCATCCAATTTCCTGCTTCCCAAAGAAAACAAGAGGTAAAGCATAGGAGTCCGGGGACTTACAATGGCCGGCCTATGCTCAGCCTGGCCGGCCCAAACAAAGACTTTGGAGGTTATTGCCCTTTCTGTTCCACCAACTGGGGGAGAGGTTCCATACACACCCACGGTATAGGGGTCAAGTGTGACTGTAGCACTGACCCAGTGAGGCTGCGCAGCATCTGCTGGGGATGGGAAAGCTCTGAGCTGATCCTCTCATCACTTCCTCCGCACTGGGTCCCTATTAGGGACTATTATTGTATTAGCGGTAATAGTAGTCAAAATGAACTATGTCCAATTGTAATGATAGTATTAATATCACTTAAGTAAACCAATGAACTTGGAATGTTGCTCTAGTACCAGTAAGGTTTCTTTAAAAGGTACAGGGTGGCCAAATTTATGGATTACATTTAATTGGATGGTATTGTGTTCTGCGGGAGCCATATGTTTGCCAAAAACATTGAAATACTGTACTAGATATTCCTTCCACTTATCACAGTGAATTATTGCAACAATGAAAAAAAGAGTACAAATGTTTTCTTTCATCCTGGTTAATCTTGTATATCGTATTCGATTTGATTAGTTTACCAGAAGCATTCTCTCTAGGAACTTTGAAAGAACTGCAGTGGAGAAGTCATGCAACATTGAGTTCTAAGATCATCGTCATTTCCCATCTCTGGCAAAATCCTAGTTGACAGTGGCACAGAAATTAAAATAAAAGTTGCAGGGGTGGCTTCCTAAAATAAGGATAGGGGCCATTCCGTCAATATCCATCCAGCTCTGATTTTGAAAGCAGACTTTAGTGGAAGAAGGACCTTCTTTAAATTACTCCAGTCTTGCGGCTTTGTGAATATGACCTTTTTCTGTGGGTATCTCAGTAAAGTCGCTGGTAAGAAAACATTTGGATGAGCAGCTGGTGACTTCATCCTGCAACGCAACGCGACGGGAGCATTCTTTCAACGGCCTTTCAAAGCAGAGAAGAGACGTTTTCTGAAAACACTAACTGTGAAAGCTGCCAAATGGACCTAAATTCTATATTTAAAGGTGCACTATGCAGAAATCACTCTGCCATTTCCTGGTTGCTAGAATTGGAATAGTTCGCCTGATTTCAGTTTACGTGACAAAACAAGCAAGTATAGTGTAGAGAATCATTGTTCCATCTAAACTGCTGGGGGATATATTTTCTATAATCCAAAAAGACTGTTTTTCAGCTGTTTGCTGTACAAAAACAAAAGTAAAAGACGCAAAAACATAATTTAAGAATTGGAAGCTTAGAAATAACACACATAGAACAGATATACTGCCTCTTAGACTTTCTTTCAATAAGAATGACAGATCCCTAATTCACATTTCTATGTGAATTTTGTCAGGTTGCCCAAAAAGTGACATAATACAGATTTAAACTAAAGAGATTTAGGGCAACCCACCACTACTATATACAAAAAAGGATGTACTGTATTTGTGATCTAGTGGTCATGGCGCCTACATTACCATTATATCGAAAGTTTTGAATGAGTCATTCACCTCATAATAATATATACCAAAAAAAATATATATATTTTATTTATTTCACCTTTATTTAACCAGGTAGGCTAGTTGAGAACAGGTTCTCATTTACAACTGCGACCTTGTCAAGGTAAAGCAAAGCAGTGTGACACAAACAACAACACAGAGTTACACATGGAATAATCAAACATATAGTCAATAATACAATAGAAAAAGTCTATATACAGTGTGTGCAAATGATGTAGGATAAGGGAGGTAAGGCAATAAATAGGCCATAGTGTGCGAAATAATTACAATATAGTAATTCACTTCTTATGGCTGAAGGGGCAGTATTGAGTAGCTTGGATGAAAGGTGCACAGAGGTGCCCAGAGTAAATGGCCTGCTCCTCTGTCATAGTTGCTAATATATGCATATTATTATTAGTATTGGATAGAAAACACTCTTAAGTTTCTAAAACTGTTTGAATGATGTCTGTGAGTATAACAGAACTCATCAGGCAGGCAAAAACCTGAGAAAAATTCCAACCAGGAAGTGGGAAATCTGAGGTTGGTCGATTTTCAACTCAGCTCCTATTGAAGATACAGTGGGATATTGGTAATGTTGCACTTCCCAAGGCTTCCACTAGATGTCAACAGTCGTTAGAACCATGTCTGATGCCTCTACTGTTTAGTGTGGCCAAAGGAGAGAGGAATGAGTCAGGTCTGCCATGAGGTGACGATGCTCTGACCATGCGCGTTCACGGGAGAGCAATTCTGAAGACACAGGAATACTCCGGTTGGAACATTATTGAAGAATTATGTTAAAAACGTCCTAAAGATTGATTCAATACTTCGTTTGTCATGTTTTTACAGACTGCAATATAACTTTTTTAACTTTTCGTCCGTACTTTCCGATGGACTTGCCCGCGCGTCGTGAGTTTGGAAAGTGTACTGAACGCTAGAACAACAAGGAGGAATTTGGACATAAATGATGGACATTATCGAACAAAACAAACATTTCTTGTGGAACTGGGA
This sequence comes from Salvelinus namaycush, assembly GCF_016432855.1. Classification (NCBI taxonomy): domain Eukaryota; kingdom Metazoa; phylum Chordata; class Actinopteri; order Salmoniformes; family Salmonidae; genus Salvelinus; species Salvelinus namaycush. The sequence goes on from NC_052341.1 coordinate 32,315,512, forward strand.
TTCCTGGGAGTGCATTCTGATGAAGATCATCAAAGGTAAGTGAATGTTTATAATGTTATTTTTGACTTCTGTTGACTGCAAAATATGGCGGATATATTTGTGTCTTGATTGGGCTCTGAGCGCCAACTCAGATTATTGCATGGTTTGCTTTTTCCGTAAAGCTTTTTTGAAATCTGACACAGCGGTTGCATTAAGGAGAAGTGCATCTAAAATTCCATGCATAACAGTTGTATCTTTTAGCAATGTTTATTATGAGTATTCCTGCAAAATCAAAGGATGTTTTGGAACTTCTGAACGTAAGGCGCCAATGTAAACTCAGATTTTTGGATATAAATATGAATTTTACCGAACAAAACATACATGTATTGTGTAACATGAAGTCCTATGAGTGTCATCTGATGAAGGTCATCAAAGGTTAGTGATTAATTTTATCTATATTTCTGCTTTTTGTGAATCCTCTCTTTGGCTGGAAAAATGGCTGTGTTATTCTGTGAATAGGCACTCACCTAACATAATCGTTTGGTTTGCTTTCGTCGTAAAGCCTTTTTGAAATCGGACACTGTGGCTGGATTTACAACAAGTGTATCTTTAAAATGGTGTAAAATACATGTATGTTTGAGGAATTTTAATTATGGGATTTCTGTTGTTTTCAATTTGGCGCCCTGCAGTTTCACTGGCTGTTGAAGAGGTGGGACGCTACCGTCTCACGTACCCTAGAGAGGTTAATGAAGAATACACCCCAGCCCTTCTTCTTCGCAGAGAGATGTTTATTTCTGTTGGTGCGACGCATAAAGAATCTCAGTGGCTGTACCGACTCCGACAACATATCCCGAGAGAGCCATGTTTCCGTGAAACAGTGTCACGTTCGCTGGAATAAATATCGGACCAAGGCGCAGCGGATGTTGAGTTTCACATAATTTTATGATAAAGTGAAACTTAGCAAAGACAAAAACAAATAAACAATAAACTAACAACGAACCGTGACTACAGAGGTGCTATGTGCACTAACTCAAAACAATATCCCATAAAACACAGGTGGAAAAAAATGCGTCTTAAATATGATCCCCAATTAGAGACAACGATAACCAGCTGCCTCTAATTGTGAACAATATCAAGCACACCAACCTAGAAATATGAAAACTAGAATACCCACATAGAAATAATAAACTAGAATACAACATAGACATACCTATACTAAATCACCCCCTAGTCACGCCCTGACCTACTATACCATAGAGAAACAACGGTTCTCTATTGTCAGGGCATGACAAACAGAGTATGTTACAATAACGGAAGTCTTTCTGGAAAGCAACCCTTTGCCCTAATTTGTCTACCTTGTTATCTAGAGAATGGACATTGGCGAGTAATATACTCGGAAGCGGTGGGTGGTGTGTGCCTCCGAAGTCTGACCAGAAGGCTGCTCCGTCTACTTCTTCTGCGGTGACGTTGTTTTGGTTCGGCCTCTGGATTCAGATCAAAGGCCCTGGCTGGTGGTCCGAACAAAGGATCCGCTTCGGGAAAGTCGTATTCCTGGTCGTAGCGTTGGTAAGTTGACGTCTCTCTGATATCCAATAGTTCTTCCCGGCTGTATGTAATCATACTTAAGATTTTCTGGGCTAACAATGTAAGAAATAATACATAAAAAAACAAAATACTGCATAGTTTCCTAAGAACTAGAAGCGAGGCGATTCTCTCTGTCGGCGCCATCTTGCCATCTTGGTCACACTCCATCTGCCTGATAGAATATGAATTTTGGTTAAACTATGTTACATTTAATTAGGTTTTACAGTCATAAACCAACTGTGGAAAAACTAAATTGCTACTGTGTATACCACTTAAAAGAAGAAGAAAAATTACTAACTTCAACTCCGCTAGAGTGTTAAAAGATCTGATAGAATGGTTTTTATTGAGGATTTTTCGAATTAACAATTTTCCATATTTGATGTTTATATAGAACTTTTATTTTTAGAGGCAAAAATATGTCTGTTTTGAGTATCTGTTATTTTTTTGTCAATATTCAGAAAATTGCTATCACTGTTCTGCAAGTATTTGCTCTGCTAGACCTAAGGGATAATGTTAGCTTTATAAATGTTGTTTTATGTTAGCTATCTGACTGAAATATCAGCAACTATTTACAAGTTGTACACTCATTCTCTGAGAGTCAGTTTTTTTTGGGTGGGGGTCTGTTCATTCAAGGCAGGAGATGAGGGACATAAAAAAAATTGCCTTATGTCTGACCTCACAAGGCCACTGTCAGCAGCGTCTCTCTGCCACTTGCCACCGTTGGTCTAGGCTGAGGTAGTTCGTTTCATGCAGGGAGCAGGCGGGCAGTAAACATCAGCTAAAAAACTGAATTAAATTGTTGCCAATAACACAGTTACAGTCATAAACCCTCGAAATAAAATGAAAACAAGCTCTGCTAGGGCAAGTAAAATGGTCAGAGTGAGGTGTTCTTTCATTTGTGTCTGGAAGTAGCTAGCAAGCTATTCAACTTTAGCCAGTTAGCTCGGCTGCTTAACTGTCATTGTGAGGTCATAACGCTCGGATCAGCCTACTCCTCGGCCAGAGTATCCAGTGTGCGCTTTGAACGCTCTGAGAGCAAAACGCTCTGAATTTAGGAACGGACAGTCTGACAACGCTCTGAATTCACAAACGGCCTAGAAAGCACTCTTGCACTCCAGAGTGATTATTTTGAAATTCTCCCTGTAAAAACATTTTTTTTGTTTTATCCATATGAGGCCGTTATTATTGCAACACAGGAAGAAATCTACTCAAATGTAACCGAAAATGCATACGCGCCGCATCACTTCCCTTTAACACCTTTCGAGATAGTCCACGTGATTTTCTAGGAAACATGACCAGTATGTCAGCAACAGACCTGAGAGTGGGTCAAACACTTTGATTTTGAAGCCGGCGATGAGCCGGAAACAGGGAGAAGCTCTGGGACGGGAAGGAGAGTTTGATGGATCGCCGGAGGTGTGAAGGTCAGCACTAAGAAGCGTCCGTTGAAATGAAAGCGTATCCTTTAGGCCCAGCTCAGGACTCCGGGCCCAGGCCCATCTGCATGACGGTACTGTCGACTGACTGAGGAAACGTTTCCCTTCTGACATCGAAGCACCTCTACTACAACCTGACACGCGGACATGGGAGGACGCCACCGTGAGTATTTCGCCTATGTGGAGACAAAGTCAAGACAGAACGTTGTTGCTCTATTATTATGCTGTGTGTGTGTAATATTAATAAACGACAAAGTCAATGGAATGTTAACATTAAAAGCCTGCCCTTTAATTTGATCAACAATGGCAGCATTGCCACTTGCTTCGACTTATAAAGCCGAGGGATGGTGCTGGAGTAATTTAACCACTCTCAAATGAATTTAGCATAGTAATGTAGAACCAGAGGTGACTTTCAGAAAGGCTGGTTCTTCTCCAAAGACTTTCTCAAAGCGTTACTCTCCGTTTCCCTCTGTCCCACTATATCTTCCTACATGTATTGTTGCACCATTGACAATGATCCATTCTCCACCATCTAGCTACCGCTGCTTGATACACTACATGTATCTTAGAGTACATTGTCATCAGCCTGTCATCAGAAAACAGTGATTCAACAGTCACTCTATTGTTGGTCTCGTTTTTTTCAACCTCTACAGTGGGATCTATCCCAGACCCAGACATGGCTCACCTTGCTCTCCACCTCTTCCATCCTACACTGCCACGGAGACAGAACTACACTGTGTTTCGTCAAGCCAAATGGGCCCAGGAGAAATTGTACGTAATAAGACTGGCTCAAACCCCCAACCCTCCTTCCTCCCAAGTTCCTTGCGCAGGGGCTAAGAGACATAAGACACATCCTCTCTTTCTTTTCATCCTCATTGTTATTTCAGGTCACTTGCAAATCTATTCCATTCATCTCTCTACCCTCCGCTGCATCTGCTTTTTGCCCTCTCGCACATGCAAGGCAGAGACTGAAGAGAAGAAGAAAATGTGCGATGTCTTCCGCACATCCTCCCCATCCTCCCAAGACAGCAGTTGTGTTGAAGGGGGGATACAAGGAAAAAGAGAGAGAGAGAGTGTGTGTGTGTGTGTGTGTGTGTGTGTGTGTGTGTGTGTGTGTGTGTGTGTGTGTGTGTGTGTGTGTGTGTGTGTGTGTGTGTGTGTGTGTGTGTGTGTGTGTGTGTGTGTGTGTGCCTTAGGGGTAGCAGAGCAAGTCTGGTGAAGCAGCTTGTATGTACAGTATGTAGTAGGATGTGGTGAGGGAAAGTCATTGGCGCAGCTTCCTCCTCCCTCATCCCACCCTTCTTCCATCCCTCCACCCCCACCCCCCACATCTGCAGTGATTCGGGACCCCGGCAGGACAGATAAATCTTCCGTCTTCCATTGCGCAGCCAGTCAAAGATGGGCTCGAGTGGAGGAGCACGACATTAAATTATCCGGGACTTCCTGGAAAGCTCTTTTGACGGTTTCTTTAGCCCAGAGGAGAGCAGCGGTGCAGGCCTGCAACCCTCTCTATTGCTCCCTCTGGCTGGTGGTGCTGACCTGCTCTTCCCTCGACCGACATGGAGGCAGGAAAGCCACCAGCAGTTACACTTTCCCAATCATCACACAAAGGAGCACTCAATTATATTGTTGCTCCACAAGTTGGATGTGGAGGGTCCTGTTCAGTACAGGCACGGAAGGATGTACACAATTCATTTTAGACACATGTGAGAGTCTACAGTATCTGATTTCCCATCTCATAATGTCTAAGCCTATAAAACAATGATCTTTATGATCTCTAACAAGATCTTTACGGTTTTTTTTGTGTCAAAATGACAGCAAGAACAGTAGTCTTTGTTTCCAGGTAAGACGATCCCTCGTCTAGCTGCGTACTTGTGCCCCCATCCTCCCCCATCTTGTACAAAAGCCCATTTAGTCAGTCTACTACCATCCAGAGACTAGAGATCCCTTCTCCAAATTGCCCAGAAGGTCTTAGGCTCTGAGGAGTGGTAGGAAGTGGTGTTGGCAGTAAGGGAGGTGGGTAGTAGAGGAGCCATCCATCAGCACCACTGCTCTTTGAGTGCCCTGGGATCAGTGCTACGCTGTCATAAAGGTGGCATGGCCGCCAGACAGTAGACTTCTGTGTAACAAAGACCCTGGTGTCTCAGGCTGGGGAACTGATCTGCTGTCTGTGGGTGGAAGGTTTTCTCTCATTGTTGTCTTTGGATGGTAATTTGGTGTGACATGTTATTGGGTCATTTGGTGCATCACCAGTGGTATACCGAATGACATCGTTGTGAAATCATCAAGCTACTGAGTCTGGTTCATAGTGTGCGTCAGTAGAGATGATAAGGCGATTTATGTTAGCGTGAGGATGGACGCTTTACAGTGAGTCGATCAATAAATAGCTGAGTTTACTGCGTATCAGGCTCCGGTTTATTACTTCAGTAAATTCCAAGGATTCAGGTTTCCAAAGTTTTAGATGAGAAATGGAAGGAATGTTTAAGTACAAACGCGTATGTCATCGGGTGCCGTCATTAGAAAACGTTTGACTTAGGCCTAAATACGGTCAAAGTAGACACGCCACGAAGACACCACAAACGAGATAATACAACACATCTATGGTGCAGAGTTTTCCTTCAGAAGTGACATAATTACTTCAGAAGTTCATATTTTGGTGTATAACTAGGAACCATTATGTACTGTATGTTATTTTTGTGCATTTGAGGGGGCAGGTAGAGTGTAGGGCATGCTTTAGGTTCCCAGTTCTGCCAGACAAAGTTCAGCCATGGGAACCCTTGGGAAATGGGAAACAGGTGTCATGCATGAATGCCTGTGTAGAAACATCCACATACAAGGTACTCTCTCTCTCACTGAATGGGATCATTTTAGTGGTTGAAACAACCCCTGCTTTGAGGTGTCTAGTTGAGGATATGACAAGCAATAAAAATCTCCGGAAATCAAGGATTAGGGGAGAGTGGGGCTGGTTGTCCCACTTTCATCTTACCTACTGTATACTACTAAGCCTGTCGATGTATTACACAAACTCTGTCCCACATTCACTGACAGAACAATATCTCAAGATTTAGAACATAAACATAAAAGTCATGAACATATCGATTTTGGCCATATAAAACACAGATGCTGTCCTCATCTATAAAAGGTTTGCAACACTGACATAGATCAACGGCATGAATAGAATAGTAGTACTACTTCACAGGTTTCCATCTGGAAATGTATCTTTTGCACTACTACTCCCAACCCCAGTCAAAACAGAAACACTGTAGGGAACACAAGGTCATCCGCAGTGCTGCGACCCTGGAGTCATGAGGAGATAAAGGACCATACTCAAAAGCAAGGATGATCTCTAATGATGAGGATATACTGTAAACATTCATAGCACCCTCCTGTTTTTTTTGTTTTGAGCACTGTCACAGACAACCTCGTTTTCCCCTACACAATGTGACAACAAGCCCTGCTCTCCCCTACTCATGTTAATGTTAACACAGTCTTACAATGAAACAGACTGTCTTAAAACCCACATCAGTGAAACATTTCTCATCTGTCCTCTCTTTCTCATTGCTTCCAAAGTCTAAAGCAAGAGCTCCAGTCAATAGTGTGACTATGTTCACCAGGGAACAGAGCCCTCATCCAATCAGTCTTGGGCAGGAACAACAGCAATGAACAGCCGAGTCGTGTAGACATGGAACCAGTCCTCCACTCCACTCCATTTCTCAACGCCTCCATCCATCCATCCATTCATCCACCCACCGCCGCACTCCAACTCCAATCAGGCCCCAGAGACAGAACCCGAGTCCGGGCTCGAGCCTGTGGAGTGACAGGCAGGCGGGGATTTCTGCAGCTCCTGGCCTGTGATATTCTCCATCCCCGCACTGTCTTTCATCAGGTCCTGTCCTTCGGCTCACAGACAGCTCAGAGAGAAGGTAAGGAGCTGCTAGTGTACAGTTTCACTGCCGGGCCCCTGTCTGCAGCACGTGGGAGGATGATTTCTAACACATGGAGCCCGGGGGCCGCAGAAAAAACAATGAAGGACCTGTCAGAGTCCCAGCCGCCCAGCCACCCCGACGGAACAGGGGTTAGTGATGTCACACCCATTCACACACCCCCCCCCCCATCCCTCTTCACCCTAGTCCCATGCTCCAATTAACACCTGTTTTTACACTACACCAGCCCCCACGTTAGAACAAGTTGTATGTTATCTTCTTATGGCTGCAGGGGCAGTATTGAGTAGCTTGGATGAAAGGTGCACAGAGGTGCCCATAGTAAACTGCCTGCTCCTCAGTCCCAGTTACTAATATATACATATTATTATTCGTATTGGATAGAAAACACTCTGACGTTTCTAAAACTGTTTGAATTATGTCTGTGAGTATAACAGAACTCATATGGCAGGCAAAAACCTGAGAAGTTCCACTTCCTGTTTGAATTTTTTCTGAGGTGGCAGATTTTCAACCAAGCTCTCATTAAAATTACAGCGAGATATTGATGAGTTTTCACTTCCTACGGCTTCCACTAGATGTCAACAGTCAATAGAACTTTGTCTGATGACTCTAATGTGAAGGGGGGCCGAAGGAGACAGGAATTAGTCAGGTCTGCCACGAGCTGACCATGCTTTCACATGCGCGTTCACATGAGGAGGACCTCCGTTCCACCGCTCTTCTGAAGTCAATCTAATTCTCCGGTTGGAACGTTATTCAAGATGTATGTTAACAACATTCTAAAGATTGATTCAGTACATCGTTTGACATGTTTCTACTGACTGTTACGGAACTTTTGCACATTTTGTCACGTTATAGTGGACGCGCTTTGTGACTTTGGAATTGTTTACCAAAAGCGCTAACCAAAGTAGCTAATTGGACATACGGTAAATAACGGACATTATCGAACAAATCAAGCATTTATTGTGGACCTGGGATTCCTAGGACTGCATTCTGATGAAGTTCATCAAAGGTAAGGAAACAATTATCATGTATTTTATGGTTTCTGTTGACCCCAACATGGCGGCTAATTTGGCTATTGTTCTGAGCTCCGTCTCAGATTATTGCATGATTTGCTTTTTCCGTAAAGTTTTTTGAAATCTGACACAGCAGTTGCATTAAGGAGAGGTATATCTATAATTCCATGTGTATAACTTGTATTATCATCTACATTTATGATGAGTATTTCTGTTGAAACGATGTGGCTATGCAAAATCTGTCACGTTCTGACCTTAGTTCTTTTGTATTTTCTTTGTTTAAGTATGGTCAGGGCGTGAGTTGGGTGGGTTATCTATGTTTTGTGTTTCTATGTTGGGTTTTTCGTTTGGCCTGATATGGTTCTCAATCAGAGGCAGGTGTTAGTCATTGTCTCTGATTGGGAACCATATTTAGGTAGCCTGTTTTCTGTTGTGTTTTGTGGGTGGTTGTCTTCCGTGTCTGTGTGTTCCACACGGAACTGTTTCGGTTTTAGTTCGTTCACTTTATTGTTTTGTATTTCAGTGTTCAGGTTTGTTCCATTAAATATTCATCATGAACACTTACCACGCTGCGCTTTGGTCCTCCTCTCTTTCTCCCAACGAAGATCGTTACAAAATCACTTGATGTTTTTGGAACTAGTGAATGTAACACGCCAATGTAAACTCAGATTTTTTGTTATAAATATGAACTTTATCAAACAAAACATGCATGTATTGTGTAACATGAAGTCCTATGAGTGTCATCTGATGAAGATAATCAAAGGTTAGTGATTAATTGTATCTCCATTTCTGCTTTTTCTGACTGCTATCTTTCGCTGGATAAATGGCTGTGCTTATTGTGGTTTGATGGTGACCATCAATCAATCAAGTTTATTTTATATAGCCCTTCGTACATCAGCTAATATCTCGAAGTGCTGTACAGAAACCCAGCCTAAAACCCCAAACAGCTAGCAATGCAGGTGTAGAAGCACGGTGGCTAGGAAAAACTCCCTAGAAAGGCCAAAACCTAGGAAGAAACCTAGAGAGGAACCAGGCTATGAGGGGTGGCCAGTCCTCTTCTGGCTGTGCCGGGTGGAGATTATAACAGAACTATGCCAAGATGTTCAAAAATGTTCATAAGTGACAAGCATGGTCAAGTAATAATCATGAATAATTTTCAGTTGGCTTTTCATAGCCGATCATTAAGAGTTGAAAAACAACAGGTCTGGGACAGGTGGCGGTTCCATAACCGCAGGCAGAACAGTTGAAACTGGAATAGCAGCAAGGCCAGGCGGACTGGGGACAGCAAGGAGTCACCACGCCCGGTAGTCCCGACGTATGGTCCTAGGGCTCAGGTCCTCCGAGAGAAAGAAAGAGAGAAGGAGAAAATTAGAGAGAGCCAAGATTTTCAAAATGTTCATAAATGACAAGCATGGTCAAATAATAATCAGGAATAAATCTCAGTTGGCTTTTCATAGCCGATCATTAAGAGTTGAAAACAGCAGGTCTGGGACAGGTAGAGGTTCCGTAACCGCAGGCAGAACAGTTGAAACTGGAATAGCAGCAAGGCCAGGCGGACTGGGGACAGCAAGGAGTCATCATGCCCGGTAGTCCTGACGTATGGTCCTAGGGCTCAGGTTCTCAGAGAGAGAGAAAGAAAGAGAGAACGAGAGAATTAGAGAGAGCATACTTAAATTCACACAGGACACTGGATAAGACAGGAGAAGTACTCCAGGTATAACCAACTGACCCTAGCCCCCCGACACATAAACTACTGGAGGCTGAGACAGGAGCGGTCAGGAGACACTGTGGCCCCATCCGAAGATACCCCCGGACAGGGCCAAACAGGAAGGATATAACCCCACCCACTTTGCCAAAGCACAGCCCCCGCACCACTAGAGGGATATCTTCAACCACCAACTTACAATCCTGAGACAAGGCCGAGTATAGCCCACAAAGAACTCCACCACAGCACAAACCAAGGGGGGGCGCCAACCCAGACAGGAAGATCACGTCAGTAACTCAACCCACTCAAGTGACGCACCCCTCCTAGGGACGGCATGAAAGAGCACCAGTAAGCCAGTGACTCAGCCCCTGTAATAGGGTTAGAGGCAGAGAATCCCAGTGGAGAGAGGGGAACCGGCCAGGCAGAGACAGCAAGGGCGGTTTGTTGCTCCAGAGCCTTTCCGTTCACCTTCACACTCCTGGGCCAGACTACACTCAATCATATGACCTACTGAAGAGATAAGTCTTCAGTAAAGACTTAAAGGTTGAGACCGAGTCTGCGTCTCTCACATGGGTAGGCAGACTGTTCCATAAAAATGGAGATCTATAGGAGAAAGCCCTGCCTCCCGCTGTTTGCTTAGAAATTCTAGGGACAATTAGGAGGCCTGCGTCTTGTGACCGTAGCGTACGTATTGGTATATACGGCAGGACCAACTCGGAAAGATAGGTAGGAGCAAGCCCATGTAACGCTTTATAGGTTAACAGCAAAACCTTGAAATCAGCCCTTGCCTTAACAGGAAGCCAGTGTAGGGAAGCTAGCACTGGAGTAATATGATCAAATTTCTTGGTTCTAGTCAGGATTCTAGCAGCCGTATTTAGCACTAACTGAAGTTTATTTAGTGCTTTATCCGGGTAGCCGGAAAGTAGAGCATTACAGTAGTCTAACCTAGAAGTAACAAATGCATGGATTAATTTTTCTGCATCATTTTTGGACAGAAAACTTCTGATTTTTGCAATGTTACGTAGATGGAAAAAAGCTGTCCTTGAAACAGTCTTGATATGTTCGTCAAAAGAGAGATCAGGGTCAAGAGTAACGCCGAGGTCCTTCACAGTTTTATTTGAGACGACTTTACAACCATCAAGATGAATTGTCAGATTTAACAGAAGATCTCTTTGTTTCTTGGGACCTAGAACAAGCATCTCTGTTTTGTCCGAGTTTAAAAGTAGAAAGTTTTCAGCCATCCACTTCCTTATGTCTGAAACACAGGCTTCTAGCGAGGGCAATTTTGGGGCTTCACCATGTTTCATTGAAATGTACAGCTGTGTGTCATCCGCATAGCAGTGAAAGTTAACATTATGTTTTCGAATAACATCCCCAAGAGGTAAAATATATAGTGAAAACAATAGTGGTCCTAAAACGGAACCTTGAGGAACACCGAAATGTACAGTTGATTTGTCAGAGGACAAACCATTCACAGAGACAAACTGATATCTTTCCGACAGGTAAGATCTAAACCAGGCCAGAACTTGTCCGTGTAGACCAATTTGGGTTTCCAGTCTCTCCAAAAGAATGTGGTGATCGATGGTGTCAAAGGCAGCACTAAGGTCTAGTAGCACGAGGACAGATGCAGAGCCTCGGTCTGACGCCATTAAAAGGTCATTTACCACCTTCACAAGTGCAGTCTCAGTGCTATGATGGGGTCTAAAACCAGACTGAAGCATTTCGTATACATTGTTTGTCTTCAGAAAGGCAGTGAGTTGCTGTGCAACAGCTTTTTCTAAAATTTTTGAGAGGAATGGAAGATTCGATATAGGCCGATAGTTTTTTATATTTTCCGGGTCAAGGTTTGGCTTTTTCAAGAGAGGCTTTATCACTGCCACTTTTAGTGAGTTTGGTACACATCCGGTGGATAGAGAGCTGTTTATTATGTTCAACATAGGAGGGCCAAGCACAGGAAGCAGCTCTTTCAGTAGTTTAGTAGGAATAGGATCCAGTATGCAGCTTGAAGGTTTAGAGGCCATGATCATTTTCATCATTGTGTCAAGAGATATAGTACTAAAACACTTAAGTGTCTCTCCCGATCCCAGGCCCTGGCAGAGCTGTGCAGATCCAGGACAGCTAAGCCCTGGAGGAATACGCAGATTCAAAGAGGAGTCCGTAATTTGCTTTCTAATGGTCATGATCTTTTCCTCAAAGAAGTTCATGAATTTATTACTGCTGAAGTGAAAGCCATCCTCTCTTGGGGAATGCTGCTTTTTAGTTAGCTTTGCAACAGTATCAAAAAGAAATTTTGGATTGTTCTTATTTTCCTCGATTAAGTTGGAAAAGTAGGATGATCGAGCAGCAGTGAGGGCTCTTCGGTACTGCACAGTACTGTCTTTCCAAGCTAGTCGGAAGACTTCCAGTTTGGTGTGGCGCCATTTCCGTTCCAATTTCCTGGAAGCTTGCTTCAAAGCTCGGGTATTTTCTGTATACCAGGGAGCTAGTTTCTTATGACAAATGTTTTTCGTTTTTAGGGGTGCAACTGCATCTAGGGTATTGCGCAAGGTTAAATTGAGTTCCTCAGTTAAGTGGTTAACTGATTTTTGTCCTCTGACGTCCTTGGGTAGGCAGAAGGAGTCTGGAAGGGCATCAAGGAATTTTTGTGTTGTCTGAGAATTTATAGCACGACTTTTGATGCTCCTTGGTTGTGGTCTGAGCAGATTATTTGTTGCGATTGCAAACGTAATAAAATGGTGGTCCGATAGTCCAGGATTATGTGGAAAAACATTAAGATCTACAACATTTATTCCATGGGACAAAACTAGGTCCAGAGTATGACTGTGGCAGTGAGTAGGTCCAGAGACATGTTGGACAAAACCCACTGAGTCGATGATGGCTCCGAAAGACGTTTGGAGTGGGTCTGTGGACTTCTCCATATGAATATTAAAATCACCAAAAATATGATCTGCTATGACTACAAGGTCTGATAGGAATTCAGGGAACTCAGAGAGGAACGCTGTATATGGCCCAGGAGGCCTGTAAACAGTAGCTATAAAAAGTGATTGAGTAGGCTGCATAGATTTCATGACTAGAAGCTCAAAAGACGAAAACGTCATTTTTTTTTTTGTAAATTGAAATTTGCTATCGTAAATGTTAGCAACACCTCCGCCTTTGCATGGGGTGCATGGGGGATATGGTCACTAGTGTAACCAGGAGGTGAGGCCTCATTTAACATAGTAAATTCATCAGGCTTAAGCCATGTTTCAGTCAGGCCAATCACATCAAGATTATGATCAGTGATTAGTTCATTGACTATGACTGCCTTTGAAGTGAGGGATCTAACATTAAGTAACCCTATTTTGAGATGTGAGGTATCACGATCTCTTTCAATAATGGCAGGAATGGAGGAGGTCTTTATCCTAATAAGATTGCTAAGGCGAACACCGCCATGTTTAGTTTTGCCCAACCTAGGTCGAGGCACAGACACAGTCTCAATGGGTATGGCTGAGCTGACTACACTGACTGTGCTATTGGCAGACTCCACTAAGCTGGCAGGTTGGCTAACAGCCTGCTGCCTGGCCTGCACCCTATTTCATTGTGGGGCTAGAGGAGTTAGAGCCCTATCTATGTTGGTAGATAAGATGAGAGCACCCCTCCAGCTAGGATGGAGTCCGTCACTCCTCAGCAGGTCAGGCTTGGTCCTGTTTGTGGGTGAGTCCCAGAAAGAGGGCCAATTATCTACAAATTCTATCTTTTGGGAGGGGCAGAAAACAGTTTTCAACCAGCGATTGAGTGCTGAGACTCTGCTGTAGAGCTCGTCACTCCCCCTAACTGGGAGGGGGCCAGAGACAATTACTCGATGCCGACACATCTTTCTAGCTGATTTACACGCTGAAGCTATGTTGCACTTGGTGACCTCTGACTGTTTCATCCTAACATCGTTGGTGCCGACGTGGATAACAATATCTCTATACTCTCTACACTCGCCAGATTTAGCTTTAGCCAGCACCATCTTTAGATTAGCCTTAACGTTGGTAGCCCTGCCCCCTGGTAAACAGTGTATGATCGCTGGGTGAATCGTTTTAAGTCTAATACTGCGGGTAATGGAGTCGCCAATGACTAGGGTTTTCAATTTGTCAGAGCTAATGGTTGGAGCCTTCGGCGTCTCAGACCCCGTAGCGGGAGGAGTAGAGACAAGAGAAGACTCAGCCTCAGACTCCGACTCGCTACATAATGGGGAGAACCGGTTGAAAGTTTCTGTCGGCTGAATGAGCGACACCAGTTGAGCATTCCTACAGCATTTCCCTCCAGAAGCCAAGAGAAAGTTGTCCGGCTGCGGGGACCGTGCGGGGGGGTTTATACTAACGTTAGTATCTGTACTTACTGGTGGCACAGACGCTGTTTCTTCCTTTCCTACACTGAAATTACCCTTGCCTAACGATTGCGTCTGAAGCTGGGCTTGTAGCACAGCTATCCTCGCCGTAAGGCGATCGTTCTCCTGTATATTATGAGTACAGCGACTGCAATTAGAAGACATCATGTTAATGTTACTACTTAGCTTCGGCTGTTGAAGGTGCTGACGAACCATGTCCAGATAAAGCGTCCGGAGTGAAAAAGTTGAATGAGGGAAAAAAGTTGCGAGGGAAAAACTAAAAATATAAACGGTAATTAAAAAGAAAAAAAACAAAACGTAAAGTTGGCAGCTAGCAAAGTAAAGTTGGCAGCAAAACGCACAGCAACAAAACGCACAGCAACACGTCTGCAAATTCAACAGGAAGTGACGTCAGACAATCTAGTTGATGACAATTGGCCTGTGACCTAACATAATCGTTTGTAGTACTTTCGCTGAAAAGCATATTTGAAATCGGACACTTTGGTGGGATTACCTTTAAAATGATATAAGACACATGTATGTTTGAGGAATTTTAATTATGAGATTTCTGTTGTTTGAATTTGGTGCCCTGCACTTTCACTGGCTGTTGTCATATCGATCCCAACAGCGGGATGCAGCCATAAGAAGTTATAGTCTGGCCTGGAGCCACCTGGGTCTGCAGGATTAAAGCTCTAACAGCGGTAAAGGCTTCAGCTGCAGCTCTGCAGCTCCCTCACACGTCGTGAGGGATACTGGTCTGGCCTGTCGTGACACCTCCAGCCCAGCTCACTGAAACTGAGCTTCCACACCGACTGGTTTTGGCAGTAGATTTTGGCAGTAGATGTGTTAGCAAGCTGGCACGTGTCCATAGGATTAGCTTGGTTTTGCCAGAAATGCAAGCTAGATGTGATGGCCACCGTTTTACGGGCTCCTGACCAATTGTGCTATTTTGTTTGTTTTTTTGGGGCCGATCCTAACTTTTTTTGAGCATAATGTTTCACCCATCGTTATATATTACCAAAAATAACTTCTGGACATCAAAACAGCGATTGCTAACCCTGTTTTGGATGAGGGTGAATCAGAGGCGAAGGACATAATTCTCATCCCAGACTAGGCCCAATTCCCCGTCACTCGGAGTGTGGGACACCTAGAATGCGCTGGCGAGTGGATAAGTCGCCCTTATCCTCCGTTCTATTGGCGAACGTGCAATCATTGGAAAATAAACTGGATAAGCGCCGTTCGAGACTATCCTATCAACGTGATCTGAAGGACTGCAATATCCTACGTTTCACCAAGTCGTGGCTGAACAAGGACATGGAAAATACATGTTTTATGTTCCGGGATTCATCCAATGGCATTGAGGAGTTCACCGGCATCATTAATAACTGCATCGGCGACATAATACGCACAGTGACAATACGTACATGCCCTATCTCAAAGCCATGGATTACAGGCAGCATCTGCACTGAGCTAAAGGCTAGAACTGCCGCTTTCAAGAAGTGGGACACAAATCCGGAAGCTTATAACAAATCCCACTACGTGCTGCAATGAACCATCAAAAACGCAAAGTGTCAGTACAGGACTAAAATTGAATCCTACTACATCAGCTCTGGAGCTCGTTGGATGTGGCAGGGCTTGCAAACTATAACGGACTACAAAGGGAAACCCAGCTGTGAGCCTACCAGCCGACCTAAATGCCTTCTACGCTCGCTTCGAGGCAAGCAACACTGAACCATACATGAGAGCACCAGCTGTTCCAGACGACTGTGTGATCATGCTCTCTGTAGTCGATGTGAGTAAGACCTTTAAACAGGTTAACATTCACAAGGCAGATTACCAGGAAGTGTACTCAGAGCATGTGCTGACCAGCTGGCAAGTGTCTTCCCTGACATTTTCTACCTCTCCTTGACCCAGTCTGTAATACCCACATGTTTTAAGCAGACCACCATAGTCCCTGTGCCCAAGAACGCCAAGGTAACCTGTCGAAATGACTATCGCCCTGTAGCACTCACATCTGTAGCCATGAAATGCTTTGAAAGGCTGGTCATGGCTCACATCACCACCATCATCCCAGACACACTGGACCCACTCCAATTTGCATACTGCCCCAACAGATCCACAGATGACGCAATCTCTATTGCACTCCACACCACCCTTTCCCGCCTGGACAAAAGGAACACCTAAGTGAGAATGCTGTTCATTGACTACAGCTCAGTGTTCAACACCATAGTGTCCTCCAAGCTCATCACTAAGCTAAGGACCCTGGGATTAAACACCTCCCTCCGCAATTGGAACCTGGAGTTTCTGTTCTCTCTACTAATGCACGGCAAGCGGTACCGGAGTGCCAAGTCTGGGACCAAACATACTCCTCAACAGCTTCTACCCCAAATTCATAAGACTGCTGAACATTTAATCAAATGGTTACCTGGACTTTATGCTTTTCACCCCTACCTACATGTACATATTACCTCGATCAGTCACCCCAACTACCACGTACCCCAGTACACTGAATCGGTACCCGTACTTCTTGTATACTGTATAGCCTGTATATAGTCTCGTTGTTATTTTATTTAGTCATTTTATTGTGTTACTATATTCTTTTGCTAATTGCTAATTTTCATACTTTTTAACTGCATTGCTGGGGAAGGGCTTGTAAGTAAGCAAGTCTACACTTGTATTCGGCGCATGTGACAAATAACATTTGATTTGATTTAGATTCATCAGATCTATTGTACTTGGATTCTGGTGGCTATCGAGAATGATGGATATGGCTGTGGCCATGTCACAAGAGTCTGTTCCCGGATGCCTCTGCCTCTTCTTTCATAGATGTAGTAAACAGAAGACATTGCAGCTCTTCCCATTCCTTTCTATTGTTTGAAAGCAGATAGCTGAGCACTACCAGAAGCCAGAAGCCAATGCCAGCATTGGAAAAACACAATAGAGTAGGATAGAAAAAGAACGTCACAGTGGTACAGGGAGTGAGGGCAGATCCCGGTGGTCCGCTGGGGTCCGGAGAGCCGCACACGCCAGACAAAAAGAGTGAGGAAAGTCATCCATCACAGTGGGACCAAGAGTAGGGCCAAACCATAACAGTATGTGTGTGAGTCCATTGTCAGCCCGGCCGGGGTCATTGTTTGTGACCGGGAACCTCAACAGTACACACCCTCTGGCCTCAGAGTGGGACTTAACTCCTGGCTTCTCCCTGGAGGGAGTGGGCCCTGGTGGGAATGTCCTAACAGACCTTTCACTATGACACACACACACATGCAGGCAGGCACATAAATAGAACGCAGACAGACAAACAGACAGACAGACACTACACAGAGCTGTGGGAATGATCTTCAGTATATCACAGAGGTAAAGGGAGAAGGAGAAAGTGTAATGTAACAACTTAGATTCGAGTGTTTTCTTCTGCTGGTAAGAGGAACTGGCTTACAGGGATGGTGGTGATATACACTGCAGACATTCTGTCCCAACGTCTTTGCTTTCAGGTGACTTACATACTTTTTATTGACTAAATATCGTATTTTTGAAAGTCAAGCAAAACTATTTAACTCAAAGGCCCAACATGCAGAACTCGCTCTGCCATTTCCTGGTTGATCAATTTCTAATAGTTCGCCTAATTTCAGTTTGTGACAAAACAAGAAATGTAGAGAATCATTGTACCATCTAAACTTGTGAAATGTATTTTCAATAACAAAAAATATTGGATTTTCAGCTGTTTGAAGCTGATGTACAAAACAGAAAGTAAAATAAGCAAAAACTAAACATAAGAATGGGAAGCATAGAAATAGTGCACATAGAAGAGATGCCTGCTTCTTAGACTTGGTTTCGATGAGGATGACAGCTCTATAACTCAAATTTCTATGTGAATTTGGCTGGGTCGCCCAAAAATGTACATATTGCAGCTTCAAACAAGAAAAATGTATAACTCAAATTATACATTCTATTATATTTCAATAAAGTCCACCTAAAATCCAACGTTGTCTAAGCCAAGAGAGTGAACGTTATTTATAATAAGGGTAACATGGAGAAAATCGGACCTCTCTGAAATGTAAACGGATGACCCTCCCTTCAGCAAAATATATTTTACCTAAACCCTCCCTGAACACTTGAAAAAACAAACAAGTGACCCTCCCCTACACCCAAAATTGTAATTAAAACAAACTGGATAGCAGAGAACATGTCTACCGTTTACACTCACTTCTTGGACAGACCAGAGCCTTAATTATGCACTGTTCTTTGTACTGTAAGGATTACACGGAAACACAGGAATTTTGATAGCGCACAGGGCTGCGAGCCAGAAGGTTGTGGGTTCGCAGACCACCATGGACAAGAGTAGGGGTGGAAAGATCTCCTTTATATCAAAAGCATTGCATGAATCTATCATCGTACTTGCAA
Organism: Salvelinus namaycush; assembly: GCF_016432855.1. Taxonomy (NCBI): domain Eukaryota; kingdom Metazoa; phylum Chordata; class Actinopteri; order Salmoniformes; family Salmonidae; genus Salvelinus; species Salvelinus namaycush. Next base: position 32,333,922 of record NC_052341.1, read on the forward strand.
GTGTGAGATTATTATTATTATTTTTTTTACATTTCATGCAATATTATGTAATTTTCTATATCAGCAGAATCTGTTTTTAATACCACACAAATTACTGAAATTACAGGCTAAGAATGGACAGAGAGCTAGGCCTACATGTGGGGTGGCAGGTAGCCTAGTGGTTAGAGCGTTGGGCCGCGAGCCAAAAGGTTGCTGGATCGAATCCCTGAGCTAACAAAGTATTAATCTCTTGTTCTGGCCCTGAACAAGGCATTTAACCCACTGTTCCCTGGTAGGCTGTCCTTGTAAATAAGGATTTGTTCTTGACTGACATGCCTAGTTACATTTAAAATGTGTTCGTTGTATCATATGTTTCCAAATCAATGTGTCTTGTTTGCAAATAATACATTCCGAGACTTCATTAGGAATTGGAGCGTGGTTGTTTCAGAAGTTATAGTCCTACCTTTCCACTGAAGACAGAGTAGGCAAAACCTGTCACAGAAAAATGGAAGCTTTAACTGCTTGCTACTCTTCTTCTGTGGCTTCACCCAACTAGAGGTCACAAGTGTTTCTGTAAAAGCTGTCTGGGTTTAAACAACTTCTATCGTACAGAATGTGAATAGCTTAATCAATTGATAGTGACAGAATAAGATTGCTTCGCAAGCAAAGTATATATTTTTTTGGTCTCCTCGGCTATAGAAGGTTGTAGCTCAGCCTCGGAATGTCAAAGAAAGGAACCAATGATATCCCCATATTCACCGGAGTCACGTCTTTCCCGGGTATTTTACAGCTTGTTTCTAGCATAAAGCATCGCTGACCAAAGATCACTTTATATAATCGGATCCGTTTTACTTTCTTCAAAATCGTAAACTAACAAGGAGTAGGCCTGTGCTTTATTTCATTAATAAAAGGTAGGCCTATGGCATACCCTCTCAAACCCCCTCGAGTCTTTTAATTTAACAGCCCTTCACTGACACAGAGCTAGGCTATTTAAAGAGGGCATGGTGGGTGGAGGAATTGTCTGTCAAACAGGTAGGTCTACCTCTTATTTCTTCAATAGGAATAAATAGGCTCCAACACAAAGACCTCTTGTTGTTAGTTAAGTCTAATTAAAATTAAGATGGTTGAAATTAATTATGCCTACTCGAATTTTCTTACTTTCAGCACCATGAGCTGTCCATTTCCGAATGACTGCTGCTTTCAGTTTCAGCACCACCATGTAAGTTACTCGAATCTGGCTTATTGTGAGGTCAATAACTCTGATAAATATATCGTGGGCAGGACACCTTTGACTCTCCTCCTGAACTTCCACTGTAGCCCTACACAGCACAGCTATTGGTTAGGCAGCACACAAAACAGTTTTTGATCAGCAAGAGCAGAACAGGCCAGGGCTCAGGGTTGGAATATCCATTGCAGTGTGTAATGCAGCCTATTTACAACATCCCAGCAGGCATCTCAGAAATAGAACTTTGCTCTATGCTTCTCCGAGCATGCACATCGTAGCCTATAGCCTATAGGCTATGGATCATTTGATTGAGAACACACTATATAGCCTATAGGCGCAATTAATATTGCGTGCCCAGCGGAGAATCAGAGATATATAGCCTAATAAGCAACTAATTCTAAAACACTGAGAAATATAGAAATTTCATCAATTACAAATTACATGACCCTCCCCGGGATTAGATTAAAAAATATATACTAAACCCTCCCCTTGATTGAAATTGAAAAACCATGACCCTCCCCAATTTTCCTCCAGGTAACCAATCTGTACATTTCCGTCAGTCCCTAAGTGAGTATCATTGACTACCAGCAGTTCTGAGCCCCTGTAGGGACAGTTTGTTCTAGTAGTCAGCAGGCTGAATGAACACTATCAAAACAACCTTGGGGTCACTGTGCTGTTTGTTTGCGTATTTACACTGTAGATCGGGATCAGGGCCAGCTAGTAGCTACTGAGACCATCTGTGCCAGCCAGTGTGGACATGAGTCAATATTTACCTACCACTCTGTAAACACTAGTCTACACCATTCAGAGAGGAGCAGAGGAGAAAAGATAACAGCATAACAGACTCTTTAACAACACGGGTAGATGATTATGTCGAGGGGCTAAGATCATTTTCCTCCCGAGTGGCGCAGCGGTCTAAGGCACTGCATCTCAGAGCGAGAGGAGTCACTACAGTCCCTGGTTTGAATCCAGGCTATATAGGGTAGGGTAGGCATTGTGTTCAATTGCGGTTTTGTCGCAATCCCTTCTAACGTGTCCTGACTCCTGCTCAGCTTGTAAGCGTTGTAGAAGGAAACAGAAAACATGTACAAGAGTCGAAGCTGTCAGGAATGAGGTAATAGCTAATAGCCAAAATTCAAAAGCTAGAGGGAAATTCAGAGGACGAAAACAGAAACCACTCCGTTTATCACGACCGCTAAATAGCGCACGGTGGAGGTTACTCAAGAGCGGAGGAGGGACTCGAGCGGAGGAGAAAGACAAGTTAACAGAAATTATTAAATGATGCCCCCTGATTATGTGAGGCCCCAGGTAATCGCCTGAGTTGCTTAATTCAGTAGTTCTCAATCCTGGTCCCGGGGACCCAAAGGGGTGGACATTTTTGTTTTTGCCCAGAGCACTACACACCTGATTCAAATCATCAAAGCCTTTTGATGAGTTGATGATTTGAATCAGGTGTGACCAGGATTGAAAACCAGTGTCCTAATTGTAAGTCCGCCACTGGGGCTAGGGTAGGGTAGTCGGAGAGGATACTTTTTTTACCCACTACAGGTATTTCTGCTTACATCATACGAGCAAACATGGCATACAAAATGCACATAGAGACCTCTCAAGGCGTAATGGAAGTAGTGCTAATGGGTGTTAAAGATTTTGATCAAGGCATGTACTACTTCTTTATTTCTCCTGCCAAAAAGCTGGGCAAGCGGAGGTTAAAAGCACCATCTTTACCATATCCATCATCATCACCAGCTCTAGCCAACTCTAAGAATCATCACTCCATCCTTTCCCATTCCATGAATCTCCACACAAACCCAAAAACAGGAAATCTAGTCTTACAGTGATCACGCTCAAATCTGCTTCTCTGTCTGTCTCTGGCGGAAGGGACGTGGCCAGGCCCAGCATCCAGGACTGTTGGTCAGGGCTCTCTGGATGTAAACCAACTCCTGCCAGGCTATATCACCTTTCAGGCCCCTGGCCCCTTAGGCCCCTGAGTTATTACAGGACAGATCAACCCAGTGCAGAGCACCACAGCAGAGAGAAGCCGTACCACATCCAGACCTAAGGCAGGCTGGCCGGGGGCTTCCGCCGCAGGTGTCAGCCTTTCTTATCCTCCGTCCTGTCAAGTCTTCTTGTTTTTGACGAGCGCTGTAATTCCCTGGCCCTACACCCATCCCCTGCCTTCTTCTCTTCCCTCGTTCCCTCTCTCTCTCAATCTCTGGGTCTGACAAACACAGGCAGTTCCAGATTTTTCTCCTTAAGACCTGGCGAGGTTGGGGGAACTCTCCCACACAGCCCCAGACCCAGACCAGACCACTCTCCACTCTCCCCTTTCCCTCTCTCTCCTTATCTCTCTCTCTCCATTTCCCTCTGTAGGTTTTACAAGTCCAAGCAGCTGGGCTCGTCCACTAAATCCCTTGGGATTTGGGATTGTTAAAAAGATAAAGCTCTGAGGTAAGTGACAGAGAGAACATTTGGAGGCTCAACACCAAACCCACATTAAAGTTTGTTCAAGGAGGGGCAAGGGCGGGGGTGAAGGGGGTTGTGGGTAGTGCGTCAGACTGGTTCCCACCTCATCTGCTCCTATCCATTTTTTCCTCATTTAAGAGTAAGTGCTGGGGTTTGTCTTGGACAGACTGTGGTTAGTGCTTAATACAGGAACGTTTACAAAGTAAGGTTTATACTGTATACTATACTACCACAGTGTGGTAGTTGGTGAGTTTAACGATGGTATGGTTTTCATGTGTTATTTCTCATGCTTGTGCTAACATCTAGCTCTTCTCTCTCAAAATGACAGTCTACAGTATGGACAGAATATACAATATTGATACTTCTGTGAAGGCTACATTGACAACTCTATTGAACTAATTTTTCTCTGAAAAGCGAACCATTTCCAAATCAAGACGATGACCAGCACAGTAATTCTGTTGTATCACTAAGAGGGCGGCCATATTGTTTGTGCTGTAACGGCTACCAGTGAACTGAACCAAAGCAACACCACCAGTCAAACAGCCTTAAACTCACAGCCCTGATTGAATATTCACCCTGCACTAATCCAGCCATGTTTTCTATCATCTCAGCTCTGATGCTGGATGGAGGCAGAGCAGCACCAGACACGTCTGACTGAGACAGGGGGAATGGGAAGGGAGCCCCCCGCGCTCAACACTCATGCACACCTCACCGTGACCTTTTGTGATCACCAGTAGACACTATGGAGGAAACCCGATCGGCAAGCGAAAACAAGAATGAAGTCATACTGTATCTTTATTTTAAGGGAGCCAGGCCGCAAGATCTGTGATATCCAAAGGAGGGGTGGGGAGTGGGGGAAGGACTGGGGGTCTGGGGGTGGTTTTTGCTCTCGGTTGTTTTCTGAACGCTTGCCAGGAAAGTTTAATGGCTGTGGAATTTGGACAGGAAAAAAGCGGAGCTGCTGGAAGTTTCAGAGGAAGCGAGGATGTGTGCCTCACGCAGGCAGCACCTCAGTTTGTGTTCTCCTCTCCTGGGCTGGAGAGAGAGGGGAGAGAGAAAGAACGAGAGAGAGAGAGAGAGAGAATGAAAGAGAGGGAGAGGAAGAGCGTCAATGTAGCTTTTCCAACCAGCCCTAGCCCTTGGGGGACAGCCCGCAGACAGACAGGACACAGTCAGCCAACCTCACAAATACCTGCATATACACATAACAATGCCCAAAGAAACATGTCAGACACACGTGCACATGCACAAATACACACACACACGGACTCACACACAGAAATATAGCTACAAGAAGAAATCATCAGATTCCACACACACCTTGCCCCAGATGCTTCTCAGTCTCGTCTCAGACACAGCGGTTCCTCTCTTCCGGGTCTCCAGGCAGGGAGAGGAAGTGGATCCAGTGATGAGGGTGATGAAGAGGGAGACAGATTCCCCCCAGAACACCATATCAGTGTTTGTCTGTGTCTGCGTGTGTCTACCCACGTCTCCTGGCCATGTCACCAGTAATGGCTGCACCTCGGCCTGCTCCCCATCCTTCACCCCACACCTCAGACCAGGCAGGGGCCAGGCAGACGGGACAACCAAGGGCAGACAGACTGGACAGGCCCCCAACAGACAGACTGGAGAGGGCCCCAACCAACCATGGGAAGAAGGCCCCTGCTGCTGGAGACCACCGTATCCATTACACACGCAAGCACGCACACACACACATGCAAACACACCCACGCTCCTTCACCCCACGCCATGCCTGGGGCCAATAGGAAATTCCCACACACTCCTACAATGTCCCTCACCCCCCCACAATGGTGTCAGGTCCGACACTTTGACCAGTGAAAAACAAACACACGAGGAAGAGGAAATGCCTGTGGACAAATGGGCCAAATGCAAAGTGACTGCTGTATATGGCACCCTTGTCCCTTCAACTGTGAAAAAGAGGAGGATAGCGGGCGTAAGGGCCACTAAATTTAGTTCCTGTCAGTAACTGGGGAAACCCACCTGATGAGTATAGAGCACGACCTTTGACACTGCAGCATCGCATGAGAAATAAACTTTTGGCACCACTGTCTTCCCAAACAAAGACTGGAGCTTTGCGGAAATCTACGTAAACAAACACATGAAAAAACAAATATCCAAGTCCAAACTTTAGGTTAGATTGGATACATAAGGAATTTACAGGCATGGAAGTTTTTTTTTGGTGTTGAACAAATTAGTGGCAATTGTGATTGTGACTAGCCTAAATAAATCTACTCTAAATTCCATGTACTATAGGCAATTAAGTTGTTTTCTCCACACAAGTCATGCTTTTTGTGACTCAATATCTATTTTTGTTTACCGGCCTTAAGATGCAGTGATTAAGAAATCCATCTTAAAACTCACTGCCAGACGAAAGTCTCTAAAATAATCTGGTCTTGCTCTGCACACTACACACTGAATTACAAGGATAAATAACACTACTATTTGCGTCCAAGAATGTCAAATGTTTCCCCAACAGCAATGGATGTCTTCAATATATAGCTTTCCACATAATCAATGACTAATATCTGTTGCAGATCAATTAAACCCAAGTGCATCAAAATACATATGGAAAGCAATACTATAAGGTTCTACCTCTACTCATGTTCTGGTGGTTTGTGGTACATCTTGGTTTGACACTTCACCCCAATATAGCCAAAGTAGAGTAGAGCAGAGAAGAATAGAGTAGAATAGAGTAGAGGAGAATATAGAAGAGTAGAGCAGAGCAGAGTAGAGTAGAGAAGAATAGAGTAGAGCACAGTAGGGTAGAGTAGAGACGAATAGAGTAGAGTAGAGCACAGTAGAGTAGATTAGAGAAGAATAGAGTAGAGTAGATCAGAGCAGAGAAGAATAGAGTAGAGTAGAGCAGAGAATAATAGTAGAGTAGAGTAGAGTAGAGCAGAGCAGAGAAGAATAGAGTAGAGTAGAACAGAGCAGAGTAGATCCCAACATGGGAAATTGTTTTATAACTCAGCATCATCAATAAATTACAAGGACAAGTAACAATGACACGCACCTGCACTTCAGTATCCATTAAAGATAGTCTGACTCAAAGGTTTTAATAAATCTTCTTCGGGATCGGTGTCCCTTCCACGGGAAGGTTGAGCAAACGTAGGCTAATGCGATTAGCATGAGGTTGTAAGTAACAATAACATTTCCCAGGACAAGACATATCTGATATTGGCAGAAAGCTTAAATTCTTGTTAATCTAACTGCACTGTCCAATTTACAGTAGCTATTACAGTGAAATAATACCATGCTATTGTTTGAGGAGAGTGCACAATTTTGAACATGAAAAGCTTTTAATAAACAAATTAGGCACATTTGGGCAGTCTTGATACAGAATTTTGAACAGAAATGCAATGCTTCATTGGATCAGTCTAAAACTTTGCACATACACTGCTGCCATCTAGTGGCCAAAATCTAAATTGCACATGGGCTGGAATAATACATTATGGCCTTTATCTTGCATTTCAAAGATTATGGTACAAAAAAATACAAAAAGAACGGTTGTTTTTTTCTTTGTATTATCGTTTACCAGATTTTTGTGTTATATTCTACTACACTCCTTTCACATTTCCATAAACTTCAAAAGTGGTTCCTTTCCAATGGTACCAAGAATATGCATATCCTTGCTTCAGGGCCTGAGCTACAAGCAGTTAGATTTGGGTATGTCATTTTAGGCCAAAAATTTAAAAAAGGGGCTAATCCTTAAGAGGTAAGAAATGCTATTGTCTATCCTAATCTGGGGAAACAAGCAACAACAACACTCATAATGAGAAGACATCATAAAATCAGTTCATCATTACACTCATTAAAAAGCCTCATGCCTGTGAATAAGAGCGACCGTCTAAACCTCTCGGTGGAACTTCTGAGCAGGATTAACCTGCTACTGAAGCTGCTCTCGTGCAGCTCTGTGGAGTGGGTGTGTGTCATTGTCCATGATCGGGTGTGTCTTAGGCTTGTAGCCTTCTTATGAACATGTCCTGCATTGATTCTAGACTGCAGCCGATTGTAGCACTGGCTTTAGTCCTCCTGGGCTATGTTCCCTTTCCAGCACACAATGGGAAGGCTATGGTAGGTATGGCAGTGTAGCCGTTGAATGAGCACGGTGGGAGTCGTTGGCTGTTGTTTAGTACTATACAAATATTTTTAAAAATCAGTATGCGTGTGTGGCTACATGCATGAGTGTATGCGCATGCTCTTACATGTGCTTACTTTTGTATGTGTATGCATGTTGTCTCTGTTGGCTGGCTACCTGTCCTGGGCAGGCAGGTCCTGGGCAGGCAGGGTGGAATAATGCCGATCAGGGGGAGTAGAGGGGGACAGAGAGGGGTCTGTTTACTCAGCTGTATGGCTCCACAGGTCCAGCCAGGGGAAAGAGGATGTGTTCAGGGCCTCATTAATCATGGCCGCTTTCGGAAGAGATAAACAAGCCCGGCCCAGCAGGGATGCTGCCTGCCGCATGATGGGTGGATGGGGGGGAGGGGGGGGGTGGAGGGGTGGAAGGGTGGACTCACACCAGGGGGACAAGCCGAACCACTTGCTGTCCGGTCCACATCTGCACGGGCGCACGCGCTCATAAATCTGCATTCCCAACTCGCCTGGACAAACGGACAAACTGGACACAGACGGGCAGTCCTAGTCTAGTCTAATGTAGTACACGTCCTTCTTGTGTCATGTCGGATTGCTCTTTTCGTCCGTAAAAAAAATTATACAGGACTTCATGCCCATCGGATGTAGGCCTCAATCGCACATTCAAACACGTGAAGGTCTTGCGATTTGAATGTCTCTTGTTAGTCTCTTTATACTCTCTTTCAATGTGATCAGTGGACGTGATGCTCTGAGAAGAATATCCATGGACAGTACAAAACAAAAATACAAACATTTCTTCACAGATCTCCTAGAGCTATTTATTGCCTTTTGGGTTGCCACTGAAATTCATCCCTATATCAACCAATAGACAGGTGTTAGCCCCGCTCAGGTACATTCAACCAGGACAGACAGTGTTATCCTACACCCTCTCTCTTCTGGAGAAGAAGAAAACCAGGTCCAGGTTTGCTCTGCTTCAAGAAGGCTTGCATTATTACTACCTGCTGCTGCAGCCTGTCTCTCCATCCCCTCCAGACCTCTCCTCCAACAGCCCATGTGTTTCCCAACAGGCAGGGTTTCACTCATCTTCCTGCACCATATTTCATCAGCCGGGGGGAGAAGGAAAGAGAGTGAGGAAGGGAGGGAGGGAACAGAGAGCAAGGGCAATCAGCTTGAGAGAACTGACAGATGCAATAGGAGAAACGTTTACTTCACCGCTCCCCGCTAAATGAGTCTTAAGATATTATATTTCTCTGTTTATGTAAGCTTTATGTCTTAATTATGGGTTGTGTGTGTGTGTGTGTGTGTGTGTGTGTGTGTGTGTGTGTGTGTGTGTGTGTGTGTGTGTGTGTGTGTGTGTGTGTGTGTGTGTGTGTGGTGTAGCTACACTAATTGGTAGTGATAGTCTCGGAAAAGTTACATCATTACAGTTTTTACTGCCAGTCAAACAAATGGATATGAGTGAAATACAGCGCTGTAGTGTGCTGAGTGAAGTGGATTCATGCCCAATGATGTGCCCTGGCCTTGCTCACTGCTCCACACCCTACCAATACCAGCTATTTACCATTTCCCTGTCTAACTAGTAACAGTGTAGAAATAGGTTACAGTAGTTACTATACAATAGGCCAAAATAGTGGACCCATTGGTGCAGGCTTTACACCACTGACGATTGTATGACTTACGAGACTAATCAAATGATCAACAAAAAGCAAAAATATGTTGCATTACTGTTGGCTTTTGCCTTCCGATATATGTATTGCATGTGTTTGTTTACCTGTTCTGCCCGATCCATCAAGCAGACCTCTTGAGTCGATGGCTCATTACTTTGCAGGTGCATATTCTAAATGTTTCATACAAGGAGTTGACGGAGCGTTAATGTTAAGATAGGTAGGTAGGCTGTGTGGCTGCAGTCACAGGCAGGCAGTTGATTCTAAAATGAATAATGATTATCGGGTTCAGTGACTTCAGTGACTGAGTGACTTGAACAACATCACAGTGCAGCGTTCTGCCGCAGCAGATTTTTAGGTCTTTACTGCCACCTAGTGTAAACCGAGAGAGTCACCCGGTACAGTCAACAGATGGTTTCCAGCGCCTAAGCTGTACCACAAATGACCACATGGTGGTGTAGTTGACAACAAAATGGCCATTTGCGTCACTGAAGAGCTATTCTCCTAGTAGAAAAACAACTCTTAAAACATTCACTTTGAATCATGATCTATGTCTCATTAAAGCACATTTTACAAGTAGTAGGCTATCCTAGATTGAGCAGCACCGATAATGACCTATTTCACTTGACTGCACCTCAAATATGGAGCCATCAGGTGCTTTCCAGCAAATCACCTTCTAGGCCACCAAAATATTTACGTCCAACAAACACAGGTCCCGATTTGTATTTTACCTACGTCATGTTGCTGAGAGATATCTCCATAAACCTTATCTGCTCCTCTCAGCTCCCCCACTGACCCATCTGTTGTGGGCCACAGCCACCTACAGTAAATGGGCACTCAGCGGAAAGAGAAAGAAAGAGAGAGTGCTAACAATGTGAATATATCTCTATCCATCTGCACATATCCAACCTCTAATTTCCGGAAATGTCCATGAGGTGGCCTGATTTTGCTACACTGGTTCTATTCGGCTAATATGTTGCATATGATTTGCCGTTATGACATCCTTGACCATTAGGAATACAAAGAGGGTCCAACGTGCTAAGACGCACTTCATCAAGGATGCTTGGCCTCTTGGTTTGGGGGGGGGGGGGGGGGGTCTGCAACACCAGTAGTTTCCTAAAAGGCCTAAAATAGAATACTACTGAAATATGAGTTTGAGTTTCATTTGACAGGGAAGTTATCTGCGGTGTATCTCTACCATTTGGCTGATATCATAATGGGAAAACGTTTCATTCATTCAGAATCTGTAACGGATCCTAACCTAGATTGACTGCGATTGCTGGAGAGAGCTTACGTAACAAGTCTCTGAAAGGCACCTTTGGAAATCACACATGATTACGCAATGGCATGTGTAACAGATAGCATAGGGAAAATGTTTTCATTCGCCCCGGCCAGCCCCACCCGTATCAATGCCCTACGCATCTCACCATAACATTATGAGCCCCGGGGACAAGCAGATCTATTCACATGCAAGTCAAAGTCTTCTCTGATCTTATAAGAGTGGTTCGTTGGCATTTAGAAAGGGTTGATCTGGCCAGTTTGATCTATGTTGCTACTTGACTAGACACTTAGCTATAATGGTAGAGACCTCTTCAGTGGGTACATGCCTCATGTCTCAGCCAGGGAGAAAGATAGTGGACCTATGATGCGCCTCCAAAGGACGACAGCATCTATACGGTATCTCAGATCTGACAGCGCCACCCTGGCTAGCTCCCATGAGAACGTTGAGAGAAATACGATCCAGCCCTCAGCTCAACATGACACCCTTGTATGACCATATGGTAGGAATGTGTGGGAACAACAAGTCAACAGAACAGCATGCTCAGAACCCAAACAATATACCCATATGTAAGAGACTTGAAGAATACAAGATATATTTAGGCTTAAATGGCTTCTGCATGAAAAGAGAGAATTCAAAGTGGGAAAAAAAATCAAAGGCCAAGTAATGTTGGATGCAAAATATACAGTACCAGTCAAAAGTTTGGACGCACCTACTCATTCAAGGATTTTTCTTAATTTGGATTATTTTCTACATTGTAGAATAATAGTGATGACATCAAAACTATAAAATAACACATATGGAATCATGTAGTAACCATTAGACCGGTGGAAATCTGTCCTTTGGTCGGATGAGACCAAATTTGCGATTTTTGGTTCCAACCGCCGTGTCTTTGTGAGACGCAGAGTAGGTGAACAGATGATCTCTGCATGTGTGGTTCCCACCATGAAACATGGAGGAGGAGGGTGTGATGGTGTGGAGGTGCTTTCTGGTGACATTGTTGGTGATTTATTTAGAATTCAAGGCACTCTTAACCAGCATGGATACCACAGCATTCTGCAGCGATACGCCATCCCATTTGGTTTGCTCTTAGTGGGACTATCATTTGTTATTCAACAGGACAATGACCCAACACACCTCCAGGCTGTGTAAGAGCTGTTTGATGAAGAAGGAGAGTGATGGGGTGCTGCATCAGATGATCTGGGCTCCACAATCACCCAACCTCAACCCAATTGAGATAGTTTGGGGTGAGTTGGACCTTAGAGTGAAGGAAAAGCAGCCAACAAGGGCTCAGCATATGTGGGAACTCCTTCAAGACTGTTGGAAAAACATTCCAGGTGAAGCTGGTTGAGAGAATGCCAAGAGTGTACAAAGTTGTCATCAAGGCAAAGGGTGGCTACTTTGAAGAATCTAAAATCGAAAATATATTTTGATTTGTTTAACACTTCTTTGGTTACGACATGATTCCATATGTGTTATTTTATAGTTTTGATGTCTTCACTATTATTCTACAATGTAGAAAATAGTACAAATAAAGAAAAACCCTTGAATGAGTAGGTGTGTCCAAACTTTTGACTGGTACTGTATTATAGATACCGCTATGAGGTCTTTCAAACATTTTCACTTTGAAAGTCAAATCGACACTTTAATCCTACTCCTCGTTTTTCAATGGTTCTGTATATTCACCACCTTACGGTGTGTGGTACATTTCTTTGGATTCTTTTTGTGGTGGTCTTATTCGCAGTAAGGTGGTTACTGGGCTATCATTTCCTCTGTGGTGGGAGACCATTTTCTGGGTCAGTGAACCCCACCAAAGGAGTGATTGAGTCTTAAAGGGTGCTCCCTCAAGCATGTGCCCTCTCCCCTGTCCCCTTGTTCCCAAGACAAAGGGCCCAACACAACACCCTCACAACATCCAGGAAACATTCCTGCAACATTCCTGCAACATTACACGTGTCTCGTGAGAGTAGCAGGAAATGAACCAGGTGCGATGGAATAATGTTAGATGATAACTCATCTCTATATGCTTTTACCACAGCATCTCTCTCTATAGTATCTAAGATCAGCGTTGTGGATGGAGCTGGTTTCAGCTCACCTGCCTGGGTTTGTGGGCCTGCTCATGCAGCTGTCAGTGGCCGGAGAGGAAGGGAGGGATCCATTGCTCTAGTGTAACGAGATTCCAGGCTAATCAGTGACTTTCCTGCCTTATCTCTTCCATCAGGACACTCAGGAGGCCGTGTAACCCAGGATAGGGTGATGTCATGCTGTGATGATGGGTAAGGTTGGTGGGGAGGGGGAGTGAGTGTGTGTGTGTATGTGTATGTGGGAGTGGGGTAGGTGTGTCATATATCTCCCCTTCAGTGAAGGAGAGGGGGGGTAAAGGCAGAAGACCACATGATGGTGACTAACTGGGGTGGTTATGTCCCTAACCTAGACAATACAAGATTAGGGGGCCTGGTTTGAGAGAGAGAGAGAGAGAGAGAGAGAGAGAAATAAATAACTTTTGTGAGTGTAATGTTTACACATCACCAGGGGTGAGACAGGGATGCAGCTTAAGCCCCACCATCTTCAACATATATATCAACAAATTGGCGAGGGCACTAGAACAGTCTGCAGCACCCGGCCTCACCCTACTAGAATCTGAAGTCAAATGTCTCCTGTTTGCTGATGATCTGGTGCTTCTGTCCCCAACCAAGGAGGGCCTACAGCAGCACCTAGATCTTCTGCACAGATTCTGTCAGACCTGGGCCCTGACAGTAAATCTCAGTTAGATAAAAAGAATGGTGTTCCAAAAAAAGTCCAGTTGCCATCTAGACACTGTTGCCCTAGAGCACACAAAAAACTATACATACCTCAGCCTAAACATCAGCGCCACAAGTAACTTCCACAAAGCTGTGAACAATCTGAGAGACAAGGCAAGAAGGGCCTTCTATACCATCAAAAGGAACATCAAATTTGACATACCAATTAGGATCTGGCTAAAAATACTTGAATCAATTATAGAACCCATTGCCCTTTATGTTTGTGAGGTCTGGGGTCAGCTCACCAACCAATAATTCACAAAATGGGGACAAATACCAAATTGAGACTCTGCATGCAGAAATCTGAAAAAATATTCTCTGTGTACAACGTAAAACACCAAATAATGCATGCAGAGCAGAAATAGGCCGATACTCGCTAGAAATAGGCCGATACCCGCTAATTATCAAAATCCAGAAAAGAGACATTACATTTTACAACCACCTAAAAGGAAGCGATTCCCAAACCTTCCATAACAAAGCCATCACCTACAGAAAAATTTACCTGGAGAAGAGCCCTCTAAGCAAGCTGGTCCTGGGGCTCTGTTCACAAACATAAACAGACCCCACAGAGCCCCAGGACAGCAACACAATTAGACCCAACCAATGAGAAAACAAAAAGATAATTACTTGACACATTGGAAAGAATTTACAAAAGAACAGAGCAAACTAGAAGGCTATTTGGCCCTTAACAGAGAGTACACCATGGCAGAATTCCTGACCACTGTGACTGACTCAAAATTAAGGAAATCTTTGACTATGTACAGACTCAGTGAGCATAGCCTTGCTATTGAGAAATGCCGCTGAAGGCAGACCTGGCTCTCAAGAGAAGACAGGCTATGTGCACATTGCCCACAAAATGAGGTGAAAACTGAGATGCACTTCCTAACCTCCTGCCAAATGTATGACCATATTAGAGACACATATTTCCCTCAGATTACACAGACCCACAAAGAATTTGAAAACAAATCCAATTTTGATGAACTCCCATATCTATTGTGTGAAATACCACAGTGTGCAATCACATCAGTAAGATTTGTGACCTGTTGCCCCAAGAAAAGAGCAACCAGTGAAGAACAAACACCATTGTAAATTCAACCTATATTTATGTTAATTTATTTTCCCAATTTGTACTTGAACTATTTGCACATTATTGTAACACTGTATATAGACATAATATGACATTTGACATGTCTTTCTTCTTTCTTTCTACTTATTATTGTTCATTTTACCTATGTTTAATATCTATTTCACTTGCTTTGGCAATATAAACATATGTTTCCTATGCCAATAAAGCCCCTTAAATGGAATTGAATTGAGAGAGAGAGACAGAGAAAGAGAGAGAGAGAGAAAGAGAGAGAGAAAGAGAGAGAGAGAGAAAGAGAGAGAGCGAGAGAGAGAGAGAGAGAGAGAGAGAGAGAGAGAGAGAGAGAGAGAGAGAGAGAGAGAGAGAGAAAGAGCGAGAAAGCGTGTGTGTGTACCTGTGAGTTTACTGCATGTGTGTCTGGAGGTTGGTTGATGAGGGTGAGAAAACATCAGCAGGGCTGTTTTAGGCTCATCTAACGATCTAGAGTGAAGTGGACCTGCAGCATCTCGCTATTTCAGCCACACCCGTTGCTGACAGGTGTATAAAATTGAGCACACAGCCATGCAATCTTCATAGACTAACATTGGCAGTAGAATGGTCTTATTGAAGAGCTCAGTAACTTTCAACGTGGCACCATCATAGGATGCCACCTTTCCAACAAGTCAGTTGTACAAACAGTACATGTATAGGTAGGGGTAAAGTGACTAGGCAACAGGATAGATAATAAACAGTAACCACAGCGTATGTGATGAGACAAAAGAGTTAGCGCAAAAAGGGTCAATGCAGATAGTCCGGGTAGCTATTTGGTTAACTTTTAGCAGTCTTATGGCTTGGGTGTAGAAGCTATTCAGGGTCCTGTTGGTTCCAGACTTGGTGCATCGGTACCGCTGGCTGGAATCCTTGACCATTTTTAGGGCCTTCCTCTGACACCGGCTAGTATAGAGGTCCTGGATGGCAGGGAGCTCGACAACGATGATGCACTGGGCCGTACGCATTACCCTCTGTAGCACCTTGCGGTTTCCATAGCGAGTGGTGATGCAGCCTGTCAAAATGCTCTCAATGGTGCAGCTATAGAACTTTTTGAGGATCTGAGGGTACATGCCAAATCTTTTCAACATCCTGAGGGGGAAGAGGTGTTGTCGTGCCCTCTTCATGACTGTGTTGTTGTGTGTGAACCATGTTAATTCTATAGTCATGTGGAAGCTCTCAACCCGCTCCACTATAGCCCTGTCGATATGGATGGGGGCATGCTCGGCCCTCCGTTTCCTGTAGTCCACTATCAGCTTCTTTGTCTTGCTGACTTTCAGGGAGAGTTTGTTGTCCTGGCACCACACTGTCAGGTCGGTGATCAGGCCCAACACCATCGTGTCGTCAGCAAACTTTATGATGGTGTTGGAGTTGTACGCCACAACACAGTCGTGGCTGAACAGGGAGTACAGGAGGAGCTAAGCACACACCCCTGAGGGTCCCCCGTGTTGAGGGTCAGCGTGGCGGATGTGTTGTTGCCTACCCTCACTGACTGGGGGCGGCCCGTCAGGAAGTCCAGGATCCAGTTGCAGAGGGAGGTCTTCAGTCCCAGGTTCCTGAGCTTAGTGTTGAGCTTGGAGGGCACTATGGTGTTGAATGCTGAGCTGTAGTCAACGAACAGCATTCTCACATAGGTGTTCCTCTTGTCAGGTGGGAGAGGGCGGTGTGGAGTGCATCATGTGTGGATCTGTTGTATTGCTTGCCTCAAAGCAAGCATAGCAGACATTTAGCTCGTCTGGTAGGCTTGCGTCACTGGGCAGCTCGTGGCTGGGTTTCCTTTTGTAATCCGTGATAGTTTGCAAGCCCTGCCACATCCGATGAGCGTCAGAGCAGGTGTAGTAGGATTCGATCTTAGTCCTGCATTGACACTTTGCCTGTTGGATGGCTCGTCGTAGTGGGATTTCTTATAAGCTTTTGATTAGGATATGTAAATACTGTCACTGTGGGGACGATGCCATTGATGCACTTATTAAGGAAGCAGATGACTGGTGTGGAAACTCCTCAATGTTATCGGATGAATCCCAGGAACATATTCCAGTCTGCGCTAGTGAAACAGTCCTGTAGCTTAGCATCCGCTTCATTGGACCACATCCGTATTGAGTGCGTCACTGGTACTTCCTGTTTGAGTTTTCGCTTGTAAGCAGGAAGCAGGAAGCAGGAGGATAGAGTTATGGTCAGATTTGCCAAATGGCGGGTGAAGGAGAGCTTTGTTTGTGTCTCTGTGTGTGGAGTAAAAGAGATCTAGAGTTGTTTTGCCTCTAGTTGCACAGGTGATATGCTGATAGAAAGGAGGTAAAGCGGATTTCAGTTTCCCTGCATTAAAATCACCGGCCACGAGAAGCACTGCGTCTGGATGTGCATTGTCTTGTTTGCTTATTGCCCTATACAGCTCAACGAGTGTGGTTTTAATGCATGCATTGGTTTGTGGTGGTAAATAGACAGCTCTGAAAAATATAGATGAAAATTATCTTGGTAAATTGTCACGCCCTGATCTGTTTCACCTGTCTTTGTGATTGTCTCCACCCTCCTCTAGGTGTCGCCCATTTTCCCCATTATCCCCTGTGTATTTATACCTGTGTTCTCTGTTTGTCTGTTGCCAGTTCATCTTGTTTGTCAAGTCAATCAGCATTCTTTAGATCTGCTTCTGCTTTTCCCCAGTCTTTCTTTTCTCGTCCTCCTGGTTTTGACCCTTGCCTGTCCTGACTAAGCCCACCTGCCTGACCACTCTGCCTGCCCCTGACCCCAAGCCTGCCTGCCGTCCTGTACCTGTAATAAACATTGTTACTTTGACACAGTCTGCTTCTGGGTCTTACCTTTATCCTGATAGTACGAACTGGCCATGACTGACCCAGCAGACCCGGGCCAGCTGTGCAACGCCATCTCCTCCCAAGGAGCCTCCATTGGTAGGCACGAGGAATTTTCTTTGTGGTCTTATAGAGGGGGTCCAAACATCGGCTGAGCCCCATAAACGGGCATTGGACATGCTGCTGGAGCAATTCCGTGGGTTGTCTGGGAGGCAGCCTTCCACGGTGGTAAACCCACCACCCCTCAGTAACTCGGCGGGTAGCAGCGCCGCCCCACCGGCCACTCCACCTTCCCGGGAGCCCCGCTTACCTCCCCCGGAACACTTTAATGGAGAGCCGAGCACCTGTCGTGCGTTTCTCTGTCCTGCCATTACATGGAAAATCCAGCCAGCTCTATATTATCTCTGTCATCGCTCAGCCACAACTCGGTGAAACATAAGATATTACAGTTTTTAATGTCCCGTTGGTAGGATAGTCTTGATCGTATATCATCCATTTTGTTTTCCAATTACTGCACGTTGGCCAATAGAACGGATGGTATTGGAGGTTTACTCACTCGCCTACGAATTCTCAGAAGGCAACCCGACCTCCGTCCCCTTTTTTCCCGTCTTTTCTTCGAGCAAATGACGGGGATTGGGCCCGTTCCCGAGAAAGCAGTATATCCTTCGTGTCAGACTTCCAGTTCGAGGTGAGTAATCGCTGTTCTAATGTCCAGAAGTTATTTTCGGTCATTCGAGACGGTAGCAGCAACATTATGTACAAAATAAGTTCAAATATAAGTTACAACGCAAAAAGAAACGAACAAAATAGCACAGTTGATTAGGAGCCCGTAAAACGGCAGCCAACCCCTCCGGCGTCATTCTAGATGGAGTGCAATGGAGGAAGCAGAATGTTCTGTTTCCTCTTTTCATAACTGTTTAAATGGCTATTTCTACCCTGTAAGCACCTGCAATTTACCACAGAGTAGATCAATTACACAGTAAATGACAATCACCTGCCTCCAACCACAGGAATTCAGAATAATTTAGTACAGGGCAGTTTAGATTAGTTATTTCTTGGTTCTGTGCAGTTGTAAATCGAACAAATACACAAGAAAACACCAAAGGTGTCCATTTCTACACATTTTAGAAGAAATAGTGAAATATTTTTTTAAATGTGCAAGGGTGCCAATATATTAGATGGCAATTGTAATTTCAAAATGACACAGATAATGATTCTCCCTCCCTCATACATTGACTTTATCTCAATAGAGAAGTAGATAGACCTCTAACTATTTTATTCAAACCAAACCTATTCAAAGCTGTTTCCTATTCAAATCCAGGCCACCGCTAAAGCTATGTTTCACATTTACATACTTTTGCAGACACTCTTATCCACAGCGACTTACACTAGTGAGTGGATCCATGTTCATAATTGTTTATACTGGTTCTCCGTGGGAATCAAACCCACATCCTTGGCGTTGCAAGTGCCACGATCTACCAACTGAGCCACACGGGACCAAATGCCCACCACTCTCACTCTTTTACAATTCATCAGTTAGAATCCTCCCATTAACCCACTGGCATTTCCACCCCTGTCCACTGGGTACATCTTCGTTATCTCCTATGTCTAATGGCAATAAAGCATGTCCACACTGCCACTGATCTGTCAGTCCCACATACCCGGCTCATCCCAACAGGAGGTCATTCATATACCAGGCCTCACCAATACCCAGATGGCACCTGATGGCTCTAGCGCCAGTGTCACATCCATCTTTCTTCAAAGAGAAAGGTGGAGTGCCAGGCATTCTCCACGTGTGGCCTATAAGCCTGGTATTAGCTTGGTACACTTGTAGCTGCAAAAGGTCGCCTCTATCTTCAGCATCTGTATAATCTTGTTGAGGTTGATGGTGGGTGCGTAAGATTTGTAAGAGTATTTAACTAATAGGACAGTGTGTTTAACTTGTATATGTCCACATACCGTATCGCTATATTTATATGATTTCACGTTGATGCATGATGTAATACGCATACAGGATGTTCGATTGAGCTTAGTTGCTTTGCTTAAGTCCATACCTCTGTTTTCCTAAGAGTGCTTTCTAACAAACGTGGGATTGCAAGTTACATAAGCATTGAGTCAACATGAATTACAGTCAAATATACAGTATGAAGAAACGAAAAACTACCAGCTGCAAAAGTCCAAGCCAGAACTACAGTATTTCTTGACAGTCTTGATATTTCTTGACATAAACTTTATGAGAGTGCTCTGTCGTGCAGTAAATCTGTGGTCAAGCTGAGTGACCTTGTCTTATCAGGTCAGCCCAAACCGGATAAACCCAAACTAAACACTACCGCCCAGTTGTTTGGAATCCCAACACAGGCTCTCGTGTTTGAGGGGAAAGGTCTAGGGGCATTGTTTAAACGTGCAGGGTTCATAACTAACTAAAACAAGAATTTGGACATAATTAGTGAGGCTCCCTTGTGGGAACAAAACTATAGTGATGCTAAATCACGAAACCTCAACGATATTATTTAGGAAAAGAGAAGAGGTGAGGATGGGTGAGAAGACTGGTTAAATCTGAGACACCACTGATCAGGGAATCTGTGAGAAGTGTATTCTTTTCTCAACATGCTCGAGGGTAGAGCTTTGATGTCTGTCTGAGTAGCATTGAAAGTGGACAGAGCCCTGCAGGTTTTTTTTGTACATTACGCACATCTATAGAATGATTTAAAAAATGTATTATTTTACAATTATTTCTCAAAATATCAACTTCTAATCAATAATGACCCATACTCAATCATCATGATTTCACATTTTCATTTTCCACTGTAAAATTCATGATAAACATTCCACAACAGTGAATATTCCTCCTATCCACATAGCCTTTTGATTAGACTAAGACAGGGATGATGAGGCACAGCACACGCCCCAAAGCCAAACCATTGGCTTTCCCCATGTGCCTAGATGATGCAGCTGGATTACTATAGCTGAAGTAAATGGGATTTTGGTTTTATCCCCAAATTAGCATAGAAATGAAGTGGAATCTGGGATATAAATGAAAATGTGGGCGAGTCGGTTGGAGCGACAATAGAGAGTTTACACAAAACCAGTGCTGTGGAGAGACAGAGACAGCAACAAGGCTCCTCTGTGTCTCATCTGAGCCATCCCGCCCTAAAAAAAAAAATAACTTCTCCCAGTCCCAGCTCTTCTCTATGGGCTCCTGATGTGTGCTGTTGGCTCGTTGAGAAAACTGGAGAGGGCCAGTCTAAACCTTGAATAAAGGGGGGTTTGCTTTGTCTCTTATCTGGAACCTCAGCTGGGCCAGTGCAGCTGCATGGGGAATTTCAGCCGGCTTCTGAAAACACCCCCATAAACGAGGAGATGATTGTATTCACCTGATTGATCTTTCATAGGGCAGTGCAGGCTATACAGGCTGGCTTTGGTGGGGCATGGATGGTGGGGTTGACAAACAAGCAAGTCAGTGTCTGTGGCAGGAGACTGAGACTGCAGGTGCTGAGCATGCTTGGGTTGGCGCGCTAGTCCTCCTCAGATGCCAATGGTGACATTTCCTGCCTGTGCCTATACACAAGCAGGCATCCCAGCAACGAAGCTATGTCCTGGGGGAATTAATAATAGGCCACCGGCGGGTACAGAGCACACACACACACACTCAGACAGTATACACACATAGATAGAGAACACACACACAGATAGACAGTACACACACTGATGAATGCACACACACACACACACAGCCGTTAAAGCTCATCTGTTGTTGTGGGGGAGGCAGGCTGAGCTAAGCCTGTCTGGGGTCTGTGTGAACTGCAGTGCCAGGCATTCCACAGGGTTGGCGGTGGGAAATCAATTTATGTGTTGCGGTCTAAGCCAGCAGCCAGTGACAATCCCTGCACCAGGCCCGAGCCAGGAGACATAAATCAGCCACTGCGCCAGCTCATGACTTACAAGCGTTCATATCAGAGAAAGTACACCGCAAGTGACTCTCACTCCCTTCTATATTTGGGGCAAATCTGTTCACTATTCAGGTGTATTCATAACAGGAAAAAGTGCCTGACTGACAGGCAGCGGCAGACACTGACAGAGACAAAACAACGCTCAAGGGTGAGGGTTCAAAACCCTGATTTGTATTTGTGTAGTGTCGACACCTATTGCATCTGACCTCTTGGCCTTAATAAACATAACTGGCTCTGGTTTATGCTTGAGTTATTTTCAGGTGAGCATTGTTTGCTGTTCAGGAGGATGGAGGAAGTCCGGAAATTAATGGAGACGCCATTGGCCCAGAGGAGTCAGGACATAGGGCAGGGCAGCCTGGATCCACATTTGGCAGCCTGGCACAAAAAGGATGTGCGATAAGTCCATGCCCAAATGTGTAGAGTGTATTTTTAGTTGCTATTTCACTGGAAACGTTTGTTTAGCGCGCACACACACACACACACACACAGAGAGAGACACACAAACACACACACAGAGAGAGACACTCACACACACTTCCCCTGCACCTCTTTCACACGGCAACTGTTTGGACTGGGAATCATCTTCCAGTTGACATGGCACGTGAGAGCAAGCTGCTCTTCCTCGAACGCCTCGTCCCTATTGCAAACAGCCAGGGCTGCCTGTCTTGTCTGCCCTCTGCCCACTGCCTGAGAGAGTATGTCCTGTTTGTTTTAATGGCCCAGAGATGCCCCCCTTCTATGGATGAGAAACATGGATGTCATGCACGGGTCAATGAAATGAATGGACATCCTCACGGGCATTGATGTATTAGATGAAGCATTGTATACGTAGCGTTATAAATGTGTCACTATTTGGGGGAACGAAGATTAAAGAATGAAAACGACACGGTTTATAAATCGTAAATGCTTAGTGTCAATTTATTATGAACATAGAATTCGTCGATATTACGGTTATTGTAACACAGTAACATAATACAATACTCTTTGAGATGTGATCAAGGACAAGAGGATGTATATGGGGGTGGGGGGGGGTGGGGGGGGGGGGGGGGGGGGTATTGGCAGAGATCTCTTGAGTAGCACAAATGGTTTAGTTCTGGCATGGTCTGGTCTGGCATGGTTCGACTCTGGTATGGGGACTCATTAGATTCCCAGTGGGGGTAATGGTAGAGGGTCAACCTGTCCCACCACGGAGCCACCGACTCGACCCAGGGCAAGCTGTCTCATAGACACAATAAAAAAACACGTAGCCTGGCACTGCTCAAATGAATAAAATATTTGGTGGAAAATAAGAATGATTTTCGATCAAATGAGCGGTACAAAGAATAGTTGCACAAGTACGTCATTTCAGAACATCGTCAAAATCAAATCAAAATCCAACTTTATTCGTCGCATGCGCCGAATACAACAAGTGTAGACCTTACCGTGAAATGCTTACTTATCAATTTTCTACATCTCAATATGAGTGAGCATTTGATAAAATGCCGGTGTGTTTATGTTCTATTTTGTATTAAAAACAGCATCCCTTCTACAGAGAGCATTAAAAGAGCCTCCTTTCGCTCTCTGTGGACTCTTCTTAACCCCGCTGACACATATCAGACTCAGACAAGCATACATGGCTATTAGCAAATGTTTTGGAAATTAGATAGGCTATATGAGTACTTTTAAGATAATGAAACATCTCCATTAGTTTCAGAAATGAACGACCACACTAAGCCACAGAAAGCTTGTTTTATACCAATTTTTCCCCTTTCATTTTCATTTTCATTTTAGAGTGCATGTGATAGAATTGAATTGAATAGAATATTTGTTTTAAATTGCGTCAGAAAACATAATAACACGACAGTGACATTTTCCTTCCAGCTCAGTATGATGTTTGGTTTAAACGCAACCTGTGACATTTCTATTCAAAAGGTGCTCCAAATAGCTGACCTCTGACTGAGTCAGTGAACAAAGTCATTTCTAGTTGTACATTACATACTGTAAAACGTGTTATGTAGCCTAGTCATTAAAAGTGAGGAGAAAGAGTGTAAGAAGGTAAACAAATTAACTTATTTGACAGTGTCTGGGCAGGAGGGACATTCAAGCTAGGGCTGGTTTTTATGAATGGAAGTTTTTACCTCTTTACCTCTCTCTCTCTTTGTGAATGAAAAACAACAGGAAAATCTAGTATAAAGGCTCTCTGAGTCCCAAGCTCTGATTGGCTGCCACTCCTCTAACTCCACCCATGGTTGCTAGGGACCTGGACAGTCTCATAGCCGATTGGTTCAAAGAGGGAACCTAGTTTTCATTCATAAATCAGGTCATTCATTAGGCCAAAGTAGAAATTCAACCCCTTGAAAGAGGAAATCCACCAATCACCAAGTCATTTGGCCCGAGCATGCGTCTGAAAGCAAGTCTATGTAGTCCAAATCAACACTCAAGTCGGGAAAATAATTGACTACACCCTTGTTTTTTGGGGGCATTTCCGACCCAAGCTGATAACACACTCATCAAGCTTTCAGTTTGATTATAGTTGACTCTTATAAGCAAGAGTTATTTAGTTGCCCTGTAGCCTGTACAGTCGAGACGCGACATTTGTTAATTTTCACATTATCCACAGTTCCATTTCCTCTCGCGCCGTTCGTGTAAATATGAAGTATAAGCTACTTGTTTTTGTAAGAAAAGCCTATTTTTATAAGTGCATGGTCCTATAAAAACACAATTTACTGGTTTGCATGTCGATTTTACAAATGAAAATCCAACATTGTTAGGTAACACTTCATTTGGATAGTCCATCTGTAGATGCTCTACAGACTATCAGAAACATTTCAACTAACTATCTACTAACCCTAACCCTGACCATAACCTTAACCTTTATACTAACCCTTATTCCAAACCTAACCCTAACCGTAACCTTAGCAAGCAGTTGCTTATCAACAGATAGTATGATAGTATGATCCAGACTATCCAAATAAAGTGTGACCCATTATTATTTCCATAAATCCTATATAAAGCCATTTATACACAACAAATCACATTTTATAACTATAAGAGCAAAGAAGAGGCACATTGCATAGGCTTACTTGTTGAGAGAATTTTGTGCGGTATCTGACGACTGTGCGAGATCTATCACGAACCAGCAGTAAAGGGTTTAGTCTAGAAGGGATACAGCTTTTGTAAAAAAAAAAATATTTTCGTTGCAGGTTTAGGAGGATTTACCAAGCAGGTTAGGAGAATTGGGTTAAGGTTATGAAAAGGCTTAGGGTTAGCTAAAATGCACCCTCCCCCCAAAATAACACTTTCGATGGCAATTTGACAAAGTTGTATTACATCTAGAGATGGCCGTTGTAAAGGGGGCAGCAGCTCCTTGAGTAATAGCTCGCCGTCGCTTCCCTCTGCATTTTTAGTGAATGGAGCTCATTATGTATGCAGCTTTCTCGCAGCTCCATTCACAACTATCGCTCCTCTTGTCCCTCTTCCCTCTCTCCCTGCAGGCTGCGTGGATATCATTCAACTCAGCCTAAATGACCACAAACGGTTAACGGATGGATTATAAAATGGATGGATATTTGGACCAGCAAGTGCCTTACACTTTAGCAAATGTACGCATGGATAAAGTAATGTATTTGTAAATGCTGTGCTCAGTTTTTAGGACTTGGCTACCGGGCTTTCTCTCTGATCGCCCTTTGCATGAGATTTGTCTGAAGCAATTGTGTGCGCGAAGAAAACTATTTTCATTCGCTTCTAAACTATCAAAAGTTCTGCACAATTGTTTTACTACATAAACTAAATGAGAGCTTTTATTTTACCCTGTTCATTAACACATTGCTTGTCTCTAGACAGAACATGTTAACGGTGTCACCTAGCAAATGGGTTAACAATTTGAGAGGGCAAATGGAACGATAGAGCGCGTTTGTGTTGCAACACTGTTGCAGTTTACGGCGACAAGCTGCGTTGGTTTTCTGTTGTGGTTGTATTGGGTTGATAATAGGTTATATGAGAGTAATTCTCAATGGTATTTGAAGGGACAATATTTGTTCAGTCTGGAATGATAACAAAAAAAGAAAAACGCTGAAAGTTACAACTCTATAATAATAATTTGGATACTACTACTAATAAAAAGAATAGGAGAATTCCATCCTTTTAATATCCTTTTTATAATGTAATATGTGATTATTTTGGTATTGATTGCCATATTGACTAATTAACTAAACCAATTAGTGACAGTGGGAATGTTCTAGGTAGCTTATGACATCAAAGGTAGGCTACATGTCATGTTTGAGTGTATTCCCCACTTCTGTAATATTTCTGATGCTTTGCAGAAGTCACAAGGAAATGGGCCCCTAAATAGACTGTTGATGGCTGCAAAAAGGAAATACATGGACACGGAATTACCCCCTCGGGAATCTGAAGGTAAAGTCAGAACTCCAAAGGAAGCTCTCAATGTTCCCTTTACGTGACACACGTTTACCTCGTCAATGGTCTGCTTACCAAAGCATCATGCAGATGTATGGCTTCTATTTATGGATTGATAAATATGACTTAACTTGCCTAAACTTGATCTAGCCGACATGACCAGACCATCTTGTGAGCACTGCTCTTTGATCTTGTCGTTCTGTGGTAATGATGGTTTTTTTTTTCTTCCTCTTTCAGACCTCTTTCAGGATTTAAGCCAACTTCAGGAGACATGGCTCACAGAAGGTGAGACTGACTGCCTGCAGCATTTACTTAAATTCGTTTTTTATTTTTTATTAATTGCTATGTTTCAGTGAGAGTGGCAATGATATATCATATCGCAACAGAGACTAGGGAAAGGTCAACAATATTTTAATGTGTTAGGTAGTATGTTTAAATATGCGTTTGATCTGTTGAACATTAGTGATATTGATATCCTGGAGGACCAACCTTGGTCAGACATATTAATATGGAAATGATCCATTACAAAAGGAGTCTATTGATATAGTTGTGAGTGTGTTTGATCTCAATTTCTCAGTTGATGACTGCTAGGTTGATGAGAACACATACCACCACGAAGCAGCAATGGCTTCAAACAACTCTCGATCATGATCGAGGTCTTTTCTCGAGAAGTATATTTATACAAGTATTTATTAAATCCCTACAGACTTATTAATATAGAGTGGGACTGAAAGAATGTACAGTATGATAATTACAATTAATTTGACTATTAGTCATGTGCAGGGACACAACTTTGGTTTTAGAAGTGGGGGGGGGGAGATTTTTTCAGAGATTTTTTTTATTTTATTATCTAGTCGAAAAAAACACTCCAGTCGGATAAAATAAGCACTGTTGCCTCGTTTTGTACCACATTCCAATGCTAAAACTGGGGGAGAAAAAAATGCAATTCCAGAATGTGGGGGACCCGTCCCCGGTGAAAGTTGCACCCCTGGTCATCTGTACCAAATATTTAGTTGACATCAGGAAAGGCCTATTTTACTTTACTGCGGTGATATTCAAACTTTTTAAACACAATTTTTTCGACCAGAATTTTTGGGGATACCATTTTTTTCACGGGAACTTCTCGCAACCACACCTCACCCTAAATCTAACTTCATAACCTTTAAATCGGTAAATTTCCATTTTTAAATAACTTTAATTTAATTGCATTTTCATCTCTTATCAAAATGAAAAGAAACCAATAAATACTCAATAAAATTATCTTTTTCAAATTATCTTTTTGAAAAACGTTTGTATATTGTCCCATTCAATAATCTGTACTCTTCATTTTTTGTTCCCCCAAAAATATAAAAAATATATTATTATTTACCCACTAGGGGTCGTAACCCCGACTTTGAATACCACCGCTTTAGTGAGCGTTAGACACACAGCACACGGTGGAGTAGCAAAACGTAGTTTCAGTAAAAATGTAGGCAGTAAAACAAGAACCGTTTCACTTTAAGAGGTGAAGAAAGGCTCGGGGAGTTAAAACATTATGTTGCAATTCACATGGTCATTAGTGATATGTTACGACAGAAACATTTCCTTGGTGAACATAGACAGGACATGATAAACTGTAAACATTCCCTATTTTGGCCATGTTGGCATGTAGTGTCCTTGCGTGCCAATAAGCCCAGCCAATGCAAACAAACAGCATGTTAGGCCCGTGTCACTAAAAGCACATAACGATGAAATGGACCTAGGCAGGCATCCGCAATTGTCATTAGTGTGGAGTTTAAAGGTACGATATGACGTGCGCTCTAAAGAAGCAATTATATGTTAGGACGGGACAACAACACTAAGGAATGACTCATGCATGTTTGGTAATGTTTGGTAAATCTGGGGCCCAGAAATGGAAGGGCAATATGTAACACTTAAACAACCCCTAAACAAGAAATGAAACCTGCTACAAAATGCCTGCCATCTTGAACCAGCCAAATTGATATCCTGTGATTTGTAGCAGACTTGGGTCAAATACACATGTATGTCAAATGCTTTCAAATACTTGAGCTTCAGTTGATTTTCTTTGCGTAATGGAGCCAATAGAAAAGTCCCAAAAGTGCAAACTCCAAGCTGAATCAAGTGCACCTCAAATCCTTTCAGACCCGAGACTGGTTTACAGTATACATGATGTACATAACAAAACAACCAGATAACTTATGTAACATTCTTTTGTTTGGCTCAAGAGGGTATCTTATTGCCTTAAATGAAAAGCAAAAAGTTAATGTCCATAAGTACATGTACAGGAGTCTTCAATTGCCAGTGCTGTGTTCATTGTAAAAGAGTAGTGGGTACACTAGTGATTACATGGGAGGTACTTCCAGACTGTTGTTGTGAGGAAAGGGGATTTCTAAAGTTATGCATTTTTTGCATGACTATCCCTAGACACAGCTTATCTGCTTATCTTGAAGTAACCATTTTTTCATGGTAGAGGACAGTTCACAGTAGCATCCTTAGTATTGACCATGAGTCACACAAGACCAAAATCTATAACCAGATCCTGTGAGAAGTCAAGTATTATCGACACAAACTACTTTAAGGAAGTTGTTGTGGATGCTTGAGTTGAGCTACACCTTTTTCACACTACTGAGCCGAGCTGTACTGTATTGGCCTGGTTACGCATCCACCATAATTGCTGGAACTGTGCTGGAAAGGCCAATGTGAAAAGAAAATACCCGAGCCAACACAGTACAGTTCGGGTCGGCACGCTAGCGTGAAAAGGC
Source organism: Salvelinus namaycush (assembly GCF_016432855.1). Lineage (NCBI taxonomy): Eukaryota > Metazoa > Chordata > Actinopteri > Salmoniformes > Salmonidae > Salvelinus > Salvelinus namaycush. Next base: position 32,362,468 of record NC_052341.1, read on the forward strand.
TTCAAGTCATTCAAATGGGCCTCCCTCTTATGAAAAATGATTGTTTAAGATGCCCAGCAAACAATGCTCTCTTTGTATCTCGGCCTCGGCACCTATTCTCATGCAGCGTCAAACTGGCAAGTTCACACCGCCACGCTCCACAGACAAAGACAGAGCCAACGCCAATAAAAGGGCCAACAATGAGAACCACCCCAAAGTCTGGTCCCTTTGATGTACATTTTATTTGTATTTAGTCAGCCATAAAGGTAACATCCATAGCAGAGCAGTAAATATGGGGTTCTGTTGTATGGGGTTCTGTCGGCTTTTTAAATATGGGGTTCTGTCGGCTTTTTAATTCTCTCTATAGCCCAGCAAGTCCTCCTCTTGGCAATCAACAGATTGCCAAGAGGAGGACTTGCTGGGCTATAGAGAGAATTAAAAAGCCGAGCTGCCTGAGTGGAAGTCAGTGGCGTAACTATCAAGGTGTTATTTAACCCTAAATAGTAGCTTGTTTTTGAGCTGTTCTGGCAGAACCCCTCTGTCCTGTTGCATTAATTAGAGGCCTATCATTGTGACTGATTGTGGTTGCAAGGGATTCACCCGCATTGTAAAAACTCGATAGCTGGAGGGAGTTTTCTGCTAGAGAGTGTGGAAGAAATAGAGGAGACAGGAAGGTTACGAGAGAGAGAGAGTGTTCAGGAGCTTGTCACATCTTGTCATTGGCGTTTATGACAGAGTTCTATGCTCCTCCCAAGATCTCCCATTGAGGAAAAAAAAAGTAATTCAAGGTGCCTGAAAACAAAAAAAAAGGAAATGTGTCTGCGCTCATATAAACACATTTTCTGTCTTGTGCTGACTTGCATCTCAAAGCCTTTGACGAGGTGTTCCTGGAAGCAAATCGGATACACACACGCGCACACACACGTGCACACGTTCACGCACACACACACACACTCTCCCTCTGTCTCCCTAAGCACAGGGTTGTGCTCTTGTCTACGAGCCAGTCGCACTGACGCTCAGATATCCTTAATGTTTCCTTTCTTCTCTTCCTTTTTCTTAGCTCGATCCAACGTGTTCCATTTTAGACACGTTGAAACTGGTGGAAACAATTTATTGTTTGATCTGGTGGACTAAATATTGGCCTCTGCTCTTTCTCATAAAGCAGCTTTATCCTTCACCTTAGGGCAAAAGTTAAAAGGGGGTAATAGTGTTACCGTATAGGAACAGGACGCAGCATTATATAAGAAATCAATGTCATTTATCTGAACATGCTCCAAGACGCCGTCATCCGGTTTCCTCCTCACAGGAAGCGTGGCGGAAATACGTGAAAGTGGATTTGAATTTCTTATTTCCTATTTTCGCTCCGTTTTCCCTGCTTTGTTTTGTGGTCTGTTAGCTGAAGTGAGACAGGGGGCCTTTTGGCTAGGTTTGGGTCTTTAACTTGGCTGGGTGATGTCACAGGCGCTGGCACTTACTAATTTTCTCTTTGTGGGTTCTATGAAGTTGCCCTTGCTCTGTTTAAGGAAAAAAGCCAAGTGTTAAGTATATTTGGTTATGCCAAATTTGAGTTTCAATTTGAGAGACTTTTTAATGTTAGTAAATTAAACTTCCGATTTGGTTTCCTATAATACTATACAATTTCACTTTCCATATTCTCATTATCTTAAACCATTTTAGAGTGGATGTGCATGTGCTTCCCATGTGGTGGCATTTTGTTTTCGTTCGAAACCATCAACTTTTCCTAAGAATTGACGTGCACCATTACGTAAGTGCAAGACCAAAGCAATTAAAAGGCTTATGAAAAAGCAGGAACCTTTCAAATTGGAGTCATGCCTGTTGTAAAGGTTTCTAGACCTGGCTGCAGGCGAGATTTAGGCCATTCAGCCACGGGTAGCGAATCAGATGCCAGTGTGCTCATGTCTCACTGGGTAAATTTGACCTTTTCACCCTTTGGGGCATTGGCAGTCCACTAATCTGGACTTCCTAACCTGTTTGTGTGGTTCAAAGTCCAGTGCTTGGGAGGACAATTGACATCGGAAATGTATTTGGATCTGAGCATCTCAGCAAACAGAAAAGTATAATACTATCAAGCCCTGTTGCACCCGTACATAATGGGCTGGTTTTGCAAAACGACTGCGACAATTCAGTCAGATACGGCCTAGATGGTAGGATAGGGTTAATTTGACTATAATGTCAATAATAAGAGTGTAAATTAAACTGACTGCAAGTTAAAATCAAGTATGAATACATTAATATTTATTTCACCAGGTCCGGTGTTTCTATAAATGTTGAAGATTTTTGATGTTTTTATGATTGAATTATTCAACAAAACATCACTCATTCACGCTAGTGGCCTTGTGACCAAGATCTAAATAGTGCTAACCTAAACTTGCCCTCAGCTCCCCCTACTTCTCTCTCAATTCCTCGTCCTCCTACCACCTCTAGCTTGACCTTAAGAACAATTTCTCAAAGGCTTCAAAGCAGGTGACGAATTCCAGAACACTTCACTAGCCGCAGAGCATCTAGATTGACCAAGAATGTCCTCTAGCTCCACTAAATGGGTGTAAGACTGACAGAAGACATCTCATTTCCTTCCTTGTTTAAAAAGCCTGTTTAGTCTCTCTGTGCTCTGTGACGGAAAGTACACAGACACAAGTAAACAACATGCACACATTTTACATGCCGCTGACGTCTTGTCACGATTCACATCAACGAGGGCAAAACATATCTCTGTGGATATTTGGCCAGGATTTACAAAGAGAATACGATTCCAACTGAATATCTTGAAATGGGATCCGTGGGTGGAGGAAAGGAAGGCTGCTCCACCTCTGAACTGATCCATTAATCACCACTTTCGTTCGATAGCTAGTCTGCGTGAGTGACAGTAACCCTGTCTCCACTGTAAGTGCACCTCTTAAGGTCTTAAATCACCCTGTGCTGCCATCGTTAGGCCTCATGTCAGAGCCAGTGGCATGTGTTCATGGATGCCAAGGGAAGTCATGCCCCCCTCAATAAAATAATAATAATTTATCTTTCTTAATTTTCCTTCAATTTGCAAGAGGCTGACTCTATCTCACCGGAGAAAGCATCCGAGCAAGCGAAACAGCACTCCTCTGTCTCTGTATGTGTAAGGCATCTATCTGATCTGGTCTGGTCCAAAGAGTATACATTATTGCCACCCGTAGCATTGAATGCAAGGGAAGCCAGCGAGCATTTGGCCAGCCTTGATCATTTAAAAAATAATAGCCAATCACAGTTTAGTTGAATTGAGTGAGCTCAACTGTGAATGGTCCTAGCGCACCAAAAAGAAATGGTGAAAGGAAGCCAGTTTGGATTTGGCTTCCCTCAAATCACATCACATCGAGAGCAATACGTCATTGACAGAAACAACTTGAATTGTTGCATCTGGTGGCTAGCTACTTAGCTAGCTAAAATTGTCCCTCTCCTAAATTAGCCATGGATGGTGATAGGGATTTGGACTTGTGGTTTTACTTAATTCTCCCAGTGGCCAGTGATTATAACGGCAAATCTGATCCAACCATAAATTCATACATTGTGCCCCTGGCCTGAGAGGATGGAAGTTCAATATGTAGCTAGATGTAGAAGCTAATGTTTACTAGCTAACGTTGCCCATAAAAAGGAAGTTAGGCTAGCTAGCGAGCAAGCATTTTAGGCAGATAGCCCAGGACAACAAAAAATAAAATTGTGTACTGTATGACAGAATCATAGACCGTTTCGTCAACATGAAAGAGAGGAGGATGGCATTGGCATTTCTCTACAAATAGGGTGAGTCAACATGTTTTCTCTACTTGCACGCACACACACACACACAGAAATTATAACCATGGACAGCCACATCTTATTTAGCTTAAGTTGATTGGACTAAACTGTTTTTGGTATCTTTTAGTTGTCAATGTATTAGACTAAGCAGAAGTGATTTGTTGAAGTTGAAATGGTGCTGGAATAGTGGAGGCAGCTCCTGTTTTCTTTGCGACTTGCTGTAACTCTCCGTGGTTCTAAGTCAATACTTGTTTAGTAGTCCAAAAATGTCGGAAACATGAACTTTCTTGACCATGCTGTAGGTCATGTAACTGTTTGTTACATGCAATATGCTTTGTGGACTTCACCGGACAGAGTTTGCTCTCCGGTTTTGTGATGACACTTAGCTGTGGTTGAATTTATTCTTATTGTCTCAGCCTTTAGGCTTATATATCACTGTAGCAAGGCATGTGAACTAACAGGTTATAGAGCAAACAACACAATTATCACAACACATAGGTTGTAATATGGCTTTTCTTCTGGCTTGGCTTCGCCAGGTATTTTACCCACGCACTGCTACTGGTCAGGGCATCGTCCTTCATACCAAAATACGTTATCAGAAGGGACCCAGAGTTTTTCCTGGTCAGGTCATGAGGTCAGGAAAAACTCCTGACACTAATTGAGGTCAGAACAAAAATGAGACAGTCAATAATCACAGTAACGATGCTTGACTGCGGTCAAGGCATAACTGAGGTTAAACCCTGCCAAGGCGCAGCTCGAAAGGTTAACGAATAAATCAGTGTTTGTGCCATCAAGACGTTAAATGCCACATGAAACGAGGAGAGCGAGGTAGCATGTAGCTGTGACTGAGTCCAACAGCTAAGCTTCATTCCTCCCTTGACTATGTGGTATTGATCTGTCGCTCATGGAAAAGTGCTGGCACACTGGAAAGTGTGGAAGTGAAGGTTGCTTGGCTGGACCCAGGCAGTGACTCAGGTTTCATGGCCAAGGAAAGAGTCTGACGAGGCCCAGCGCCGTGACCGCCAAGGACCATGGGCAGGCTGAGCTGAGCTTCCACACTGGCAAGGCTGCTGGACAGCATGAAGAACTAAGACTGTCTCAGTTAATGGAGAGATGTAGCTAGCATCAGACAGGCTAAGCGCGCATGCTAACGTAGTGCTCACTCGCCTAGAAAGGCTAGCATAGCAGGCTAGCATAGTGCTCGCTCTCTCTAGATAAATTGACAGACCACCAAGGCTAGCAAGGCTAGCTACATTATGCTCAACCCATGACATGACTAACGGTTTCTCTTTCTTTTCTGATTTCAGCTCAAGTTCCTGACAGTGATGAGCAGTTTGTTCCTGATTTCCACTCCGAAAACTGTAAGAAAAAAAATGCATGTGTCACTGCTAAGAATTCTGTGTGTGTGCGTGAGGGAGAGAGAGAGAGACTTAGATACGGGGTCAGCGTTGGGTTGTTAAACTGTTCAAGGCTTGGGCGGAGCTACTGTAATTGTCAAAGTTACGGTAATCTTTGCCTGGGAAACAAAGCATTTCCAAGACAAATACTTAATACGACCGACTCATCAGGTGTGAATTTGGATGCTACTATTGTCCTCCTCCATCCATTTGCATAGTTATGAAAGCTGAATGGATCGACCCAGGAAACCAGTAAAAGATCATTCAGAGTCCAGGTACAAAGATTCCCTTTTGTGTATGTCTGAGGTGTAAGAGGGGAAAGCAAATTCCTGTACTACACAACTGCATGGCTAGTATTTGAATGATTTTCCCTTTTTGTTGTGTTTCTAGACAATGGTGATTCAGGATCTGTAGGGGAGTGTGCGCTTTACAAACAGCGTCCTCCGTGCCCTTTTCATTTAAAGCCATTCATAGAGTTAGGCCCTTTTTATATTGACGAAAGTTGGAGATTCTCGAGAGGAGATTCTCGAGAGGTATCGAAATAAATCCTGAGAATATATACTTATTAATAATGGAATTTAAAGCTGTGAATTGCTCATGTCTCGACCGCTAGCTACCTTCAGGGGTAGCGCACAACCCAGGGCAGTGTAAACAGAATTGTCTCATTGAGTCCAGCATTCCTACAGTAAAAATATCAATAGCAGAACAATGTTTTTGGAACAGCTGAAATGCATAGACATTTTCCTTATATTTGAGAGTTTTTACCTGAAATTGCAGTAACAGCCTGTTACATTCTACATTTGGAGCCGTAGCTTTAAGAAAAATAATCTTGCTTGGCTGCCCTGCACTGAGCCACCTTCCAGGCAAGAAGCCATTTGATCTAGCTATGCAAGCAAGACCTGATCAGCTCCCCAGGAAATGATCAACGTTTTAGTCGCAATTTGTGTTTACCTCATATAATGACTTCCATGGTGTTGATCAAATGAAGCCTGGTTTGTTCTAAGGCAGGGGTATTCAACCAGGGGTCCCGCAGGGGGTCCGCAAAAAAAATAAAAAAATAATGTTTTTATGAATATATCGATAGCAACAACAGAATAAACAAATGTAGAATTACATACATACAGCATAAAAGGAGAATATCTTATTTCTAATGATGTCAACTTCTTTTCTTAACTCCTAATATTGAGCAAATTACACAGAGTTTCTACTGTCTTTGGTATTACACTTACTGGAATATCTGACATAGGCTTTGAAAAACCACCCACGAACATGCTACCACTGCGGCAAGTGCCGCTGGCTGCTGGTAAGCTTTCTTGACTTGGGACATAAATGTTTGCCAACACATGGCCAAATGTTTGTTTAACGAGCTAAACAGCTGCTCTTAGCAAAAACGGGTTTGGAGTTACCTTTCTAGCTAATAGGCTATGTTAAAGTTTACACTTCCTCTTCCAATTATAATGTGGGGAGGTCAGAATAATGAAAATATATTTACCAAATCTATTCATTTTAAAATGTTGATTACCTCTCTCCTTGTCATTATCATTCTCACCTGAGGATAAGACAAGATGTGAAAATTATTTTTTGCAAACATATGATGGGGGTCCCTGGGTCACGGGTTTGCCTGGGGTGGGGGGTTCCCTGGGAAAGAGAAGGTTGAAGACCCCAGTTTTAAGGGAACTTTAATACGCTGATATTGTAATGTAGAACTAAGAGCTAGCAATCTAGCTATGGTTCAGCATTCAGCTAACTGGCTAACGTTAGTAGCTAGCCATTATGATGTAGATAGCTAATGAGAATACAGAAATGATTTTGTTTAGTTTGCTTCCAAGCAAGCTCTATACTATACTATGAATGACACTGTATGATAATGTTATTTTATATTCGTATGAGACAGGTAAATGTTCATGTTTGATATGCTAACATTACTAGCTAGTGATAGCTTAGCTAACTGTGCTATTGTCTTACGTGCTAGGTACATTTAATGTGTGTACGAACAAGAAAATAAACCCTTTAATTGTCTGCACATGCTTGTGAATTGTTGCATTATTCAAGAGTGTAATATGCTCGGGTTGCATTATTTCTGTACAGCACTTTGAGATATCAGCTGATGTAAAAAGGGCTATATAAATAAATTTGATTTGAGAGAGTAATATGCTAGGGTTGCATTATTTAAGAGTGTAGCTAATATGTTTTAACTAAATGAAAAGTTGCTTGCATTGTTGAATAGTTTGCATGCTTACTGGCTAGTGTCTACTGTGATATTTACGGTAAATTTGGAGCTAAAAAGCAAGAATGTCACATTGCCAGCCACGACGAAAGGTAAAGCAAGGATGTAATGTCATTTGAAAAATCTAAATACACTACATAGCCAGAAATATGTGGACACCTGCTCTTCGAACATCTCATTCCAAAATCATGGGCATTAATATGGAGTTCGTCCCCCCTTTGCTGCTATAACAGCCTCCACTCTTCTGGGAAGCCTTTCCACTAGATGTTGGAACATTGCTGCAGGGATTTGCTTCCATTCAGCCACAAGAGCATTAGTGAGGCCGGGCACTGATGTTGGGCGATTAGGCCTGGCTCGCTGTCGGCGTTCCAATTCATCCCAAAGGTATTCGATGGGGTGGAGGTCAGGGCTCAGTGCAGGCCAGTCAAGGTCTTCCATACCGATCTCGACAAACTAATTCTGTATGGACCTCGCTTTGTGAACGGGGGCATTGTCATGCTGAAACAGGAAAGGGCCTTCCCCAAACTGTTGCCACAAAGTTGGAAGTACAGAATCGTCTAGAATGGCTTTGCATGCTGTAGCGTTTCCCTCTACTGGAACTAAGAGTCCTAACCCGGACCATGAAAAGAGCTCCAGACCATTATTCCTCCTCCACCAAACTTTAGTTGGCACTATGCATTTAACCACTTTGCGGCTGAGCCGTTGTTGCTCATAGACGTTTCCAATTCACAATAACAGCATTTACTGTTGACCGGGGCAGCTCTTTCAGGGCAGAAATTTGACAAACTGACTTGTTGGAAATGTGGCATCCTATGACTGTGCCACGTTGAAAGTCACTGAGCTCTTCAGTATGGACCATACTACTGCCAATGTTTGTCTATGGAGATTGTGTGGCTGTGTGATTTTATACACCTATCAGGACCGGGTGTGGCTGAAATAGCCGAATCCACTGATTTGAAGGGGTGTCCACATCTTTTTGGCCATGTAGTGAATCTTCACCAGTCGGCTCCTCAGACTCTCTTCCAATTTTCGTCAATCTGAATAGGCCCTTATGGGTGAGTCCGTTCAAAATTATGACGAATAGGACATTGGTATATTTAACAGAAAATTTGATGCAGAATTAACATGGCAATTTCAATGGATAAAGTCTCAATTAAACATGTTTTGAACATAATTTAAACCTGAAAATAAGTCAGAAGTTTTATAGTGTGAAACTTAGCAACGGAGTTCCCCCTGGCCCTGCTCAAAACCCATTAGCCCCAGTGACACATGCTCAGTGAAACATAGTGTTCCTGTCTGTGGAGCAACAATGAGGAGGAGGAAGTGGCGTTGAACCATAGGGCACGCAAGGGTCATGTCTACTTAACCCTAGGCTAACCCAGCCAATCACTGCCAGCTTGCTGCCCATGGTTGACCCTGGTATGATCCGTAGGGTCATTGGGGCTTCACTTTGACAGGCAGCTCACTTTTATGCAGTAGTCTGAGCAGAGACGGGCTGAGGTTGACAGACAGCGCTCCTGCTAGCTCCTGCTGTTCGTACTCAATGGCCAGAACACTCTTTTGGGCTTCTCTATTCAACATGATGTGATGGGAAGCTCCAAGTAGACAGGCTGCCATTGACATAAAGATATTCTTCTACGTGTTTGGGGTTGTGACTGGGAGCGAGTCTATTGAAGCCCCCTGCGGGTTAAATGAAAGCCTTGTCTGTTCCCATACCCAGTTATGCATTATTCCATCGAACTCATCACTCTTCAGCCTTGTAATATAGTTCTAAACAGGTGAGTCAGATGTTATGGTAACTCAGACTACAGGGCGCAAAGCTGGCAAACAAAGTCCCAACATTTTCTGGAGGCCGTATTGAAAAGGCGCCACAGCAAATCAAAAGTTGTTTTCTGAGTCAGGCTGTTACCTGTATGGGTGTGGAAGATAGAGGGAAAGGGAGCGAGAATGACAGAGAGAGCGAGAGGGATGGAGAGAGTAAAAACAGAGCGCCAGGCTTTGGGACACTGGAATGCTAGATGAAGGAGATGGGAGGAGGGGGGGACAATAAGTTATTGTGCAATACCTGCACATCTGGTAAATCTATCTGTTCCCTTCTCCCTCAATAACAGATAACAAGCATGCTCTGTCTGCAGAGTTCCACCGAGGGATGGTTATGTAAACACATGTCCTTTACCTCTGACTTATACTGTGTATTTGATGGAAATTGACCTTCACGCTTTTAATACAACACATGTGTGTTCCTTAACATATGATTCACTGAATACCGTTATGAAATGAAGTAAATCATAAAGACGGGATGACTTTCAGCTCGCGATAGTTAAAAAGGAGGGGGGATGTTGACTTTTGGGGGTTTGACAAATCCCCCTATCTGATCTGTAATGAGGCTGTTGAATACTGACAGGCCCATTTGTTCTCAATGTATCTGGCTGCAGGGAGGGAACTCAGTCGCATGTCAATCAAATCTTCCACACACTGAATGTTTACTTAGTTTCTACTTTTTAAGGTTTTGAGAATTGTCTAAGAGAGAATAAATAAGCCATTGATAAATGTGTTACTGAAATACAAGTTGGGTGGCAAGCAATAGTTCTTTGGGTTCCGTCAGATGGAGAGCAGCCCAACAGACACATCCCATTCATACATTTTCTCCTGAGTGTAAGAGGAAGCGTGTCTCCCCCTCTCCCCATTCATAAAAAAAGTGCCACAGTAGTACGTTACCCCCTTTGTGACCCCCCCGCTCTACGAGTGGATTCTCTGACCCCTCCCTCTTCCTGCCTCTGTACAAACTAAGCCGAGTTTTAAATCTGGACACCCCTAACTACCCCCCTCCCTCTCTCTCTCTCCTTTCCTCCCTTCTACCCTCTCTCTTTCTCTACACATTGAGTGTTCCAAGATGTGAGCTGATCCAGTCATTTCGGAGCTGTGTGGGCCGATTGTTTAGTTTCGGGCCTTGTAGTAATTATATAGGAAGTTGTGGCTGTAGATGCCGTTCCAGTCTTTTAGATAGAAAAGGGGAAACGGAGAGAGAGAACGGAAAGAGACAGAAAGAGATAGGGAGCGCAGTTGAGTGCGAACGCTCACAGCAGTTTGTCTCATCGGTCGGAAGCGTTCTGCCTCGACATTCATTTTCGACCTTCTCTCTTGTTTGTGTTGTCGTGTTCCCCCTGCTCACTCATTCGTTCAGAGCTGGCCCAATCAGTCGCCATTTGAAGCCGAGGGAGAGTGAATTGGTGAGCCTCTCCCTCTCTTTGCTCTCCTCTCCACTCAAACGAAAATAAATATGCAGCCCAGTGTTCTCAACTTTCCAAAATACAGCTGCTACGCAACAAAGTCTGCAAAAACATCCAGGCGACTGCCAGATATGCATGGGTACCATTCGCCCTGGGAGGACGATTCCTCTTCAATGTGTATGCGTCCATGCGCGCGTGTGGTTATACGAGTGAATAGGTCATTTCTCTCTCCAAACACACATGCATCCTGCCCACCTACACATGGTACGCACACACACATACGCACACACACATACACACTCTGCACACACACATACACACTCTGCACACACTTCAGCCCCACAGTTTTATGAATGGGCTGGTTGTGAGAGACTGGCTGAAGCAGCACATTGGGTCAAGGAGAGGGAATCTCAATTCATGAATTGGAGGGCCGTTATTCTACTACTAACACTACAAAAAGAGAGGGAGAACAATTGAAATGCTTTATCTCTTTCCATTTGGTTTCTGCTAATGTAATCCTTCAGTTATACATTCTTTACAAAGGACTTAAATATATTTTCCAAAAAGTGTTTTATGTCTTCTAGATGTCGGGATTTGAAAGAATCAACAGTTGTTTCCCCTCTTATAATGCACACACTAACATAATACTTTTGCCACATAATACTCAATAAAAACTGGCTTCTGTGGATGGAGTAAATGTTGATTCAGACCAGTCCTGCAGACCAGGGACTGTATATGTAGAGATTGAGCCAGCTCTAACGGAGTGTCAGCTCAACCTTCTGAATGGGCAGTAGTGTGTTTTTTATTACAGAAGAGGGGGGGGGGGGGGGGGGGGGGGGGTGCATGTAGAGGGAGAGAAAGGGGGGCTCGAGGCACGGCTGTGCTTTAACATTCTCCACAGCTGGAATGTTTTCTCTTTCTAAGGTGAAAAACAAGGGGGAACACACAGGCAGGGATGAGGCCAGTTAGTTCCACGTTAAGCAATACTACATGACCGACGAGAAGCAAGGAGAGCACGTCAGCAAACCACACATGGCATCACAAAATAGCACCAGCGTTAATTGGTGATGCCATAGTTTTTGCCAAGACAGGCAACTAGGGCTATCCCTCTATTTTCTCTTCTTGACTGAGTCAGTCATAGCTGGGGCCTGTTCAATAGGTAGAAAACGTTTTGAAAAGAAGTGAAACTGGGACCTGTACCTGAACTTAAGAACACCAATAAGAACACAGATGTGTCTTACTAAAACATGACCCTGGTTTGCTCATTGTTTACAACCGCCACATGTGACTTTAAGACGGGATGGTTGATGGCTGAGGCTGTGGTCTTGCTATAGTGACTTGCTGACAGAGGACAGGACGTGTGTGTGGAGTGAACCTAGTAGAGCTGTATTGATCCTAAAGATTCCCCAGACGGGGGAGGAAGAGAGGGAGGCGGAGGGATAGATGAAAGGATAAAGTGTGGATAAATCAGGAAAGGGGAGAGAGAGAGAGAGAGGAAGAAATAGAGAGATTGAAGGGAGCGATAGGGCGAGAGGATCTGTGGATGTGGCATGTGCTCTGATAATTACAGGGAGGTGTCCGGCCAGGCTTTCTACTAGGACTTGATGGGAACAGTGCAGCACGTGTTATCTATCTCCAGTCACGATAAGCCTGGTCTGCCCCCATATCTCCTCCCCTCCCTCCCCCATCCCATCCCTCCCTCCCTCACTTCAGCACTAGATGGATATCAGCCAGGTCAGTGGGAGCTCATTATATCATTTCAGTAATGGCAGGGGGGGGCGGGAATCGATCGGCACATTAAACATTAAGAGGGGGCAGCTATATTGGGGACTGAGGGATCGAGAGTGAAGAGTCAATATTGTGCCACATTAATCACACCCCTTGCTTTCTGCGATGGAACGACCCACTCGCTGCCCATGTCCTGGGATGGGGATGTATTGTATTGTGTCCACTAAACAGCAATGGGGGAGAAAGATTTATAGACGGTCAATGGCCATTCATAGAATACCACCGCAACGCACTGGGGATGAAATGGACAATGGATGAAGTGTGATTAATCTAAATGTTTAAAGAGATACAGGTCATGTTTTTTGTCAATAGGAAGGCAATGGCCAACTTTGATCCAACTTAGATTTCAGTGCAGCCGCGTAAACTTTGATTCTGTATCACTGTACATGTTGTTTACCATGCTATTATCCACAACACGTCCTGTGTCAGTGCTAATCGCTATTAGGTTCATTCATCGAGAAGAGGCGAAGTAGGGTCGGGATCATTCTGGTGGAAGAGCTGCCTTTTCTAAATCCTGTGTCCACGCCTCCGTGTCTTGAACACAGGATGGACATGACAGTCACATGCACACACACATTCTGATTCACGGTAACGTCTCTTCACTGGCTACTCCTGAACTGTTCTAGCTTCTCATGCAGGTCCTACAGGCCTATTGTCCTAAGGCTATGTACAGTATGCTACAGTCATTGGTGGGTGACATCATTTCATTTAACATATTAAGCACACGGGATATGAAAAGGGAATTTCCACGGTCAAAAAAAGTCAACCTGACAAAATGTTCAAATGATCTAGAAGTAAGAAGTGAAACTTGGATGATGGGACGTGTGACACTCCATACTCTGGTCACATGTACTGAGTTTCATTCAAGTCCGCCACATCCTCTTACCCAACACAACATCAAGCTAATATGAAACCAAAATACATCTGACACTTCCGTTTATCTTAAAGCGTCTTGATATCTCTCACATAGTTAATCGGTTTTGAAGCAACAAAGCCAAGGGAGATAAAGGGACCTGCCATGTCGCTTCACCTTCCAATTGCTTCCTGTTAATACTACAGTACTGTCTATCTATCGTGTCAGGCTCATTTGGCAGGTATCTGACAACAATGCTTTATATATTCAAGGAAGTCAAGTCGTAAAAACAATATCCGATCAGAAAGGGGGACCCGTAAATCAGATAGGAGAAACGAATGGTTAAATGGACCAAGCGTTGGCTTTTAAAGATGCCGAGTTGTCAGTTCGCCCATCGCTCTCTCTGCTCTTTCTGATTGTGCATTGACCTGAGAAGCACACATGTCCAGCACATGTTTCCATGTGCCAGTGGCATAGCTGCTGGATTGTCTCTCTAGTCTCAATGATGTGGAACACATTGAATCGTCGTCGTTGACTCGCCATTCCACTGGATTTTCCACTGATGCACTATTACACTGAACAAAAATATAAACGCAACATGTAAAGTGTTGGTCCCATGTTTCATGAGCTGAAATAAAAGATCCCAGAAATGTTCCATACGCACAAATTTCTCTCAAATTTTGTGCACAAATTTGTTTACATCCCTGTTAGTGAGCATTTCTACTTTGCCAAGATAATCCATCCACCTGACAGGTGTGGCATATCAAGAAGCTGATTAAACAACATGATCATTACACAGATGCACCTTGTTCTGGGGACAATAACAGGCCAATCTGAAATGTGCAGTTTTGTCACACAACACAATGACACAGATGTTTCAAGTTTTGAGGGAGAGTGCAATTGGTATGCTGACCGCAGGAATGTCCACCAGAGCTGTTGCCAGAAAACTGAATGTTGATTTCTCTACCATAAGCCGCTTCCAATGTCGTTTTAGAGAATTTGGCAGTACGTCCAACTGGTCTCACAACCGCAGACCACGTGTATGGCGTCGTGTGGGCGAGAGGTTTGGTGATGTCAGCGTTGTGAACAGAGTGCCCCATGGTGGCGGTGGGGTCATAGTATGGGCAGGCATAAGCTACGGACAATGCACACAATTGAATCTTATCGATGGCAATTTAAATGCTCAGAGATACCGTGACGAGATCCTGAGGCCCATTGTCGTGCCATTCATCCTCTGCCATCACCACATGTTTCAGCTTGATAATGCACACCCCGATGTTGCAAGGATCTGTACACAATTCCTGGAAGCTGAACATGTCCAAGTTCTTCCATGGCTTGCATACTCACCAGACATATTGAGCATGTTTGGGATGCTCTGGATTGATGTGTACAACAGTATGTTCCACTTCCCGCCAATATCCACCAACTTCGCACAGCCATTGAAGAGGAGTGGGACAACAATCCACAGGCCACAATCAACAGCCTGCTCAACTCTATGCGAAATAAATGTGTTGCGCTGAATGAGGCAAATGGTAGTCACACCAGATATGACTGGTTTTCTGATCCACGACCCTATTTTTCTTTTAAAAGGTATCTGTAACCAACAGATGCTTATCTGTATTCCCAGTCATATGCAATCCATAGATTAGGGCCTAATGAATGTATTTCTGTAACAGCAGTCGTCCTCTTCTTCCTCTGAAGAGGTGTAACAAGGATCAGACCAATACGCAGCGTGGTAAGTGCTCATGATGATTTATTAAAACCGAACACTGAAATACAAAAACAATAAACGATGTACAGAAAACCGAAACAGTACCGTGTGGTGAAAAAACACTAACACGGAAACAAACACCCACAAACCAACAGTGAAACCCAGGCTACCTAAGTATGATTCTCAATCAGAGACAACTAACGACACCTGCCTCTGATTGAGAATCATACTAGGCCGAAACAGAAACCTAAACATAGAAACACAAAACATAGACTGCCCACCCCAACTCACGCCCTGACCATACAAAATAAAGACAAAACAAAGGAAAATTAAGGTCAGAACGTGACAGTACCCCCCCCCCCCCCCCCCCCCCCCCCCCCCCCCCCCCAAGGTGCGGACTCCGGCCGCAAAACCTGAACCTATAGGGGAGGGTCTGGGTGGGCGTCTGTCCGTGGTGGCGGTTCTGGCGCGGGACGTGGACCCCACTTCACCCTAGTTCTAATGCGCCTCTTCGCCCGCCTCCGTGGCCTCTTAGGAACGGCGACCCTCGCCGCCAACCTAGGACTGGCAACCCTACTAAAAGGCCCCCCTGGACTGAGGGGCAGCTCCGGACTGAGGGGCAGCTCCGGACTGAGGGGCAGCTCCGGACTGAGGGGCAGCTCCGGACTGAGGGGCAGCTCCGGACTGAGGGGCAGCTCAGGACTGAGGGGCAGTTCAGGACTGAGGGGCAGCTCCGGACTGAAGAGCAGCTCCGGCATCGCCGGCGTGACAGGCGGCTCTGGCAGCTCCTGGCTGGCTGGCGGATCTGGCAGCTCCTGGCTGGCTGGCGGCTCTGGAAGCTCCTGGCTGGCTGGCGGCTCCTGGCTGGCGGCTCCTGGCTGGCTGGCGGCTCTGGCGGCACCTGGCTGGCTGGCGGCTCCTGGCTGGCTGGCGGCTCCTGGCTGGCTGGCGGCTCTGGCGGCTCCTGGCTGTCTGGCGGCTCCTGGCTGGCGGGCGGCTCTGACGGCTCAGGACAGACGGGCGGCTCTGACGGCTCAGGACAGACGGGCGGCTCAGACGGCGCTGGGCAGACGGGCAGCGCAGGCGGCGCTGGGCAGACGGGCACACATGTAGGTAGGAGACGGAGAGACAGCCTGGTGCGTGGGGCTGCCACAGGACCCACCAGGCTGGGGAGACCTACAGGAGGCTTGGTGTTAGGAGGAGGCACCTGAAGGACCGGGCTGTGGGGGAGCACTGGAGCTCTGGTGCAAAGTCTTGACACCACTCCCCCAGGCTGGATAACTACTCTAGCCCGGACCCTCCAGAGTGCAGGCACAGGTTGAACCGGGCTGTGGGTGAGCACTGGAGATCTAGTGCCTACTACGCGCACCTCTCCATTAGGCTCCACTTCCACATTTGACCGGCACGAGCGGAGCGCAGGCAGAGGACGCACTGCACCCTCCCAGCGCCCCGGAGACACAGCACGCAGAGCCGGCGCAGGATACCCTGGACCGAAACGGCGTACCGGAGACCAGACACGCTGAGCAGGCACAATACGCCCTGGCTGGATGCCCACACTCAAATGACACTTTCGGGGGGCTGCCCTATAGCGCACCGGGCTATGGGCACGTACTGGCGACACCGTGCGCTTAACCGCATAACACGGTGCCTGACCAGTAACCCGCTGCTTATAATAAGCACGAGGAGTGAGCTCAGGTCTGCTACCTGGCTTAGCCACACTCCTCGTGTGCCCCCCTCCCCAAAAAAATGTTGGGGCTGCCTCTCGTACCTGTCGCGCTGCCTCCTCATATCGCCGCCGCTCAGCTTTCGCTGCCTCCAGCTCTGCTTTGGGGCGGCGATATTCCCCAGCCTGTACCCAGGGTCCTTTCCCATCCAGAATCTCCTCCCAGGTCCAGGAGTCCTGCGATCGCTGCTGCCCGATACCACGCTGCTTGGTCCTTGGTTGGTGGGTGTTTCTGTAATGGCAGTCGTCCTCTTCTTCCTCTGAAGAGGTGTAACAAGGATCAGACCAATACGCAGCGTGGTAAGTGCTCATGATGATTTATTAAAATCGAACACTGAAATACAAAAACAATAAATGATGTGCAGAAAACCGAAACAGTACCGTGTGGTGAAAAAACACTAACACGGAAACAAACACCCACAAACCAACAGTGAAACCCAGGCTACCTAAGTATGATTCTCAATCAGAGACAACTAACGACACCTGCCTCTGATTGAGAATCATACTAGGCCGAAACAGAAACCTAAACATAGAAACACAAAACATAGACTGCCCACCCCAACTCACGCCCTGACCATACAAAATAAAGACAAAACAAAGGAAAATAAAGGTCAGAACGTGACAATTTCAATTGACTGATTTACTTATATAAACTGTATCTCAGTCAAATCTTTGAAATTGTTGCATGTTGCGATTATATTTTTGTTCAGTATACATTATACATACAGTACTTTCAATGTGTGGGCCAACATACTTGGAATGAAAATGTCAGCATTTAAATTTCACCTAAATGTTTACAGTGAGTGAAATTGAATGCCATTATTCTGTACTTGATAGGGTTGAAAGTTACAGCAGTGGCAACAAGCCCAGTTGAAAATAAGAATCACTTCAACAGAAAAGGTGCCAGAATTAGTTGTAGGTGAAGCAGCATGTGTTGATATATTTGACCTTTGCCATCATAACATACCGTATACAACTATTGTTGAGCCGGTCCACAGAGTCAGACAGAGGAATGCTATATAACATATCTCAGAAAACAATTTAGTTCCCTTCAAAACCTTTAGAGCCATTGTGATATTATAATCCTTGTTGTTTTTATGGATCTGTCATCGTTGGGATCAATTGGCCGGTGGGGGACCAGGTCTCTCTCTCTCTCTCTGGCTTTTTAGAAAGAGTAATACTAATACCAATGCAAGAAATGCTATATCATTAACATTCAAGGAAAAGTCCTGTGACAGTTGAAATACACCTCCATTCATTCTCATGGTTTACCTATGGCAGTAGTTTGCAATACTATTCACCCTATTTGACATTGCCCCCCTCCCCCACCCCGCGGGCCAAACATTTTAGTGGCCCCCCCTCTTGACGGTGAAAATACAAATGTATGTTTTAAAGTAAATTTCCTGCAATTCTACACATTTTGCCATGACTTATACCATGTTAATTATGTTTAGGCGAGAGGGACTAACAAAATCAATAGTGGCTCCCTAGAGGTCAGGGCCCCTGGGCATGTGACCGGTCGGTATTCAGCCATAAGCGACATAAGCGGTCACTGGAAGTCACTCAATTAGCTAAAATGGCTAATTGAGTGACTTCCAGTGACTGACATTACTGACTGCTGGTGCACAACCAAATTTCGAACTTGTGTATTCTACTATTCTAACTCTCAACAGTAAGTTGAGACCCTGACTGAGTTTTGGGGGGGCCCCCTAGCGGCCTGGGGACCTAAGCGACCGCTTATGTCGCTTATGCCTGGAACCGGCCCTGAACCAGAATGATAAGTCACTGGGAAGCTCACTAGCTGGCTGGCGGGTACAGAAGCTGTCACGGCCTGCAGACTTCCAGAGACTTCCCATCCCAGAGATAAACACCCCAATGTAAAGTTCTCCAGATCCTCTCTCATTGAGTTCAGGTTTAAATTCCCCTAGAGGAGAACCTTTAATGGTAGGAAATGCTCTGTATAAAATAAACTGAGAAGTTTACAGGGGAGGGGAGTTTCCTACCTGGCATTCAAACCTGGCTGCCACTTGTTTGATCATTGCCATTAGCTACCAAGCTATGATTGGAATCCTGAACAAACTGAAGATCACAAGAGGATAGTGAGACGAGATACATACCCTATTTCTTTTATTCTTTCTTGATACTTTACGTTTTCAACTTTAAGTCTCCTGATGACGCAACACTCTTAACCCTGAATTCCTCTTTGCGTTACACAATGTAGTAGCATGGCTGTGACAAGGTATTTCTTTAGCACTTCCTGTCTTAAGCCTCAGAGGAATGTCCCATTTCAGACGAGCTTCTGGCGGCTCCTCAGTCCTGAGGAGTTCCTACTACTACCCCCATGTGTTCCAGCTGAAGACCCTTTTGTGTGGGCGGGGGGGAGGGGGGGGGGGGTGGAGTTTTGAAGGGGTTGGAGGTCTCCGGTCCTGACATTTTGTTTGCGGTGGGTGTTGACTGAATACAGCCCCCCTTCCATAATAATCCCGCCACTTCCTGAAGCACTCAACCATGACCATCACCTTTCACCCTGCATCCTCCCCCAAATCTTCATCATTTACATATGTAAAGTCCGCCTGCTCCTCCCTCCACCCCCCATCCCCAACCTGGGTCATCCTGCCTATAGGGGTGGTCAGAATGGGAGTGAATGGTGAGACACCAGAGAAAGCATCAATCGAAAGATACAAACGATTCAAACGTTCAACTTTCATCACAAGAAGAATACTTTCCACATGCCCTATAGCCCTACTCCGTATATTTTGTGGGGAGAATAAGACAAGCGCATCAGCAGTGAACGTCTCTAAAGTTACCGACCCCTACCTAAGGATGTTGAGATGTTAGGATGTGTTCACATATACGGTACCCCCCCCCCCCCAACACCCATTTCAAATATTAAGAGAGGACACACTCATCCCCTCTCTGCTTTAACACTGGGTACCTTATGGGTACAGTATCTGTCCAGAAAGATCTAAACACTTCTCTAGGGTATTATACAGTACATTATGTTTAAGTTCACCACACCCCTTTAGAAAAAACTCATTGAAGTAAAATATGAGGATCTTGGAGAAAAAGGGATGTAACTACTAACAGAGCTGCAGAGAGAGAAACCAGCGCCTGTAAACTGGGGTCAAATGTCCCAAAATGAAACCAACAGGGAAGGGCAATGCTGTCCAAACTGTTTATATGACTGCCACTACTTTATAAACTTTGGGGGCAAATTTGATATAATTTGAACTGGATTAACCTCAATAATATAACTTTTTTCCAAGATTTGTAAAACCGTCATTTGTTAAACCGTTTTGAAACCGCACATTTTAGGAATCAACCTTTTTCTATTTGAAATAAATCCACATTTTTCTGCCGTGTCATTCATTTAAGATACTCTTTGGAGAGGTAGAGTTTCAGAAGTTTTCTGAAAATGGGCAGGGACTCTGCTGTCCTAGCTTCAGGGGGAAGCTGGTGCCACATTTGCAGTGCCAGGCCAGAGAAGATATCAAATACAACTGAAACAATTCATATGCTCAAATGTTGGGATATTTCTATAAGCATCAAGGGATGTAGACTAATCCAATGTCTCCCGTCCTTTGATCCTGGGCTTGATAAATCATTTGATTCATTAGGGCTTCGTTAACGGGGAAGTCAGCCAACTTCTGCTAATTGAGGAAATGTGCCAGACAACAACAGCAGCAATCACACACACTCACAGCCATCCCGTGCTCATTTACAAGAGTAATTCATATTGTAGATCCTGACAGACGAATCTCCACCGATTCACTATTGAACAGTGCTGTGCTTCATTCTCAAACAGCGACCCATGCTCTTGGCTCGATGCTGTTCGGAGCAGTATGCAGGTTTTGAAATTAAACATGTTCTGAGGGCTGTCCTCAGAAGCGGGGCCACATCAAAAGGCAATATGTCTGCCCCACTTGAGCTGCATTGTGACTGGACTTGTTTACAGTACACACGACACACCATGGATTGTTTGCCATTCATGACTGTGGCACAAAGTGAGAGGGTCAATATGTGAGACAAACACATCCCACACTCTCATAGACGTGTTCGAAAGTCAGTCAGTCATGTGCCGCCCTGGGTATTAAGAGAAGTGAAGAGAGCAGAAGGATTTGGAGGGCTGCAATCTTAATGTGTCTGTGTGGGAGATCTGGGTAAATACTTTCTAATCCTTTCTGATCGCACTCTAAAGCCAACACTTCCTCACCTGCCCGGGTTTGTCAAGGAGGGGAGACTAAAATAATAGGATTCCCTCTGTTCTACAAGCTGTCTGTCTGTCTGTCTGTCTGTCTGTCTGTCTGTCTGTCTGTCTGTCTGTCTGTCTGTCTGTCTGTCTGTCTGTCTGTCTGCCTGCCTGCCTGCCTGCCTGCCTGCCTGCCTGCCTGCCTGCCTGCCTGCCTGCCTGCCTGCCTTCCTGTCTGTCTGCCTGCCTGTCTTTCTGTGTGTCGCTTTCTCCCTCTCTTTCTCAGTCTCTTTCATTCTGTCTACATTTCTCCCCGATTGTCTCTTTCTTTTGGCCTCTCCATTCCTCTCTAGCCTTCTCTTCTACTGTGTTGCTCTCTTTGAATAGCTGTAGAAGTCCCTTTCGCCGCCTTTTACAGTCAGTCGCTGCATTTTTTCTCCTCCCTTTTTGTGAATGGGATACAGACAGTATGTAATTACCTGGTGTCGGGTTTCAGCGGGGCCTGTTCTGTCAGCACCACACCCACTGCAGTCACACACACACACCCACCCACACACACACACACACACACACACACACACACACACACACACACACACACACACACACACACACACACACACACACACACACACACACACACACACATAAACACAGGCCTCCCCAGCTGGAAGTGCACAGCTGCTGCTGTTTACCCTCTCAGGGCCAGAAAAACATCCTGTGCTGTACAGTCGGTGAAAACCTCCCCTCACATAATAAACACAGCCTCGGCACAGTTTGAAGCCCCACTTTTGGTGATTTGTGTGGCCTTTTAGACAAAGGTCCTCACCAAGAGAGGAGCTTGATAGACAGTAGACATCTTAGGTGGAGTTTGGATTGAACATGAAGAAAATATATAGACCGCAGAAAAGAAGCGTCTGGTAAACAGCTCAGAATGTTCGCAAACGAAGAACTAAACCAAGACAAAACATTTTTATCTAGCCATTTCCCTTTGGAGAAGAAAGTTCTTAAACTGAAATACCAAAAAAATGATATAGCATTGTTTGCCAAGGAAATAAAGAATGTATTATGTCTCAGTCGAACATCATGCTGACCAAAATGTTACATTGCCTGTTGCTCATCCAAAGACAGTGTCTTGGCCAGTGTCGTGGTTTAGGTTTGGCTTGCCTTTGTGTTGGTACACAGGATGTTATGGCTGGTGTTGTGTCTGGAGGAGAGGACAAAAGTGGGCGAGGACACCAACGGCTTCCAAATGAACTGCAGGAATGTGTGTACGCACATGTGTCTTACGTGTGCTTAGATGTGTCTGTCTGCATCCCTTGTTTTCAATTGACTGTCACCTAAGTGTTCTGGCTCGTATTAGAGATTCCTGTGTGGACAGAAGTATTTGCTCTGCCTTTTGAGCTTGACGACACCACAGAGGGGGAAAGAAAATGATCCATGTGCGCCAACCTCCTTTTCTGCCTCTGTTCTTCTACAGCGGTGGCATTCCACAGCCCGCCAGTCACCATCAAGAAGGAACCACAGAGCCCAGGTTCCGACCCCAGCCAATCCTGTAGCCACAAGCAGACCTTCACCTACCCCAATGGAGAGCAGTGCCTTTACGCCAGGTACCCATGTCAGCACAACAGTGGCAAGAAAAAGTATGTGAACCCTTTGGAATTACCTGGATTTCTGCATAAATTAGTCATATAATTGGATCTGATCTTCATCTTGGTCACAACAACAGACAAACACAGTGTGCATAAACTAATAACACACTAATTATTATATTTTTCTTGTCTATATTGAACACATCGTTTAAACATTCACAGTGTAGGTTGGCAAAAGTATGTGAACCCCTAGCTTAATGACTTTTACAAAAGCTAATTGGAGTCAGTAGTCAGCTAACCTGGAGTCCAATCAATGAGACGAGATTGGAGATGTTGGTTAGAGCTGCCTTGTCCTATAAAAAAAACACTCACAAAATGTAAGTTTGCTATTCACAAGAAGCATTGCCTGATGTGAACCATGCCTCGAACAAAAGAGAACTCAGAAGACCTAAGATGAAGAATTGTTGACTTGCATAAAGCTGGAAAGGGTTACAAAAGCATCTCTAACAGCCTGATGTTCATCAGGTAAGACAAATTGTCTATAAATGGAGAAGGTTCAGCACTGTTGCTACTCTCCCTAGGAGTGGCTACAAGAGCACAGTGCAGAATGCTCAACGAGGTTAAGTAGAATCCTAGAGTGTCAGCTAAAAAGACTTACAGAAATCTCTGGAACATGCTAATATCTCTGTTGATGAGTCTAAGATACGTAAAACACTAAACAAGAATGGTGTTCATAGGAGAACACCACTGAAGAAGCCACTGCTGTCCAAAAAAACCATTGCTGCACGTCTGAAGTTCGCAAAAGAGCACCTGGATGTTCCACAGCGCTACTGGCAACATATTCTGTGGACAGATGAAACTACAGTTGAGTTGTTTGGAAGGAAGGAACACATGACACTATGTGTGGAGAAAAAAAGGCACAGCACACCAACATCAAAACCTTATCCCAACTGTAAAGTATGGTGGAGGGAGTATCGTGGTTTAGGGCTGCAGGGCCTGGACAGCTTGCTATCATCGACGGAAAAATTAATTTCCAAATTTATCAAGACATTTTGCAGGTGAATGGAAGGCTATCTGTCTGCCAATTGAAGCTCAACAGAAGTTGGGTGATGCAACAGGACACTGCCTCAAAATACAGAAGGAGATCATCAACAGAATGGGTTCAACAGAAGAAAATGTGCCTTCTGGAGTGGCCCAGTCAGTCCTAACCTCAACCCAATTTAAAATGCTGTGGCATGACCTCGAGAGTGGTTCACACGAGACATCCTATGAATATTGCTGAACTGAAACAGTTTTGTAAAGATGAATGGTCCAAAATTCCTGATCCGCATCTACAGAAAACGTTTGGTTGAGTTTATTGCTGCCAAAGGAGGGTCAACCAGTTATTAAATCCAAGGGTTCACATACTTTTCCCACCCTGCACTGTAAATATTTAAATTATGTATTCAATATAGACAAGAAAAATAAAATAATTTGTGTGTTATTAGTTTAAGCACACTATGTTTGTCTATTGTTGTGACTTAGATGAAGGTCAGATCAAATTTGATGACCAATTTATGCAAAAATCCAGGTAATTCCAAAGGGTTCACATAGTTTGTCTTGCCACTGTATAGTACACAGCTAATTATGGCCCGTTTACAAACATTTTAGAGTTAGACGGTCCATAGCAAGTCACTAGTCAGCCAATTACAGTCAATTATCGGACATAAGTCAGTGCGGCAAAGAGAATGACTAGACCACAAGCTATTGACCACAACGCCAGTAACTACAAAACAGCCGTCCTCCATAAGCCCAGTTTGGCTTACTGACCTGTATTATTAATGCTAGGGCCTACTACTGATGCCATGGTAGTGCTCATAAACCACATTGGGATTCATAAACCATGTTTGTGTGTATTTTTTCCAGTGCCTACGAGCAGAAGAGGGCTGCAGGACCAAATAAGAGCTCCTGCACCCAAGGGACACCCATGTCCCCCATGCAGCACCATTACTCCCCCAAGCAAGTCGGAGGCGCTGGTGGAAGGCCTGACAACATGGCCTACAACATGAACCACCCTGCCGTCTCCCAGCCACTGCCCAGCCACAACAACTACCCCATGAACCCCAGGTATTACCCCCTGTACTGTACGAAATACTTAAACTTGTGCCAAAAAAGTGCATGCCTTTGGTGGGTGACATAATAATGTGCTTTTGATGTGGATGCTACGCTACAAGACTGTTTTGCTAGCACAGACTGGAATATGTTCCGGGATTCATCCAATAGCATTGAGGAGAATACCACCTCAGTCATCGGCTTCATCAATAAGTGCATTGACAACGTCGTCCCCACAGTGACCTTATGTACATATCCTAACCAGAAGCCATGGATTACAGGCAACATCCGGATCGAGCTAAAGGCTAGAGCAGCCGTTTTCAAGGAGCGGGACACTAATCCGGACGCTTATAAGAAATCCCGCTACGCCCTTAGACAAACCATCAAACAGGCAAAGCGTCAATACAGGATTAAGATTGAATCATACTACACCGGCTCTGACGCTTTTCGGATGTGGCAGTGCTTGAAAACTTTTGCGGACTACAAAGGGAAACCCAGCCACGAGCTGCCAGTGACGCGAGCCTACCAGATGAGTTAAATGCCTTTTGTGCTCGCTTCAATGCAAGCAACACTAAAGTATGCATGAGAGCACCAGCTGTTCTGGACGACTGTGTGATAACGCTCTCGGTAGCTGATGTGAGCAATACCTTTAATAAACAGAACAACATTCACAAAGCCGCGGGGCCAGATGGATTACCAAGCATGCATGGACCAACTGCCAACCTCTCCCTGACAGAGTCTGTAATACCTACATGTTTCAAGCAGACCACCATAGTCCCTGTGCCCAAGGTACCGAAGGTAACCTGCCTAATGATTACCACCCTGTAGCACTCACATCATGGCTCACATCAACAGCATCATCCCAGATACACTAGACCCACTCCAATTCACATACCGCCCTAACAGATCCACAGATGACGCAATCTCAATCGCACTCCACACTGGCCTTTCCCACCTGGACAAAAGGAACACCTATGTGAGAATGCTTTTCATTGACTACAGCTCAGCGTTCAACACAAACCCCTTAGCTTAGTGCCCACAAAACTCATCACTAAGCTAAGGACCCTGGGACTAACCTTCCTCTGCAACTGGATTCTGGACTCCCTGACGGGCCGCCCCCAGGTGGTAAGGGTAGGCAACAATACATCTGCCACACTAATCCTCAACACTGGTGCCCCTCAGGGGTGTGTGCTTAGTCCCCTCCTGTACTCCCTGTTCACCCACAACTGCGTCTCCAAACACAACTCCAACACTATCATTAAGTTTGCTGACGACACAACAGTGGTAGGCCTGATTACCGACAACGATGAGACAGCCTATAGGGAGGAGGTCAGAGACCTGGCAGTGTGGTGCCAGGACAATAACCTCTTCCTCAATATGAGCAAGACAAAGGAGCTGATCGTGGACTGCAGGAAAAGGCGGGCCGAACAAGCCCCCATTAACATCAACAGGGTTGTAGTGGAGCGAGTCGAGAGTTTCAAGTTCCTTGGTGTCCACATCACCAATGATCTATCATGCCCCAAACACACCAAGACAGTCGTGAAGAGGGCACGACAACACCTTTTCCCCCCCAGGAGACTGAAAAGATTTGGCATGGGTCCCCAGATCCTCAAAAAGTTCTACAGCTGCTCGGCATCTGACCGTAAGGTGCTACAGAGGGTAGTGTGTATGGCCCAGTACATCACTGGGGCCAAGCTTCCTGCCATCCAGGACCTATATACTAGGCAGAGTCAGAGGAAAGACCAAAAAATGGTAAAAGACTCCAGTCACCGAAATCATAGACTCTTCTGGTACCGCACGGCAAGCGGTACCAGAGCGCCAAGTCTAGGACCAAAAAGATCCTTTACAGTTTCTACCCCCAAGCCATAAGACTGCTGAACAATTAATCAAATGGCCACCCAGACTATTTACATTTTTTACATTACATTTTAGTCATTTAGCAGACGCTCTTATCCAGAGCGACTTACAGTAGAGTGCATACATTTTATTACATTTACATACTGAGACAAGGATATCCCCTACCGGCCAAACCCTCCCTAACCCGGACGACGCTATGCCAATTGTGCGTCGCCCCACGGACCTCCCGGTCGCGGCCGGCTGCGACAGAGCCTGGGCGTGAACCCAGAGACTCTGGTGGCGCAGCTAGCACTGCGATGCAGTGCCCTAGACCACTGCGCCACCCGGGAGACATTGACCCCCAACCCACCCATTTGTGTTTACACTACTGCTACTCACTGTTTATTACCTATGCATATTCACTTTACCCCTACCTACATGTACAAATTACTTTGACTAACCTGTACCACATTGACTCGGTACCGGTACCCCCTGTATATAGCCTCGTTATTGTTATTTTATTGTGTTACCTTTTATTATTTTTTACTTTAGCTTATTTGGTAAATATTTTCTTAACTCTTTCTTGAACTGCATTGTTGGTTAAGGGCTTGTAAGTAAGCATTTCACTGTGTTGTATATGGCACATGTGACAACTAAAGTTTGATTTGATACTGATAGTTTTTCATTGCCCTCTCTTCCCTTCTCTCAGTTCCAGTTATCAGGCCCCCTCAGCAGACATGTGCCCCCCGGGGTTCCCCCCTCAAGGGCAGGCCTTCCAGCGAATGCACCCTGCCCCAGCCGGAGGTGGTGGCGGTGGAGGAGGAGGTGGAGGACCGGGTGGAGGTGGTGGTGGTGGTGGCGGGGGTGGCTACCATCGGCAGCACTCAGACCCCTGTCTGCCCTACCTGCAGCAGAGCTTCAAGCAGGAGTATCTGGACCCTCTGTATGAGAGGGCTGCCCACATGGCAGGACAAGGACACGGGCCTGGGCCAGGGCATGGATCAAGGCACGGACCTCACCCACCTCACCAACCCCAAAACTCCCACCCCCATCCTCACAGGTTCCCCCCTGCCCACATGATGGTGAAGCAGGAGCCGACTGACTACACCTATGAGCCTGGTGAGTGATTAAATCATGGTGGGCCCGAGAGCGGAATGACAGAGATACAGTATGAGAATGTTTTGACTGTCAGCAATCCCTGTAGTATAAATAGTCTATCTATAATGAATAGCTAATGTTTTTTTTGTTGAGAGAAGTTAATCTCTAATGGAAGTCGCCGAGCATCATTCCTCCCTGACAAATCAGCACACTGAACACTGCAAAACATACCCAAACTAATCCTATGTCACTCAAAAGAACATGTAGGCCTTCTGTAGGACATAAGATGTATACAACCCAATTACCTATGCATTGAAATGTTATGTACATATTGCTTTGTGGCTTTTGCTCTCGGTCCTACAAAAGTTCCTTTGAGCCAACCTGTGTATGGCTAACCTTCGAACAAAATGTCCAAAAACAGACACTTCTATATCTACAACAGACTTTTTCCCTACCCCCTCTCTACCTCCAAACTCCTCCTTTCAACTCCCTGACACTTTGCAAAAAAAGGTCTCTGACTCTTGTCTGTAATTCAGTTTTTTTCCCCCCTCCTCTACACTCCTCCCCGCTCCCTCTCGCCGCTCGCTCGTCTCACCGAAAGGAAGGCAGAGGAATTTCATTGAGAAAATGGAGGGCACTGGAAAGACTAGAGTCCCCAGTGGAGCACTCTGGGGTGTTGGGTTGCAACAGCAGTTTCCTTTCTGCAGGCAGATGAACTCATAATGGAAAAATGAGCGTGGCCGCAGTAACTCGAACCTCTCACTGGCTGGGATGTGGAGGGGAGGGGTGAGGGGAGGGGGAAGGAGAGGGTGGGGGTAGCTATGGGCCTTGGCAACAACAAACTGAGAACCAGCCCTACCACCACAGCACAGCCCCAAAGCCCTGGCGGTTCCCTTTAAGCAGTGCTAGGATGCAAACACAAGGGCTGGAAATGCAATACGGTGTATAAGTGACATACGGCATGGATGTTGTGCATATAAGTGACAGTCAACTGGGAGCAGAGCTGTCTTTGTCGTGTTTCCCTTGGGTCTTATGGACACAGTGGACAAACACAGCTACAAAGTGAGCCTCCCGGCGCTGAAACCCGCATACCTCTCAATACAATAAGACCGACGATCTAAATTCTTTGGACTTTTTAATGTTTTGATAGAAGCCGGACAGTGCTCAGAAAGTTCAACTTGGTGCTTGAAGGAATCGGACAGTCTTAGAGGAAATAAAAAGGACGTCTGTGGATAAACTGGACTCTTTTGGTAGGAGGAGGAGGAGTTGAGGGGGCTGGTGGGCCTGCCTGAGTGTTGTGCCACAAATAAGAGCTGGCCAGCTATTTTGCCTGCTCAGACTTTCTATCACAAGGACCTCATAGTCCTAATGTGACCAAATCAAATCAAAATGATAGATAAATGCGCCACTAGGCCTTAGGCAGTTACAGTGGGGCAAAAAAGTATTTAGTCAGCCACCAATTGTGCAAGTTCTCCCACTTAAAAAGATGAGAGAGGCCTGTAATTTTCATCATAGGTACACTTCAACTATGACAGACAAAAAGAGAAAAAAAAATCCAGAAAATCACATTGTAGGATTTTTAATGAATTTATTTGCAAATTATGGTGGAAAATAAGTATTTGGTCACCTACAAACAAGCAAGATTTCTGGCTCTCACAGACCTGTAACTTCTTCTTTAAGAGGCTCCTCTGTCCTCCACTCGTTACCTGTATTAATGGCACCTGTTTGAACTTGTTATCAGTATAAAAGACACCTGTCCACAACCTCAAACAGTCACACTCCAAACTCCACTATGGCCAAGACCAAAGAGCTGTCAAAGGACACCAGAAACAAAATTGTAGACCTGCACCAGGCTGGGAAGACTGAATCTGCAATAGGTAAGCAGCTTGGTTTGAAGAAATCAACTGTGGGAGCAATTATTAGGAAATGGAAGACATACAAGACCACTGATAATCTCCCTCGATCTGGGGCTCCACGCAAGATCTCACCCCGTGGGGTCAAAATGATCACAAGAACGGTAAGCAAAAATCCCAGAACCACATGGGGGGACCTAGTGAATGACCTGCAGAGAGCTGGGACCAAAGTAACAACGCCTACCATCAGTAACACACTATGCCGCCAGGGACTCAAATCCTGCAGTGCCAGATGTGTCCCCCTGCTTAAGCCAGTACATGTCCAGGCCCGTCTGAAGTTTGCTAGAGACCATTTGGATGATCCAGAAGAAGATTGGGAGAATGTCATATGGTCAGATGAAACCAAAATAGAACTTTTTGGTAAAAACTCAACTCGTCGTGTTTGGAGGACAAAGAATGCTGAGTTGCATCCAAAGAACACCATACCTACTGTGAAGCATGGGGGTGGAAACATCATGCTTTGGGGCTGTTTTTCTGCAAAGGGACCAGGACGACTGATCCGTGTAAAGGAAAGAATGAATGGGGCCATGTATCGTGAGATTTTGAGTGAAAACCTCCTTCCATCAGCAAGGGCATTGAAGATGAAACGTGGCTGGATCTTTCAGCATGACAATGATCCCAAACACACCGCCCGGGCAACGAAGGAGTGGCTTCGTAAGAAGCATTTCAAGGTCCTGGAGTGGCCTAGCCAGTCTCCAGATCTCAACCCCATAGAAAATCTTTGGAGGGAGTTGAAAGTCCGTGTTGCCCAGCAACAGTCCCAAAACATCACTGCTCTAGAGGAGATCTGCATGGAGGAATGGGCCAAAATACCAGCAACAGTGTGTGAAAACCTTGTGAAAACTTACAGAAAACGTTTGACCTCTGTCATTGCCAACAAAGGGTATATAACAAAGTATTGAGATAAACTTTTGTTATTGACCAAATACTTATTTTCCACCATAATTTGCAAATAAATTCATTAAAAATCCTACAATGTGATTTTCTGGATTTTTTTCTCCTCATTTTGTCTGTCATAGTTGAAGTGTACCTATGATGAAAATTACAGGCCTCTCTCATCTTTTTAAGTGGGAGAACTTGCACAATTGGTGGCTGACTAAATACTTTTTTGCCCCACTGTATGTGGTTCAGGCTTGCGAATAAAGTATTTTTTACATTTACATTTCCGTCTCGTAAAATAATGTGTGCTTACAAAAGCTAGCTACACCAGCCAGCACACAATTGACACTGGTGCGATCGCCTCAAATCTCCCCATCACTGGCTGGCAGTGATATTATTTACAGTGTGATAGAGTGCTGGCCCGGGAATGAAGAGTCTGATTTCCCCCAGTGACATCTTATCAGAGCCACAGCACTGCAACTGAATTCCCCAGGAGTGAGTCACCAAACTCACCACACTACTGAGGTGCAGGAGACTAGAGCTTCACCCACTCTTGCCTGCTCTTGCCATTCAGCCACTCATACAAACAAACACACAGATGCATGTGCATGCACTCACTCACACAGGCACACATACACTATACTGTATATGAGATGAGACCAGGTCGTCACCAACCGGACCACAACCATTAGCAATAAGGAGAAACATCCACCACCCACCCCTGATTAGAGAGGTTTTCAATTTATACAACTTCAGGAAATAGAAATGTGATAAAACATTTGATTAGGGATTGATAGATATACAAAGATCTCATCCATTTGCGCTGTGGCTGGTTGTAAGGGTGTGTCCAGTTACTGACCTGTATTACAAATGTCAGGTGGATGGACAGAGTGCTGACACCTCAGACTCACCATTCTCTACCACTGTACTACACTATACTGCTGCTCCTCACTAGGTGCTTACTCATGGCCTAAAAATACTTTCGAGGACAGGTGATATTATGACAAATGAAGGTTTTGTCCTTGCAGGGCTCGAGGCGATCAAACCAAAATATGCACATTAATACTCTCTCTCCCTGTGGACATTGGCCTGGTATTGATAGAGTGAGGAAGAAAACCCATCTGTACATTGAGAAAGTTTACACTGCATTGAGCAATAGGTGTATGCTTGTGTTTCTGTCCTGCAGACGTGCCTGGATGTCCTTCAATGTACCACCACAGCGAGGGGTACCCCAACCCCCAGCACAACAATGAAGGTAAGCAAAAACTCTGGTAGCTAGGTTATATGAATAATGACTTGTCAGAAGCATGTATAAACCCTTCATAGATACTTCATAGACACGTATGACTAATGTTATAATGCATTATGACTGCAGCATGTTTGTTTTTTTACATGCGTGCCTTATTACCAAAAGTCTGTGCCACCGGTTCATTGCACTGTAGATGGGAGGGGCATACTACATGTACCGAATCTCCCTCTCCCATTTTTTATTTATTTAAATGAGGCCTTGCTACCGGCTGTAGCATTGCGGTCATAGGCTAACCAGCCCAGTGTCCGTATTTCCATTGGCTAACCGGAGGTGTCGCTATGTTTCCATTGGCAGAGGCTCTGGCCTTTTCCTGCCTCAAGGATCTCTGGATAAACATTTCTACTGGAAAAAGCCTGTGTATTTTTCCTTGAGAAAAGAAAAACACTCCTCCTCTTCACTCCCTTTGTTTGTCACACCATTCTAGTTATTGTCCAGGACCATTTCTTAAATTAGTGAGAACTCAGGAACTACTCTTGAACAGCCATTCCCAAGACAGACTGTATTATTAAGGATCGTCAGAGTATTAAACACTTCAAATAAAATATTAAAACAAAAGGAAGAAGGAAGATGGAGTCCTTTTGAGATATTTACATGAAGGAATCCTCCGCTTCTCACTATGTACTCTACTCATTTGTGTTGAGGTGGATAAGTACATCCAATAAAGAGTGTACTCTTCTCAACCACTTCAACATGTGTCATGGGCGAATTCACCATATTCATACTCGTTCATTTTGCCATGATGTGATTCAAGATTCGGCATACAAGTTAAAGCCACCCAAGACAACTTGAAGAACTAATTATAACACCTGTCTTGTTTTACAGGCTATCTCTTTGAAAACGACTCCTGTGTCGTTCCGGAGAAATTCGAAGGTGAGCCTTACAACTTGCTATCTACTGTCCAGAAGTCAGCTCAAGACACAGAGCCTAAAACTCGCACACTCCAATCCACTTCAATAAGTGTCCCTGAGATCAGATAATGGTTATGGGTGATGGCACTGAGGGAGTCCACTGTCCGTTCTCTATAGGAGAGAAACAGAATCCATTTAATCAAATCACGTGTCTCTCCGTTTGGTATCAGCACACTATAAGTGCCAATAGTATCAGATAGAGTGTTGCTGACTGAACAATAAGCTTTAGAGTTGTTTTTTTTGCGTGACAGGCTCTTGGTTGGAGCTGAGTTAGCGGGTTTTGTTTCCCCTGTACGTGAGGTAGGGACCAGGCTCCTGTGTCATGGAGAGCAAGGTGACAGTCAGTTTCCCATTGTGCGCTGGGGGGTGATTGACGTGAGGGGAGAGCCTGAGGGCTACTGCACAGGTTGAACCAGCGAAACACACTGAGTTAGAGCACCATTTACTTATAGCGGCTTGACCCAAGTTCCCACACATACGGTGCTTATCCAATTAGACGTACCCCCACACCAGTGGGTCACCACTGTTTTATGTTAATGTTGCCTCTAGTGTTATTGTGTTTCCATCAGGAGTGTGACACTTTTTATTTATTTTATTTAACTAGGCAAGTCAGTAAAGAACATTCTTATTTACAATGACGGCCTACCAAAAGGCAAAAGGCCTCCTGCTGGGACGGGGGGCTGGGATTATTAAAAACATATATACAATATAAATATAAGACAAAAGATCTCAACGAGACAACACAACACTACATAAAGAGAGATATAAGACAACAACATAGCAAGGCAGCAACACAAGACAACACAGCATGGTAGCAACACAACATAACAACAACATGGTAGCAACACAGCATGGTAGCAGCACAAAACATGGTACAAACATTATTGGGCACAGTCAACAGCACAAAGGTCAAGAAGGTAGAGACAACAATACATCACACAAAGCAGCCACAACTGTCAGTAAAAGTGTCCATGATTCAGTCTTTGAATGAAGAGATTGAGACAAAACTGTCCAGTTTGAGTGTTTGTTGCAGCTCGTTCCAGTCGCTAGCTGCAGCGAACTGAAAAGAGGAGCGACCCAGGGATGTGTGTGCTTCGGGGACCTTTAACGAATGTGACTGGCAGAACGGGTGTTGTATGTGGAGGATGAAGGCTGCAGTAGCTATCTCAGATAGGGGGGAGTGAGGCCTAAGAGGGTTTTATAAATAAGCATCAACCGGTGGGTCTTGCGACGGGTATACAGAAATGACCAGTTCACAGAGGAGTATAGAGTGCAGTGATGTGTCCTATAAGGAGCATTGGTGGCAAACTAAAGACTCGCGGCGAGCAGAAGCAACAACCTCCGCATCATTCAAGACTGTTGCTTTGTGAGAAGGTGTTGAATAAAGTTCACAGTTAGCCGCTGCTATGTAAATGAAAGCTGAAAAGTACCCAGAGC
Organism: Salvelinus namaycush; assembly: GCF_016432855.1. Taxonomy (NCBI): domain Eukaryota; kingdom Metazoa; phylum Chordata; class Actinopteri; order Salmoniformes; family Salmonidae; genus Salvelinus; species Salvelinus namaycush. The sequence goes on from NC_052341.1 coordinate 32,396,408, forward strand.
CTTGCCTTGAAGTCAGAGCAGGTCCGCCGGAACCGTGACCCAGTGAGACACGGGTACCGGCCTGCATAGATGGAAACCCCCAAAAATAGAATAAAACACTGGGGTAAATCCTCAGTGGAAATGCACCATCATGGTACTCATCCGCACCATTCCCTGACTCTCAAGATAATCATCTTATCAACTATCCCTCACATGGTTGCAGTTACTACAGTGTCTTAAGCATGTCAAGACAGCCATTGATTGGACTCAACCCAAAATGACAGTCTTATCCATATCCTATTAGTAATGGTAAACAAGCTTTGCCCACATTACCATGCTTGTTAGTAGTGGTCGTATGTCAATGGTATCTGCCTACTTCCTTAAACCAGCCTGAGCCTACAGCCTAGTCCAACCTCCGGTGTCCCTATTCCTCTCCAGGTGAGGTGAAGCAGGAGGGGGGTAGCGTGTTCCGTGATGGGGCCCCCTACCAGCGCCGGGGATCCCTGCAGCTCTGGCAGTTCCTGGTGGCCCTGCTGGACGACCCGGGCAACGCCCACTTCATCGCCTGGACCGGCCGCGGCATGGAGTTCAAACTCATCGAGCCTGAGGAGGTAAGGCCCAACCTACAAGTCGAAGATCTAGAGTAACTAGAACTACAGTAAGGACATCTCTAATGGAGCTATATCTACAGTAACAAAATGTATCATGTCCTGTTTGGAAAGAATTGTTAGAACAAAGCTAAGTTCGCTTGTTTGGGAGGTCAGAGACAGACATAAGAGGTATTTAATGCGGTTTGTGCCTTGTAATGGCATCTCCCAATTTGGGATCTTTGCTCTTTGTTCAGAAACATTATAGGCTTAACCATTAGAAGTAGGCTAAGTTCCCTCTGCTATGTGCTGCAGTGTCAGACGTAAGAGGTATTTAAAGGGGCAATCTGCAGTTGCTACATTCCTTTCTGGACTTATAAATGAATATGGACCCATTTGAGTCTTGAATAATTTAACTTATAAACGCCTCATGAGCTTAGTTCAACTGTCGTACCACATCAGAACCCAAAATACAAGCCTGTTTTACTCCAATGTTTGTAAACACTGTAAATGTAAAAATGTTAAAAACACTACCCACATGAAAAAAATACTAGCGTATACAATGTTTAAATACTATAGTATTATTCACTGTAGTGTTTTTACAGACTTTACTGTAGTATTTACAGTTTACTAGAATATATACTGAACAAAAAAATACATTATTATCTTGGCAAAGGAGAAATGCTCACTAACAGGGACATGAACAAATGTGTGCACAACATTTGAGAGAAATTAGCTTTTTGAGCATATGGAACATTTCTGGGATCTTTTATTTCAGATCAAGAAACATGGGACCAACACTTTACATGTTGCATTTATATTTCTGTTCAGTATAAATACTGTAGTAAGAAAAAAACTGTAGTACAGCGCCTTCCGAAGATATTCATATCACTTGACTTATTCCACAGTTTTGTTACAGCCTGATTTCAAAATGGATTAAAAAAAAGCTCACCCATCTACACACAATACCCCATAATGACAAAGTGCAAACATGTTTTTAGAAATGTTAACAGATTTTCTCAAGCTCTGTTACGTTAGATGGGGAGCGGTGGTGAACAGCAATCTTCAAGTCTTTCCACAGATTTTCAATTCTGACTTTCACATACTTGTTCTGAAACCATTCCAGATTTGCTGGCTATATGCATGGGGTCATTGTCCTGTTGGAAAGTAAATCTTCGCCCCAGTCTTAGGTCATTTGCACTCTGAAGCAGGTTCTCATCCAGGGTTTACCTGTATTTGGCTCCATTCATTGATCCCTCTATCCTTACCAGTCTCCCAGTCCTTGCAGTCGAAAAGCATCCCCATAGCATGGTGCTGAAACCACCATGCTTCACGGTAGGGATGGTGTTAGGTGGGCGCTTCTTTTAGCTAATGCTCAGTCTTTCACGTGCCTTTTTGCAAACTCCAGGCGTGCTCATGTACCTTTTTCCTCAGGGGTGGCTTCCATCTGGCCGTTCTCCCATAAAGCCCAGATTGGTGAAGTGCTTTAGAGACTGTTTTCCTTCTGGCAAGTTCTCCCATCTCAGCCAATTCATTTTGTACGAAGGACCAAGGATGTACAGTGTGTCTCATCACAATTCTATCTCGGAGATCTACAAACACCTTCTTGGACTTCATGGTATAGTCTCTGCTCTGACATGCACTGTCAACTGTGGGGTTTTATATAGGCAGGTGTTTCTTTCTGAAACATGTCCAAACAATTGAATTGGCCACCGGTGGACTCCAATCAAGTTGTAGTGACATCTTAAGGATGATCAAAGGAATTATGAGCATTAGAGCAAATGGGTATGAATATTTATATTTCTGTATTTAATTTTCAATAAATTAGCAAAAACGTCTAAAAACATGTTCTCTGTCATTATGGGGTAACGTGTGTAGACGGGTGACACATTTTTGGGGGAGTTCAGGCTGTAACACCAAACATGTGGAATAAGTCAAGTGGTATGAATACTTTCTGAAGGCACTGTATATACTATAGTGTATTATAGTATACTGTAGTATGGACTGTAGTACTTGCTGTAGAGTATTTGCTCACATTACTGTAGTATTTACTATAGTGTTTTTGTTTTATTATCTTTGACATAGCGAAGAAAACCTACTGGACAAAATAATTGAAAGAGCAAATTTTCCCAATCTGTAGCTGGGTAGAACTTAGGTCTAAACGGACAGTTCAGAGCTCTTGCTCTTTTGATAACCTGTAGGGAACACAATATATGGTCTATTATTGGCATTTAGGGTTCTCACTTATGGGTGGCACAAATTTGGATATGGGGAGGGGAATGGGCAGGGTATATGCAAATTAAATACTGTAGTGTTTATGCAGACATTACTGTAGTGTTTTTTGGAACGTAGTATACTGTAGTATTTACTATAGTATTCTACAGTATACTACAACATTCTCTAGTAAGTACTACACATGTTATAGGTATACTAGTGTTTAGAATAGTATTCTACAGTTTACTACATAATTCTATAGTAAGTACTGTAGTATTCTATAGTAAACTGTAGTATTTTTTAATGTGGGTCTATAGCCTCAAAACGTGGCTAACACTATCATTTTGATATCATGGATGGTAAGTCCATAGCTCTGTCTATGAATTTGAGAGTGGTTGGATTTCTCCAACCCCAGCTTTTTTACCAAAACAGGGGAGAGGAGTACACTTTGTTATTGTTTCAAGCACTGATTGCTCCTTTAACGCTGATTGAGCATTCTCTAGAATAAGGTTTCAATGTTTGAGATTGCTCCCCCCTCCACCCTTCGAAACCATCTCCGGGGCCATGCACTGATCTAAACTGCCAGTTACCCATTAACCTCCATGCATTATTTACCACACGTAATAACAGGAGATACACACACACACAAAATGGAAGATGAGCTCCACCACCTCATATTCACTCCACATCACCTATAAATAAATGGACTGGTTGAGAGATGCTTTTGAAGTTGAGCTGTTGACTTGAAGTTTATTCAAACAGATAACTGAATTTACAAGACATTTATAAAACATTCTGATACAATGATACTTCCATTATCTGGCTACTGTACATAAATTATTCATACTGCAAGAGCAGCTACGGTTGAGTGTCCACTCAGGATCAGAGAGAGTAGTCTGCTCAGGGAAATCAGCATTCCCTAAACCCCTAAGTCAGGAGTCAACTACGCCTTCTCTACGTGTCCTCTATCTACACTCAAGTCTTCCTATAGTGACCAGGCTGTTTGTCATCAACACGCGGTTCCATTCTGGTCTCGTTTGGAGATGCGAGACATTTCGTAGGTATCGGAATTAGCAGGCTGTCAGTGGGGAGTTCAACTTGAGGTTGAGACAATATTTCACGATGCTGCCTCTATGACAACCTGGCACCAGGCTCATTTCACTGCGCACACTGTGGGACTCTGGTTGCATTAAAAAGTGGTGATGGGTTATATAAAAAGGAAGTGAATCCACATGTGGGGACTTTTGATATGATGAGCCAGTTAGCTCAGAGAAAGAGCCTCAAAACTGGTCACCGAGGCTCCCCTAGTGAAGGCATTGGAGATTTGCAGGCAGAAAGAAGAAAAAAGGTGTTGTTCCCTCCAGGGCAAATTTTTTGTAATTCATTCCTATTGGCTCCAGCAGCTTTTCCCCTAGGATTTGTTTCTGCAGTGGTGGCAAGGGTAGCGGCCGGGGGAGGCTAACATTACTACGAGCGTTAGCGCAGTTATATGCTAGCTATTACATTGCGCAATGACATGCTAGCTGTTCCCATAGACTTCCAGTCATTGAGCCAACGACTATCCATTTAAAAGTGTGTCTCCGCAAAAATACATATATAGCCCCCACAAAAAATTGGGCAGAGGGGGCAACAATTAAGCAGCGGTGTGCCACCCCTGCTAAATTAATATAGGGAAACACTGCTCCAGAGAGCAAGTCCTCACTCCATCTGACCTCAATCCATAAAATAATATGATAGTGTTCTTTGGCAGATGCTAAAAACTTTGTCTTCCTTAATGTGTGTTCATTCACCCGTGAAGAGCAGAGGGCCTGGAGCTGAACAGTCCCAGATGTAACCACCTCTTGCTCTTCTCCCTCCCTCCACTCTCTCGTTCCATCTCTCCTCAGGTGGCCAGGCTCTGGGGCATGCAGAAGAACCGTCCAGCCATGAACTATGACAAGCTCAGTCGCTCTCTGCGTTATTACTACGAGAAGGGAATTATGCAGAAGGTACAAACTAAGGCATTTATAAACCTAGCTGTACCATATGCTTTATTCAGTAGTTCAAATGTGTCTCAGAGCGATGGGTCTGCCTATCATATGGTTGGCTCTTCCATTTAATTCAGAAGCAATGTTTTACATTAAAATGGCTAATGTGTATATCTGATTCATTTGATTAGATTTGTTCGACACTTGCATTAGTATATCGACACCGACTAATGAGCATATCTAACAAAGGAATTCCTTTCCTTCGTATTTCCAGGTGGCAGGGGAGCGCTATGTTTACAAGTTTGTGTGCGAGCCCGAGGCTCTCATCTCCCTGGCCTTCCCCGACAACCAGCGGCCCAGCCTGAAGGCAGAGTTTGAGCGCTACGTCAACGAGGAGGACACTGTGCCCCTGTCCCACATGGACGAGGGGGCCTCCTACCCCACTGAACAAGCCCCACCAAACATGGGCGCCCAGCCCTACTCCAAAGGTTACATGTACTAATGCCACCACCCCACCCCCTATCCTCTCTGTCGGGGGTTGGCAACAGGTGGCCCGTGGGCCAAAACCGACCGACAAGCGGGTTTTTTTTGAGGGGGGGCCAAAAGTTTTGGGGGTTTCGTTTTGTCAAAGCCTAAAATCACCAGGAATTCAGCCCAACATTTGTTTAATTTAGGACATTTGTTCCCAAGTATTCCCAAAAAAAAAAAAAAAAGAGGTGATAATGTCTCAGTGTAATCAAGGTATGAAAGTTGTTTTTTTTCAAATACAATCTCTTTTTGGGCTTAGTTGTGGTCAATTTGCAGTGTACAAATTATTATGTTCCGGCCCCCCCGACCATCCGCTCCGGAAAAAATCGGCCCGCGGCTGAATCTAATCTAGTTGCCTACCCCGGCCCCTTCACCTATTGCACATGCCCACCCCATCCACTTGTATATAAAAAGGCTATGGTGTTTCTTTGAGTTTTTAAGAGCTGCATTCCTCTCACTTCTGAGGCCTATTTAATCCATACACATGACTGTGGTTAAAGAGATTGCTTAATAAAAGACACAATATTACTACTACTATGTGCCAAGACATATATTCTTTCTCTGATAACATTGTGACAGATTTGGAATGGCTACACAGAGGGAGAAGGGGTGTTATTTCAACGCATGGAGTAATTTACAGTATAAATCCTGAGCACGAAAATCAGTTCAAACTTCAGTCTATGGGAGACTCTCAATTGCGTCCTCTCTCCTCTGGCTTTCTCATCCAATGGGTTGAGGGGAGTACGTGAGGAGTATGCAATTGAGATTCTCCCAAAGTCGTTGACAAAAGAGCACATGCATTTCCGACCTCACATGCTGACATTATCAGTGGTCACACCTTATGTGAACTAGGAAACATGATTACTACGAAGGTTCTTATAGGTCAGACTGTTCCACTCCTAATACAGTGAATTCCTAAAGTATTCAGACGCCTTTTCCACTTTGTTACATTACAGCCTTAATCTAAAATGACTTAAATAAATGTTTTCCTCATTAATCTACACACAATACACCATAATGACAAAGCAAAAACATGTTTTTAGAAATGTTTGCAAATGTATTAAAAATATTTAAAAAACAGACATACACTACTGGTCAAAGGTTTTAGAACACCTACTCATTCAAGGGTTTTTCTTTATTTTTACTATTTTCTACATTGTAGAATAATAGTGAAGACATGAAATGAAATAACATATGGAATCATGTAGTAAACAAAAAAGTGTTAAACAAATCAAATAGCCATCCTTTGCCTTGATGACAGCTTTGCACTCTTGGCATTCTCTCAACCAGCTTCATGAGGTACTCACCTGGAATGCATCTTAATAAACATGTGTGCCTTCTTAAACGTTAATTTGTGGAATTTCTTTCCTTCTTAATGCATTTGAGCCAATCAGTTGTGTTGTGACAAGGTAGGGGGGTATACAGAAGATAGGGCTATTTGATAAAAGACCATATTATGGCAAGAACAGCTCAAATAAGCAAAGAGAAACGACAGTCCATCATTACTTTAAGTCATGAAGGTCAGTCAATACGGAAAATTTTAAAGTTTCTTCGAGTGCAGTCGCAAAAACCATCAAGCACTATGATGAAACTGGCTCTCATGAAGACCGCCACAAGAATGTAAGACCCAGAATGACCTCTGCTGCAGAGGATAAGTTCATTAGTTACCAGCCTCAGAAATTGCAGCCCAAATAAATGCTTCACAGAGTTCAAGTAACAGACACATCTCAACATCAACTTTTCAGAGGAGACTGAATCAGGCCTTCATGGTCGAATTGCTGCAAAGAAACCACTACTAAAAGGACACCAATAAGAATAAGAGACTTGCTTGGGCCAAGAAACACAGGCAATGGACATTAGACCGGTGGAAATTTGTCCTTTGGTCTGAAGTCCAAATTGGAGAATTTTGGTTCCAACCGCGATGTCTTTGTGAGATGCAGTGTGGGTGAACGGATGATCTCCGCATGTGGATTTCCCACCGTAAAGCATGGAGGAGCAGGTGTTATGGTGTGGGGGTGCTTTACTGGTGACACTGTCTGTGATTTATTTAGAATTCAACGCACACTTAAACAGCATGGCTACCACAGCATTCTGCAGCGATACACCATCCCATCTGGTTTGGGCTTAGTGGGACTATCATTTATTTTTCAACAGGACAATGACCCAACACACCCTCAGGCTGTGTAAGGGTTATTCTACCAAGTAGAGTGATGGAGTTCTGCATCAGATGAGCTGGCCTCCACAATCCCCCGACCTTAACCAAATTGAGATGGTTTGGGATGAGTCAGACGGCAGAATGAAGGAAAAGCAGACAACAAGTACTCAGCATATGTGGGAACTCCTTCAAGACTGTTGGAAAAGCATTCTAGGTGATGCTGGTTGAGAGAATGCCAAGAGTGTGCAAAGCTGTTATCAAGGCAAAGGGTGGCTATTTGAAGAACCTCAAATATAAAATACATATAAATACTTTATTGGTCATGATTCCATATATGTTAATTCATCTTTTTGATGTCTTCACTATTATCTACAATGTAGAAAATAGTTTAAAAAAACAACCCTTGAATGAGTAGGTGTTCTACAACCTTTAACTGTTAGTGTACCTTATTTAAGTATTCAGACCCTTTGCCAAGAGATTCAAAATTGAGCTCAGGTGCATCCTGTTTCCATTGATCATCCTTGGGAGGTTTCTACAACTTGATTGGAGTCCACCTGTGGTAAAATCAATTGATTGGACATGATTTGGAAAGGCACACACACCTGTCTATATAAGGTCCCACAATTGACAGTGCATGTCAGAGCAAAAACCAAGCCATAAGGTCAAACAAATTGTCCGTAGAGCTCCGAGACAGGATTGTGTCGCGGCACAGATCTTGGGAAGGGTACCAAAACATTTCTGCAGCATTGAAGGTCCCCAAGAACACAGTGGCCTCCATCATTCTTAAATATAAATAGTTTGAAACCACCACCCTGCCAAACTGAGCAATCGGGGGAGAAGGGCCTTGGTCAGGGAGGTGACCAAGAACCCAATGGTCACTCTGACAAAGCTCCAGAGTTCCTCTGTGGAGATGGGAGAACCTTCCAGAAGGACAACCATCTCTGCAGCACTCCACCAATCAGGCCTTTATGGTAGAGAGGCCAGAAGGAGGCCACTCCTCAGTGAAAGGTACATGACAGCCCATTGGAGTTTGCCAAAAGGCACCTATAGGACTCTCAGACCATGACAAACAAGATTCTCTGGTCTGATGAAACCAAGATTGAACTCTTTGGCCTGAATGCCATGCGTCACGTCACGTCTGGAGGAAAGCTGGCACCATCCCTATGGGGAAGCATGGTGGTGGCAGCATCATGCTGTGGGAATGTTTTTCAGCGGCAGGGGAGACTAGTCAGGATCGAGGGAAAGATGGACGGAGCAAATTACAGCGAGATCCTTGATGAAAACCTGCTCCAGAGTGCTCAGTACCTCAGACTGGGTCAAAGGTTTACCTTCCAACAGGACAATGACCCTAAGCACACAGTCAAAACAACGCAGGAGTGGTTTCGGGACAAGTCTCAATATCCTCGAGTGGCCCAGCCAGAGCCCAGACTTGAACCCAATCAAACATATCTGGAGAGACCTGAAAATAGCTGTGCAGCGACGCTCCCCATACAACCAGACAGAGCTTGAGAGGATCTGCAGAGAAGAACGGGAGAAACTCCCCAAATACAGGTGTGCCAAGATTGTAGCGTCATACCCAAGAAGACTCGAGGCTGTAATCTCTGCCAAAGGTGCTTCAACAAAGTAGTGAGTAAAGGGTCTGAATACTTATGTAAATGTTATTTCTAAAACATTTCTAAAAACCTGTTTCTGCTTTGTCATTATGTGGTATTGTGCATAGATTGATGAGGGGAAAAAACTATTTAATCCATTTTAGAATAAGGCTGTAACGTAACGAAATGTGGAAAAAGTCAAGGGGTCTGAATACTTTCCAAATGCACTGTATCTGCACACAGCCGTAATGGGACACCTTAACATTCATAAATTAAAATCAGTTGACTTTTGAAAATCAGTTGACTACTTTTGTAGTTCTGCAAGGGCCAATTCTGTAACTTGTTTGTACTATCCTTTCCATTCCTATCATTGGCGGACCAAGACAGTTTAATTATAACAGCAACAAGACAAAAACAGCAGACATGAGACCATCCAATATTTAATATGGAAGAATATGGTCATTTAGATATCACTCATTTCAGTTCGCTTACATTTCCGTCATCTTAATGAAACCACAGATCTGGTAATTGTTGACCACAATCAAAGTCCGATCTATTTCCCTAGATATAAACTATATTACATGAGATCTCTAGACTAAATGGACTCTCAGCATTGTGTCCTCATAAACAGACAGACTTCCACTGACTGATTAGATTACTGCCCACTTAAAGTGTCCAGTCTCCTTCCTAATCACTTAATAGTCATTTTCTTTGAGGGAATCCGTAATGTTCTGTTTTGAGATAATTTATACATTGGGCAAAAAAAACTTTTTGGTAATATATGGGCACTTTTGATTTCTGTCTGATGGGAGGTAAGTTAACTGACATTGACCATGAAGCCAAATGACTCGGAAGGAACACAGAAAGGAACAATGGACTGGTATTTCTCAACCAGTTGTCAATGACAGTCTCCCTCTCTCTCCTGCTGTGGTGTGAGCCTGTGCGTAAGGGTATAGAGATACACCTCTACTTCCTGCGAAAGGCGCGGGAGATTCTCCAAGCGTTGGGCTCTTCGTAGCGGTTGTAGAGGGGCTCGAGGCGCTGCATCTTCTTCTGTTTGCTGAGACGCGTGGGATCGGCCACTTTGAAAAAGGCCGGCGAGAACTCTACCAGCCAGCGTGGGTCAATGGTGGTCACCTCCCTCATGTACTCCTTAGTGGTCAGCACCAACTCATGGTACACTAACCTGGCGATATGGGGATGAAAGGAGTGGGGGAAATTAGTGTACAGAAGAGCACGTTTTTTAATCTTTCTGGAGCTCTATTGCCTGATCATATATATCTAAAAAGTATCAGTCTATAAACTTATACAGTACTCTTTACTTTCCAACAATGTTTGATCTATACAATGACTCTACTACATAGAGGCAAGGATGTCAAAAACCTTTACGAGTAACAATTGACGATAGTCAATGTAAACTTGAGACTATGCCTAAAACCCCCACGGGTATAGACTCACCACTCAGGCTGGCGGTTGAACAGGGAACTGGAGGGGTGGATGTACACCACCTGCTGGTCAATAAGGGTACGGTAGCCCTCCTGGGGATCCTTTTTGGCTGCGTTCCGGAAGAAACCACTGCAGATGGCCTTCTGTATGCGCACTGTGGCCTTTCCACAAGACACCATGTCCAGTTTATGCCTGAAAGAACAGGTCAAAGTAAGGGTGAATTATTGGAATCCTATGTCTGACATTTTGATACAGTAAGGCCTGTAGATTTCTATGAAGTAAACTGAACAAAAATATAAATGCAAAAAGTGTTGGTCCCATTTTTCATGAGCTGAAATAAAAGATCCTAGAAATGTTCCATATGCACAAAATGCTAATTTCTCTCAAATTTTGTGCACATATTTGTTTAGATCACTGTTAACGAGCATTTCTCCTTTGCCAAGATAATCCATCCACCTGACAGCTGTGATTAAACAGCATGAGCATTACACATGCGCACCTTGTGCTGGGACAATAAAAAGGCCACTAAAATGTACAGTTTTGTCACAAAAACACAATGGCACAGATTTCTCAAGTTTTGAGGGAGTGCAGTACGTCCAACTGGCCTCACAACCACAGACCACGTATAACCACGCCAGCCCAGAACCTCCACATCAAGCATCTTTACCTGTGGGATCATCTGAGGCCAGCCACCTGGACAGCTGATGAAACTGAGGAGTATTTCTGTCTGTAATAAAGCACTTTTGTGGGGGAAAACTCATTCTGAATGGCTGAGCCTGGCTCCCCAGTGGGTGGGCCTTCCCACGCCCACCCATGGCTGCACCCCTGTGCAATCCATAGATTAGGGCATAATGAATTAATTTAAATTGACTGATTTCCTTATATGAACTGTAAATGAGTAAAAAATTGTTGAATTTGTCACGTTGCATTTATATTTTTGTACGTATTACAATTATTATTTTCCTCAATCTACACACAATACCCCATAATGACAAAGCGAAAACAGCTTTTTAGAATTTTTCGAAAATGTATATAAAAAAAAAAGAGATACCTTATTTGTTGTTGTTTCTACAACTTGATTTGAGTCCACCTGTGGTAAAATTCAATTGATTGTACATGATTTGGAAAGGCACAAACTTGTCTATACAAGGTCCCACATTTGACAGTGCATGTCAGAGCAAAAACCAAGCCATGAGATGAAAGGAATTGTCCGTAGAGCTCCGAGACAGGATTGTGTCGAGGCACAGATCTGGGGAAGCGTACCAAATCATTTCTGCAGCATTGAAGGTCCCCAAGAACAGTGGCCTCCATCATTCTTAAAAATCAAGTAGTTTGGAACCACGAAGAACCCAGATGGTCACTCTGACAAAGCTCCAGAGTTCCTCTGTGGAGATGGGAGAACCTTCCAGAAGGACAGCCATCTCTGCAGCACTCCACCAATCAGGCATGTATGGTAGAGTGGATGGAAACCACCCCTCGGTAAAAGGCACATGACGGCCAACTCCAAGCAGGCTAAAATGTTCCTGAAGGACTCTCAAACCATGAGAAACAAGATTCTCTGGTCTGATGAAACCAAGATTGAACTATTTGGCCTGAATACCAAGCGTCACATCTGGAGGAAACCTGGCACCATCCCTACGGTGAAGCATGGTGGTGGCAGCATAATGCAGTGGGAATGTTTTCAGTGGCAGGGAAACTAATCAGGATCGAGGGAAAGATGAACGGAGTAAAGTACAGAGAGAGATCCTTGATGAAAACCTGCTCCAGAGCACTCAGGACCTCAGACTGGGGCAAAGGTTCACCTTCCAACAGGACAACGACCCTAAGCACACAGCCAAGACAATGAAGGAGTGGCTTTGGGAAAAGTTTCTGAATGTCCTTGAGTGGCCCAGCAAGAGCCCAGACTTGAACCCGATCGAACATCTTTGGAGAGACCTGAAAATAGGTGTAAAGCGACGCTCCCCATCCAACCTGACAGAGCTTGAGAGGATCTGCAGAGAAGAATGGGAGAAACTCCCCAAATACAGGTGTGCCAAGCTTGTAGCGTCATACCCAAGAAGACGCAATGCTGTAATCGCTGCCAAAGGTGCATCAACAAAGTACTGAGTAAAGGCTCTGAGATTTCAGGTCTTTTATTTTTAATAAATTTGCTAAACATTCTAAAAACCTGTTTTTGCTTTGTCATTATGGGGTATTGTGTGTAGATTGATGAGGGAAAAAACTAATTGAATACATTTCAGAATAAGGCTGTAACATAACAAAAGGGGGGAAAAGTCAAGGGGTCTGAATACTTTCCGAATGCACTGTAGATAAGGTTAAATTTAGGCCTTAGAGATTGCTTCCTTGAGTCTTTGAGAACTTTGCCGGATATAGAATTAATCACATACGCTTATGATGAGTGTCCTACCTGTCCATGATACCCAGCATCTGTTTGCGGATATCCTGGGCTCTTCGCAAGGAACGGGCCTGGATGAAGTTCTCGAAGCACCAGGGGTTGGAGAACTTGTTGTTCTTCCAGGAGTTATAGACAGCCAGCAGAGTAAGGTGGTCTCCTTCGGCCTGGTGGAACTTGGCCTTCTTCTGGTCAGCCATCTGCTGCTTGTCCTAGGGCACCAGAGAATAAATTGACTATAAGGACTGGCCACCAACTGATCAACATTAAAATCACATTAGGCTACAACTGTCACATTATGGTTGGAGGTTTCAAACAACATATGACAAGTTAGGAAAGTCAGTCAACCATAATTCACTACCATCAACAAATGTGATAGCAGTTGATTCTTGTTGTAAACCCATAAACCACCCCCTGCCCAAGGGTATTCTAATCCTACAGAGGGTGCATGCGCATAAATGGCTCAAGCCTTCACATTTGCGCCCAAGGTGAACCCTTAACTGCGATTTACAGTAGAGTGAAAAACATTACAATTTGGTAAGCTAACAAAACCCACATCGCCAAGTTGTAATAACATATTTTGTGAGACAACCAACAGTTGTCAGACAAATTTGTATTTTTTGTATATTCCTTGTGTCACTATATATATATATACACTGCTCAAAAAAATAAAGGGAACACTTAAACAACACAATGTAACTCCAAGTCAATCACACTTCTGTGAAATCAAACTGTCCACTTAGGAAGCAACACTGATTGACAATACATTTCACATGCTGTTGTGCAAATGGAATAGACAACAGGTGGAAATTATAGGCAATTAGCAAGACACCCCCAATAAAGGAGTGGTTCTGCAGGTGGTGACCACAGACCACTTCTCAGTTCCTATGCTTCCTGGCTGATGTTTTGGTCACTTTTGAATGCTGGCGGTGCTTTCACTCTAGTGGTAGCATGAGACGGAGTGTACAACACACACAAGTGGCTCAGGTAGTGCAGCTCATCCAGGATGGCACATCAATGCGAGCTGTGGCACGAAGGTTCGCTGTGTCTGTCAGCGTAGTGTCCAGAGCATGGAGGCGCTACCAGGAGACAGGCCAGTACATCAGGAGACGTGGAGGAGGCCGTAGGAGGGCAACAACCCAGCAGCAGGACCGCTACCTCCACCTTTGTGCAAGGAGGAGCACTGCCAGAGCCCTGCAAAATGACCTCCAGCAGGCCACAAATGTGCATGTGTCTGCTCAAACGGTCAGAAACAGACTCCATGAGGGTGGTATGAGGGCCCGACGTCCACAGGTGGGGGTTGTGCTTACAGCCCAACACCGTGCAGGACGTTTGGCATTTGCCAGAGAACACCAAGAGTGGCAAATTCGCCACTGGCACCCTGTGCTCTTCACAGATGAAAGCAGGTTCACACTGAGCACGTGACAGAGTCTGGAGACGCCGTGGAGAACTTTCTGCTGCCTGCAACATCCTCCAGCATTACCGGTTTGGCGGTGGGTCAGTCATGGTGTGGGGTGGCATTTCTTTGGGGGGCCGCACAGCCCTCCATGTGCTCGCCAGAGGTAGCCTGACTGCCATTAGGTACCGAGATGAGATCCTCAGACCCCTTGTGAGACCATATGCTGGTGCGGTTGGCCCTGGGTTCCTCCTAATGCAAGACAATGCTAGACCTCATGTGGCTGGAGTGTGTCAGCAGTTCCTGCAAGAGGAAAGCATTGATGCTATGGACTGGCCCGCCCGTTCCCCAGACCTGAATCCAATTGAGCACATCTGGGACATTATGTCTCGCTCCATCCACCAACGCCACGTTGCACCACAGACTGTCCAGGAGTTGGCGGATGCTTTAGTCCAGGTCTGGGAGGAGATCCCTCAGGAGACCATCCGCCACCTCATCAGGAGCATGCCCAGGCGTTGTAGGGAGGTCATACAGGCACGTGGAGGCCACACACACTACCGAGCCTCATTTTGACTTGTTTTAAGGACATTACATCAAAGTTGGATCAGCCAGTAGTGTGGTTTTCCACTTTAATTTAGAGTGTGACTCCAAATTCAGACCTTCATGGGTTGATAAATTTGATTTTTCATTGATAATTTTTGTGTGATTTTGTTGTCAGCACATTCAACTATGTAAAGAAAAAAGTATTTAATAAGAATATTTCATTCATTCAGATCTAGGATGTGTTATTTTAGTGTTCCCTTTATTTTTTTGAGCAGTGTATATACAGTGGGGAGAACAAGTATTTGATACACTGCCGATTTTGCAGGTTTTCCTACTTACAAAAGCATGTAGAGGTCTGTAATTTTTATCATAGGTACACTTCAACTGTGAGAGACGGAAAATCCAGAAAATCACATTGTATGATTTTTAAGTAATTAATTAGCATTTTATTGCATGACATAAGTATTTCACACCATTTTAAAAAGATACACTTCTTGTTAATCCCACCACAGTGTCCGATTTCAAAAAGGCTTTACAGCGAAAGCACCACAAACGATTATGTTAGGTCACCACCAAATCACAGAAACACAGCCATTTTTCCAGCCAAAGACAGGAGTCACAAAAAGCAGAAACAGAGATAAAATGAATCACTAACCTTTGATGATCTTCATAGGACTTCATGTTACACAATACATATATGTTTTGTTCGATAAAGTTCATATTTATATCCAAAAACCTCAGTTTACATTGGCGCCATGTTCAGAAATGCCTCCAGAATATCCAGAGAAATTTCAGAGAGCCACATCAAATAACAGAAATACTCATCATAAACTTTGATGAAAGATACATGTTTTACATAGAATTAAAGATAAACTTGTTCTTAATGCAAACGCTGTGTCAGATTTCAAAAAAGCTTTACGGCAAAAGCACAATATTCAATAATCTGAGAACAGTGTTCAGCCACAAAAGCAAGCCATACAGTTACCCGCTAAATTGTGGAGTCAACAAAAGTCATAAATAGCATTATAAATCTTCACTTACCTTTGCTGATCTTCGTCGGAATGCACTCCCAGGACTCCCACAAGAAATGTACGTTTTGTTTTGCTCAGGTTTATGCCTGTTTATGTCCATTTATGTCCAAATAGCTACTTTTGTTAGCGCGTTTGGTAAACAAATCCAAAGTCATGAAGCGCGTTCACTAAAAGCAGACGATGTCAAAAAATTCCGTAACAGTCAGTAGAAACATGTCAAACGATGTATTGAATCAATCTTTAGGATGTTTTTAACATAAATCTTCAATAATGTTCCAACCGGAGAATTCTTTTGTCTTCAGAAATGCGATAGAACAGAGCTCGCTCTCACATGAACGCGCATGGTCAGCTCATGGCAGACCTTACTCATTCTCCTCTCCTTCGGCCCCACTTCACAGTAGAAGCATCAGACATGGTTCTAAAGACTGTTGACATCTAGTGGAAGCCATAGGAAGTGCAAACTGACCCATATCCCACTGTGTATTCGATAAGCGATGAGTTGAAAACCTACAAACCTCAGATTTCCCACTTCCTGGTTGGATTTTTTTCTCAGGTTTATGCCTGTCATATGAGTTCTGTTATACTCACAGACATCATTCAAACAGTTTTAGAAAACAGAGTGTTTTCTATGGGGCGGCAGGGTAGCCTAGTGGTTAGAGCATTGGGCTAGTAACCGAAAGGTTGCAAGTTCAAATCCCCGAGCTGACAAGGTACAAATCTGTCGTTCTGCCCCTGAACAAGGCAGTTAACCCACTGTTCCTAGGCCGTCATTGAAAAAAAAAAAAAAAAAAAAGAGTTTGTTCTTAACTGACTTGCCTAGTTAAATAAAAAATAAAAAAAGGTTAAATGTAAGTCGCTCTGGATAAGAGCGTCTGCTAAATGACTTAAATGTAAATGTATACAATACTAATAATAATATGCATATATTAGCAACTGGGACTGAGGAGCAGGCAGTTTACTCTGGGCACCTTTTCATCCAAGCTACTCAATACTGCCCCTGCAGCCGTAAGAAGTTAATCCTTTGGCACTTATGAAATGCTCGTAATTATACTTCAGTATTCCAAAGTAACATCTGACAAACATATCTAAAGACACTGAAGCAGCAAACTTTGTGGAAATTAATATTTGTGTCGTTCTCAAAACTTTTGGCCATGACTGCACACTTAGGTTGGAGTCATTAAAACTCGTTTTGCAACCACTCCACACATTTCTTGTTAACAAACTATAGTTTTGGCAAGTCGGTTAGGACATCTACTTTGTGCCTGACAAGTAATTTTTCCAACAGTTGTTAACATACAGATTATTTCACTTATAATTCACTGTATCACAATTCCAGTTGGTCAGAAGTTTACATACACTAAGTTGACTGTGCCTTTAAACAGCATGGAAAATTCCAGAAAATTATGTCATGGCTTAAGAAGCTTCTGATAGGATAATTGACATCATTTGAGTCAATTGGAGGTGTACCTGTGGATGTATTTCAAGGCCTACCTTCAAACTCAGTGCCTCTTTGCTTGACATCATGGGGAAATCTAAAGAAATCAGCCTCAGAAAAAAACTTGTAGACCTCCACAAGACTGGTTCATCCTTGGGAGCAATTTCCAAACGCCTGAAGGTACCACGTTCATCTGTACAAACAATAGTACACAAGTATAAACACCATGGGACCACCAGCCTCATACCGCTCAGGAAGGAGACGTGTTCTGTCTCCTAGAGATTAATGTACTTTGGTTTCGAAAAGTGTAAATCAATCCCAGAACAACAGCAAAGGACATTGTGAAGATGCTGGAGGAAACAGGTACAAAAGTATCTATATCCACAGTAAAACGAGTCCTATATCGACATAACCTGAAAGGCCACTCAGCAAGGAAGAAGCCACTGCTCCAAAACTGCCATAAAAAAGCCAGACTACGGTTTGCAACTGCACATGGGGACAAAGATTGTACTTTTTGGATAAATGTCCTCTGGTCTGATGAAACAAAAATAGAACTGTTTGGCCATAATGACCATCGTTATGTTTGGAGGAAAAAGGGGGAGGCTTGCAAGCCGAAGAACACCATACCAACCGTGAAGCACGGGGGTGGCAGCATCATGTTGTGGGGGTGCTTTGCTGCAGGAGGGACTGGTGCACTTCACAAAATAGATGGCATCATGAGAAAGGAAAATTATGTGGATATATTGAAGTAACATCTCAAGACATCAGTCTGGAAGTTAAAGCTTGGTCGCAAATGGGTCTTTCAAATGGACAATGACCTCAAGCATACTTCCAAAGTTGTGGCAAAATGGCTTAAGGACAACAAAGTCAAGGTATTAGAGTGGTCATCACAAAGCCCCGACTTCAATCCTATAGAGAATTGGTGGGCAGAACTGAAAAAGTGTGTGCGAGCAAGGAGGCCTACAAAACTGACTCAGTTACACCAGCTCTGTCAGGAGGAATGGGCCAAAATTCACCAAAATTATTGTGGGAAGCTTGTGGAAGGCTACCTGAAACGTTTGACCCAAGTTAAACAATTTAAAGTCAATGCTATCAAATACTAATTGAGTGTATGTAAACTTCTGACCCACTGGGAATGTGATGAAAGAAATAAAAGCTGAAATAAATCTTTCTCTCTACTATTATTCTGACATTTCACATTCTTGTGATCCTAACTGACCTAAGAAACTGACCTAAGACAGGGAATTTTTACTAGGATTTAACGTCAGGAATTGTTAAAACTGAGTTTAAATGTATTTGGCTAAGGTGTATGTAAACTTCTGACTTCAAATGTATATAGTACCTTTATCTCTGCATTGTTGGAAAAGGACCCCGTAAGCATTTCACTGTTAGTATACACCTGTTGTTTACGAAGCATGTGACAAATACACATTTATTTTATTTAACTCGGCAAGTCAGTCAAGAACAAATTCTTATTTACAATGACGGCCTACCCCGGGCAAACCCGGACGACGCTGGGCCAATTGTGCGCCGCCCTATGAGACTCCAAATCACGGCCGGGTGTTATACAGCCTGGATTCGAACCAGGGACTGTAGTGACGCCTCTTGCACTGAGATACAGTGCCTTAGACAGCTGCGCTACTCGGGATTGATTTGAATAACATTTTACTTTGATGCTAGCTTGGCTTCTGCTACCTAGCGGACTAGCATCGGTAGCTATTAGCTAATATGTGTGCTGTATAACAAAGCTGAGATGTGCACATTTGAAACCAATCTGAGACAGACATGGATCTAATTAAGTAATGTAACATTCAATATTTGCAGTCAAAATTACCAGAATGTGAGGCTGACTTATAGGTAACTTGTTAGCTGACTAGCTTGAAAGCTAACAACATTGAAAATGACTTTGGCGTCAATGTTTTATTACAAAACAGTATTTGCAGACACAGTAGAGAAATATATTCCAATTTGAATAGCTACCATCATTGTCGAGCTGCAGAAGGTTATTTATTTTTTCCGTGCATGGTTTTTATGTAATATTTCAGTTAACACACTGGCCTGGACATAGCCATGGTTACACAGTATTTATGGACCTGTGATTTGCCGTACCTTGGGCCTGTAGAAGACGTTCTGCACAGACAGCATGGAGACGATGGTGAGCATCTCCTCACTGCAGCCCAGGTGGACGGACATGATCAGCATCTTACACAACATGGGCTCCAGAGGGAACTCAGCCATCTGATACAAACATAGAGACAGAGGGAGAGGAATGGGGAAGAGTGTATAACATTTAATTCATTACAACAATATTGTGGTCAAGTCAATTTTAACTCAGACAATTCACTGACCATGAACTTCCAAATTTGAATACATGTTTTTAAATTTTTTATATTAACTACGGCATCAATTCAAATATAATTGCTTGCCTGATTTTCATCTTCAATATATTGAATAGATCGCTTGTTGTTCCATACTCCATCTTACCCTGCGTCCAAGGCGAGTGAGTAACCCCTCATCATCCAGAGCCCCTAAAGTGTAGAGCATCTCCATAGCTGTGATCATTGTCTCCATGGGTGGAGCGTCCATGAAATCAAATGATAGCAGGTCATTGATGCCCATGGCCTGAAGGAAGTATAGAGGGGAAAGTAAAGGGGTGGCATTGGAAGAACAGAGTATTGTATATATATATATATATATATATATATATATATATATATATATATATATAATATATATTATATATATATATACACACACACACACACACAATGTGGGAAGCTTGTGGAAGGCTACCCGAAATGTTTGACCCAAGTTTAAATTGTTTAAGTCAATGCTACCAAATACGAATTGAGTGTATGTAAACTACTGACCCACTGGGAATGTGACGAAAGAAATAAAAGCTGAAATAAATCACTCTCTCCACTACTATTCTGACATTTCACGTTCTTAAAATAAAGTGGTGATCCTAACTGACCTAAAACTGGGAATTTTTACTAGGATTAAATGTCAGGAATTGTCAAAAACTGAGTTTAAATGTATTTTGCCAAGGTATATGTAAACTTCCGTCTTCAACTGTACATGCATACACAGAACGGGTGGTTCTAATCCTGAATGCTGATTGGTTAAAACTGCATTCCAGTTGATGTCTATTCCACAAATTACCACCGGCTAAATCTATGACGTTAAAATGCCTACTTACTCTGTTCCATCTGACTGCGCAATACACTTTCTCATCAGCCCAGCCAGGCACTTTATAAACTTGATCTCCACTATAAAAAGCATCTAGACATTCTCACATTTCTTTTAGAGTAACATTTAGTTTTCAACAGCAGAGATTTGTATAAATCTTGTCTGTCTGTCTCTCTGACATTTGTAACACTGTTTCAATATTCAAATTCGATCTCCAGCTGTCCCATAGTAATTAACGTGTCGGGACGGGACAGGCAGGCAGACAGCGTTTCTCAGCCAGAAGAAATGCCAATTGAAAAAAGGTAAAACGAAGTGCAGCTAGTTTGCAGTCTTTCCAGCTTCGGTTTGAAGTGATTCTGTTAGTTGTGTTGTTGGCTAGCTCCTCTGAACAAAAGTGTCTTGATGAGTGCGCACATTTTCTATGCCAGGCAAAATTGCACCTCATTAGCTCATTGTTATGGGTGTATCTAGATAAATGTCACTAGAAAACCGCTTGAACAAATGCAGCTACGTTGCAGTTATTCTGGCTGCACTTTTTGACGAGACTAAGTTAGCAAGCGAGAGATAAGAACGTTGCCAGCCAGTATGGCAATGGAACATTTAGAACGAATGTAGCACAGTCGATAGCGCGCCGGACCTCGGGCTAGAAGGTGGAGGGTTCGAGACCTGCTCCCTGCTGTCGGTGAGCGCGTTTCTGTAAGACGTAGAGTCGCTAGAGGACGCGCTCTTTGAAAGGAGGGAGTAGTGTAACGACCCTGGGTTTATAAGTGCAGAAATCGACTCTGCCGTTTGAGCATGCTTTTGCGGCACAGTCGATAGCGCGCCGGACCTCGGGTTCGAGACCTGCTCCCTGCTGTTTCATTACAATATCCTCCAAACACCGGATTCGAGGGCATTATCACTTATACACACATCTAAATAAATAAAATATATCACATACACAGTGCATTCGGAAAGTATTCAGACCCCTGGACTTTTTCCACATTGTTACGTTAGAGCCTTATTCTAAATAGGATTAAATTGTTTTTTTCCCCTCATCAATCTACACACAATACCCCATAATGACAAAGGAAAACAAATACCTTAAGTATTCAGACCCTTTGCTATGGGACTCGAAATTGAGTCTCAGGTGCATCCTGATTCCATTGATTATCCTTGATGTTTCTACAACTTGATTGACTATTAGGCCTAGCACACAGTCTGCGTTCCAATTCATCCCAAAGGTGTTTGATGGAATTGAGGTCAGGGCTCTGTGCAGGCCAGTCAAGTTCTTCCACACTGATCTCAACAAAACATTTCTGTATGGACCTCGGGGCACAAACTTTACAGTTGGCACTATGCATTCAGGCAGGTAGCGTTCTCCTGGCGTCCGCCAAACCCAGATTCATCCATCTGACTGCCAGATGGTGAAGCGTGATTCATCACTCCAGAGAACGCGTTTCCACTGCTCCAGAGTCCAATGGCGGCGAGCTTTACACCACTATAGCCGACGCTTGGCTTTGCGCATGGTGAACTTAGGCTTGTGTGCGGCTGCTCTGCCATGGAAACCCATTTCATGAAGCTCCTGACAAACAGTTCTTGTGCTGAAGTTGCTTCCAGAGGCAGTTTGGAACTTGGTAGTGTGTTGTAACCGAGGACAGACGATTTTTATGCTCGGTGGTCGTGTTCTGTGAGCTTGTGTGGCCTACCACTTCGCAGCTGAGCCATTGTTGCTCCTAGACGTTTCCACTTCACAATAACAGCACTTACAGTTGAACGGGCAGCTCTAGCAAAGCAGAAATTTGACGTACTGACTTGTTGGAAAGGTGGCACCTATGACGGTGGCAGATTGAAAGTCAATGAGCTTGTCAGTATGGCATTTATAATGCTAATGTTTGTCTATGGAGATTGCATGTCTGTGTGTTCAATTATATAAACCTGTCAGCAACGGGTGTGGCTGATATAGCCAAATCCACTATTTTGAAGGGGTGTCCACATACCTTTTTCTATATACACACACACATTACCAGTCAAAAGTTTGGACACACCTACTCATTCCAGGGTTTTTCTTTATTTTTACTATTTTCTACATTGTAGAATAATAGTGAAGACATCAAAACTATGAAAGAACACACATGGAATCATGTAGTAACCAAAAAAGTGTTAAACAAATCAAAATATATTATACATTTGAGATTCTTCAAAGTAGCCACCCTTTGCCTTGATGATAGCTTTGCACACTTTTGGCATTCTCTAAACTAGCTTCACATGGAATGCTTTTCCAACGGTCTTGAAGGAGTTCCCACATATGCTGAGCACTTGTTGGCTGCTTTTCCTTCACTCTGCAGTCTAACTCATCCCAAACCATCTCAATTGGGAAAGTATTCAGACCCCATGACTTTTTCCACATTTTGTTACAGCCTTTTTCTAAAATCAATCTACAGACAATACCCCATCATGACAAAGAAAAAACAGGTTTAGAAATTTTTGCTAATTTATAATATATATATTTTTTAAATGCCTGAAATAACACATTTACATAAGTATTCAGACCCTTTACTCAGTACTTGGTCGAAGTACCTTTGGCAGGGACTACAGCCCAGAGTCTTCGTGGGTATGACGCTACAAGCTTGGCACAGCTGTATTTGGGGAGTTTCTCCCATTCTTCTCTGCAGATCCTCTCAAGCTCTGTCAGGTTGAACGGGGAGCATCGCT
Source organism: Salvelinus namaycush (assembly GCF_016432855.1). Taxonomy (NCBI): domain Eukaryota; kingdom Metazoa; phylum Chordata; class Actinopteri; order Salmoniformes; family Salmonidae; genus Salvelinus; species Salvelinus namaycush. Next base: position 32,419,556 of record NC_052341.1, read on the forward strand.
GCACAGTTATTTTCAGGTCTCTCCAGAGATGTTCGATCGGGTTCAAGTCCAGGCTCTGGCTGGGCCACTCAAGGACATTCAGAGACTTGTCCCGAAGCCACTCATGCGTCGTCTTGGCTGTGTGCTTGGGATCGTTGTCCTGTTGGAAGGTGAACCTTTGCCCGAGTCTGAGGTCCTGAGCAGGTTTTCCATCAAGGATCTCTCTGTACTTTGCTCAGTTCAACTTTCCCTCGATCCTGATTAGTCTCCCAGTCCCTGAAAAACATCCCCACAGCATGATGCTGACAACATCATGCTTCACCATAGGGATGGTGCCAGGTTTCCTCCAGACATGACGTTTGGCATTCAGGTCAAAGAGTTCAATATTGGTTTCATCAGACCAGAGAACCTTGTTTGTCATGGTCTGAGAGTCTTTAGGTGCCTTTTGGCAAACGCCAAGCGTAAAGGCCTGATTGGTGGAGAGCTGCAGAGATGGTTGTCCTTCTGGAAGGTTCTACCATTTCAACAAAAGGTACATCGGAGCGCTGTCAGAGTGACCATCGGGTTCTTCGTCACCTCCCTGACCAAGGCCCTTCTCCCCCGATTGCTCAGTTTGGCAGCCAGCTCTAGGAAGAGTCTTGGTGGTTCCAAACTCCTTCCATATAAAAATGATGGAGGCCACTGTGTTCTTGGGAATCTTCAATGCTGCAGAAATGTTTTTGGTACCCTTCCCCAGATCGGTGCCTCGACACAATCCTGTCTCGGAGCTCTACGGACAATTCCTTCAACCTCGTGGCTTGGTTTTTGCTCTGACAAGCGCTGTCAACTGTGGGACCTCATATAGACAGGTGTGTGCCTTTCCAAATCATGTCAAATCAATTGAATTTACCACAGGGGGACTCCAATCAAGTTGTAGAAACTTCTCAAGGATGATCAATGGAAACAGGATGCACCTGAGCTCAATTTCGAGTCTCATAGCAAAGTGTCTGAATACTTACGTAAATAAGTTCTGTTTGTTATTAATAACAAATGTGAAAAAATCTCTTCACTTTTTCATTATGGGGTATTGTGTGTAGATTGATGAGGATTTTTTATTTTATTTAATCCATTTTTAGAATAAGGCTGTAACTTAACAAAATGTGGAAAAAGGGAAGGAGAAAGCCTGAATACTTTCTGAATGCACTGTATATACACTGCTCAAAAAAATAAAGGGAACACTTAAACAACACAATGTAACTCCAAGTCAATCACACTTCTGTGAAATCAAACTGTCCACTTAGGAAGCAACACTGATTGACAATAAATGTCACATGCTGTTGTGCAAATGGAATAGACAAAAGGTGGAAATTATAGGCAATTAGCAAGACACCCCCAATAAAGGAGTGATTCTGCAGGTGGTGACCACAGACCACTTCTCAGTTCCTATGCTTCCTGGCTGATGTTTTGGTCACTTTTGAATGCTGGCGGTGCTTTCACTCTAGTGGTGGCATGAGACGGAGTCTACAACCCACACAAGTGGCTCAGGTAGTGCAGCTCATCCAGGATGGCACATCAATGCGAGCTGTGGCAAGAAGGTCTGCTGTGTCTGTCAGCGTAGTGTCCAGAGCATGGAGGCGCTACCAGGAGACAGGCCAGTACATCAGGAGACGTGGAGGAGGCCGTAGGAGGGCAACAACCCAGCAGCAGGACCGCTACCTCCGCCTTTGTGCAAGGAGGAGCACTGCCAGAGCCCTGCAAAATGACCTCCAGCAGGCCACAAATGTGCATGTGTCTGCTCAAACGGTCAGAAACAGACTCCATGAGGGTGGTATGAGGGCCCGACGTCCACAGGTGGGGGTTGTGCTTACAGCCCAACACCGTGCAGGACATTTGGCATTTGCCAGAGAACACCAAGATTGGCAAATTCGCCACTGGCGCCCTGTGCTCTTCACAGATGAAAGCAGGTTCACACTGAGCACATGTGACAGACGTGACAGAGTCTGGAGACGCCGTGGAGAACGTTCTGCTGCCTGCAACATCCTCCAGCATGACCGGTTTGGCGGTGGGTCAGTCATGGTGTGGGGTGGCATTTCTTTGTGGGGCCGCACAGCCCTCCATGTGCTCGCCAGAGGTAGCCTGACTGCCATTAGGTACCGAGATGAGATCCTCAGAGCCCTTGTGAGACCATATGCTGACACATGCACATTTGTGGCCTGCTGGAGGTCATTTTGCAGGGCTCTGGCAGTGCTCCTCCTTGCACAAAGGCGGAGGTAGCGGTCCTACGGGTTGTTGCCCTCCTACGGCCTCCTCCACGTCTCCTGATGTACTGGCCTGTCTCCTGGTAGCGCCTCCATGCTCTGGACACTACGCTGACAGACACAGCAAACCTTCTTGCCACAGCTCGCATTGATGTGCCATCCTGGATGAGCTGCTCTACCTGAGCCACTTGTGTGGGTTGTAGACTCCGTCTCATGCTACCACTAGAGTGAAAGCACCGCCAGCATTCAAAAGTGACCAAAACATCAGCCAGGAAGCATAGGAACTGAGAAGTGGTCTGTGGTCACCACCTGCAGAATCACTCCTTTATTGAGGGTGTCTTGCTAATTGCCTATAATTTCCACCTTTTGTCTATTCCATTTGCACAACAGCATGTGAAATTTATTGTCAATCAGTGTTGCTTCCTAAGTGGACAGTTTGATTTCACAGAAGTGTGATTGACTTGGAGTTACATTGTGTTATTTAAGTGTTCCCTTTATTTTTTTGAGCAGTGTATTAACATTCAATATGTTTTCCACCTAGTCCTCCAAACAGGAGAGTGGGGTCTTGGGGCATAATACAAGAAAATATATAATATATATTTTAAGAAAAAGGTTTGTTAATGAGGGCCCATGGTTACAGAAACGTTGTAGGCCAGTCAGTGTCTGTCTGTATGTGTTACGTACCTTGAGAGACAGCATGGTACTGGCCAGGTTTGTTCTCTGGATTTCAGGCACATTGCTGGTGAGCATCTCGTCTCTGTAGGCTCTCTCTGTAAATAGCCGGTAGCATTTCCCAGGGCCGGTTCTTCCAGCCCTACCAGAACGCTGCTTAGCTTGGGCCTGAGAAATATAGTGAAAGCAATTAATTTAGATTGGATGTCAATGCTCTCGACTACACAAAGTACACTGTTGAGTGTGAAAAACCCAGCAGCGTTGCAATTCTTGACACAAAACGGTGCCCCTGGCACCTACTGCCATACCCCGTTCAAAGGCACTTAAATCTTTTGTCTTGCCCACTCACCCTCTGAATAGCAAACACACAATCCATGTCTCAATTGTCCCAAGGCTTAAAAATACTTATTTAACCCGTCTATCAACACTGATTGAAGTGGATTTAACAAAATAAATCAATAAGGGATCATAGCTTTCACATGGATTCACCTGGTCAGTCTGTCATAGAAAGAGCAGGTGTTTATAACGTTTTCAGTGTTCCTTCTCCATGTACGATAATGATATCTGCATACGTCTTATTCAACCTACCTGTGATATGGGGGTCACCACTAATTGGTCGACGCCAGTCTTGGAATTGTAGACATTCTGCTTCACAAAGCCTGGGTCCACCACATAGTAGATCCCATCAATAGTCAGAGACGTCTCAGCAATGTTAGTGGCAATGATTACCTGCAGAATCAAATAACACAAAATGATTAGGCTTAGTCCTACCTGATATCGGGCATGTGTGGCAGCAGGAGATTGTGTGTGTGTTTTTGGGACCGTTCTGGTTTGTGTTTGGGTGGGCACTTCTGATACCTTCCTGCTGCCGGGGGGAGCTGGGTCAAAGATACGGGTCTGCATCTCGCTTGGCAGCGCGGAGTAGACAGGTAGAATGATGAGTTCAGGCACTTCAGGTCCCAGAGACTTCATCCGTTCATACAAGATCTCACACGCTGTGTCAATCTCCTCCTGACCTGTCAGAAACACCAGGACATCACCTGCGAAAAAGGGGCGAGAGAGGACAATGAGTCACTGATGGCCGAATCCTTAACTACGGATGTCAATCAAGGAGTTCAGTCATTGCGGATGTATGCATTGTAACCGTGTTTGAACCGTACCTGGAGGCTCGGTCAGGTGGATCTGCATGACGGTGATGAGACTGGCGTCCAGGTAGTCCGTCTCAGGCTCTTTGCAGTAGAGCACCTCCACTGGGAAAGTACGTCCTGGGATGGTAAAGATGGGTGCCTCGAAGAAGTACTGGGAGAACTTGACGGCATCTAGCGTCGCTGAGGACACAATCAGCTTCATGTCTGGCCGTTTCTTCACTGTCTGAAATTGACAGAGAGAATTCAAAAGGAATTAACACACAGTCAAGGAAATATTTAGACTGTTCTGAACAAGACCCTGGTGTACCTTCTTGAGTAGACCAAAGAGCACATCAGTATGGATGGTCCTCTCGTGGGCCTCGTCAAGCATGATGATGGTGTACTGACCCATGTCCGGATCTATCAGACATTCCCTCTGCAGCATACCATGTGTCATGTACTTGATCACCGTCTCAGGACTGGTGCAGTCCTCAAAACGGATGGTGTAGCCCACCTGGTGTGGAAAAGAATTGAGAGGTGAGAGGTCCCTCAAGAAAGGAAGTCATTGTTTACAAGCAAATTATAAGGAATACCAAGGTAAAACTGCTCACTCACCTCCTGGCCCAGACAGCAACCGTACTCTTCAGAGACTCTCTTGGCCACGGACATGGCTGCCACACGACGGGGCTGAGTGCAGCCGATCTTCCCCCGAGTGGAGTAGCCCGACTCGGCCAGGTACTGGGTGATCTGGGTAGTTTTCCCAGAGCCAGTCTCTCCAACCACAATCAGGATCTGATTATCGTGGACAGCCTAATAATGGAAAAGAGAGGTGAACAAAGTCAGATAAAATGTATCATTGAAACTGTTGAAGTCATAATGAAGTAGGGTAACATTAGAAATAAAGCAATGTTGACAACTTTATTTCTCCCTATAGGGAAATTACTATTACAAACCTGTATGAGCTGCTCTTTGAGCTTGTAGATGGGCAGGCTCTCTCTCTGCTCCAGGATGGACATTGCTGTCTTCTTGCCATAAGAGGCCTGGTTGCCCCCAAAGGCATGTTTCTTCCACTCCGGGACGCCGTCTGGCATCATGCCGATTCCTCTCATGTTGGCTGCAATCTGCCTTCCATCAACTGTGTAAGAGAGAAGCGTCTTTAATTGAGATGAACTGGCATGATATTTAACCTCCACCCACTTCAGATGACTGGTGATCCAGACCCAGTCTAGGATCCTGGGAGGAACCTTTACACCCACACAGCCTCCCCTATAACCCTGGGCCATGGAGGACACGGCACACTACAGCAGGCCACTCTATCCAGCCTGTTAGGATGCTAAAGGAAACCAGACAACCATTGATGTAGTGCTGTTCTTGTCTATTAATGGTCGGTATTATGTCAAGTTTCATGTGAACCCCAGGAAGAGTAGCCGAGGAGGAACACTGGACCGGACTGTGCTTTACTATGTGGTAGTGACCTTGTGGAGGGCAGAAAGGAAAGCATGATAAACCACATGGTTGGAAAGCATACTGTATGTCTGGCATCCCTAATGCACTGTTTGTGTGTGGTCCAGGTCCTTACAGTCAGGCAAAGGGTCGACCCAGTGCTTGTTGAGGCCAATAGGTATGCAGTCCATCTCAGCCATTCGCTGAGCCTGCTTCACCTCCCTCCTCTCCTTAGCCAAAGCACTCTGCATCATGGCTGCCTGGGACAGCGAGCCGTCTGGATTCTGACAGAGGGAAACCGAGAGAACGGCATTTGTTCACACTACACGGGACAATAGAAAACAGTTAGGCCTAAAAAAAGGTAGGGTGAAAGTAGCGTAGTGCAGAGGAATATAAAACATACCTTAACAATCTTGACAGGGCTCATGTCCATACTCTGTTTAGTGTGTCCTCTCAGGAACGGAGGCTCCTCCTCCACTAGCTCAATCTCCAGGTCCTGATCTGAATGAAATAAAATTTGCAATTAGTACACTGCAGTCAATGTATGCTTTCTAGGAGTGTGCATCTTCACCTTTCAAAGACGGTTCGATACACATCTAGATACACGGGCTCCAATACGATACAGAAACGATACGTTGTAGTTTGAAGCGATCCAGTTTGATTAGGAGGAGGAAATTGATTGCATGAAGACATTCATTTTCCATTCGAAAATTAAAATCTGCTTCTGATGGAGCTCAGGAGCTGGGCTACTCTGAGCTAGAGCTTCTCTGAGCGGACTTCTCTGAGGGGACTTCTCTGAGGGGACTTCTCTGAGGGGACTTCTCTGAGGGGACTTCTCTGAGGGGACTTCTCTGAGGGGACTTCTCTGAGGGGACTTCTCTGAGCGAGTGTGTATGGAACAGCCTGGATGTGGACATGGTTGCCAGTTTCTACTATCTGGTCATGCTACAAAGGACAGAGGAATGTCTAAACCGTGAAACCGACATGGTTCTTATACCATAAAGCTACAAAAATGTTCATATTTGTTGTTGAAGAAATATTTTCCATTTCATGTCAATTCTTTCCTCCGCCACTAAATGGTAGGCAAATATCATCATGAGTCAATGTAATGTTCTTTCAGCATAATGTCACTGCAGGTTAGTATAATTTGCAGTCAATCACCTGCATTCTTATGCCACAAAGATCACAGCAGGTAATGGTCAGGCGATAAAATTCACTTTTATTGTCTAAGTTGTAGCAATTTGACTAATTAAACCATTCTATCCATACAATGGAGACTTGACTGTTGAATTTCTGTGAGTTAGTCCTGATTGTGTCCGTTGCTCTATAAGGTTAACATTATAGCCAAAGTTGCGCTTTCTAGTATGAGCAAATAGCTTACTGGGCAGTAGGCACTAGTGGGTGGGGAGATGAGGAAATGTGACAAACATGGCAAAACATTACCCGTTTAACATTACCCGTTTTACCCGAGTAAAAAAAACTTTTGCTACGGTGAGCGACTAATGAACAGACCCCAGGTTGTTTCATTGGTGGCTGATTCTATTCATCCATAGAAAAAAAAAAAATTGTCTGCCTCTTTAAATATATTATAATGTATCAATTTAATGTTCTTTTAAGCATAATATCACTGCAGGTATAATTCTCAGTCAATCACCTGCATTCTAAAGCCACAAAGACCGTTGACAAGGTTGAAAGGGGATACTGTTGAAATCCCCTTTTATCGCCTAAATTGTAGCAATTTTACTAAATTAACCCATTCTACCCACACAATGGAGACTTGATTTCACAGTTGATGGAAAGTTAGGTGTGTGCGTTATGGGTTATTTGTGAAAGCCTGTATGAGAATGCAGCATGGCTGTAGCTGCATACAGAACGGAATTTTCCCTGACTCAGAGAGAACACCCAGTCTTAAAATGGAACAGGTAGTAATGAGGACAGGAGAGTGTGTGTTCAAAGGACAGAGGTACGTCTAACCATAACTTTAAAGTGAAACCAACACGGTTCTTATACCAAAAAGCTGAAATATGTTGTTCTTGAAGTCGAACATCTCAAGTAAATGTTGTACAGAGTGAGCTTCTATTTTCCTCCTGCTCCAACAATGCAGTTGGGCTAACAAAAATGATTGCTGTCCTTTTTACAAAATGAGCTACCAACTTTGCCTATTCATGTAAAGATGACCATATACACCGACGGTTTAAAGTGGTAATCAGAATTTGGAACAAAAACAAAGTGTTCTCCCCACCCGTTTCAGTAAAAAAGCTGGAGAAATGTAACCACTCAAATTCACGGACAGAGCATTGGATGCAAGGACTGACCATCCATGATATCAAAACTATAGTTTTGATCTTGTTTTGAGGCTATATTGTGTTTGTTTACGCTTATTTTTTTTTCAAGCTTATATTTTGGGTTCTGATGGGGTACTAATGAGCCATTTATTTATAAGTTATATTCTTCAAGAATCAATTTTCTTAATCAAGAATTCATTTCATTAATCATCCTAAAATGGATGAAGCAACTGCAGACTGCACCTTTAAGGCAACACTACCAAAAGCTATTTCTGATGGTGAACCTGAGCAATCTAAATCAAATCAAAATGACGTAAATCCCAAAATCAGCAGGTAGATCAGAGAGAGGCCTACCTTTTGTTGGACAGCGCGCACTCTGCGCAAAGTTGTACAGAGCTACTGATAGGCATTGAGGTTGCTCGGCATGCATTGACTTGTAGATCAACGACTGTCATACGCAGTTACAGTTGCAAGTGAAAGTCTACTTCCTTTGCACAGTATTCACATTTTTGCGGGCTTAAAATTCAATCTAAAAAAGGGATTATAATTCGCCCCCCCCCCCCCCCCCCCCCCCCGAACAATCTACACATTTTCAAAGTGAAAGAAAAGTTATAGAACCTAAAAATGTTAAATGTCTGGATTGCGTATGTTTTCGTACCCCAGAGTTAATACTTGGTGGAAGCACTTTTGGCAGCCATTACAGCGGAGAATAATTTTTTAAAGATTCTACCTACTTTGCACAACTCTTAGGGCAACATACAGTGGCTTCAGAAAGTGTTCATACCCCTTAAATTTGTCCACATTTTGTGTTGAATTTAAAATGGAATATATTTCAAAAAAATTCACTGGCCTACACACAATACCCCATAATGTCAAAGTGGAATTATGTTGAGACATTTTTACAAATTAATTTAAAAAATGAAAAGCTGAAATATCTTGAGTAAATAAGCATTCGACCCCTTTGTTATGGCAAGCTTAAATAAGTTCAGGTGTAAACATTTGCTTAACAAGTCACATAATACGCTGCATGGACTTTGTGTACAATAATATTGTGTAACATGATTTTTGAATGACTACCTCATCTCTGTACCCCACACATACTGTAAGGTCTGTAAGGTCCCTCAGTCGAGCAGTGAATTTCAAACAGAGACCAGGGAGGTTTTCCAATGCCTCACAAAGAAGGGCACCTATTGGTAGATGTGTAAAAATAAAAAAAGCAGACATTGACTATCCTTTTGAGCATGGTGAAGATATTAATTACACTTTGAATGGTGTATCAATACACCCAGTCACTACAAAGATACAGGTGTCCTTCCTAACTCTGGAAAACGGTTAAAGAACTTGGAGAATAAACCCTCCTCGTCACAGCTGCCCATGTACCTTAATGTTGATGATGTGGTTGTAACTGACAAGGAGCACATGGCTGAGCTCTTCAATCACCACTTCATTAAGTCAGGATTCCTATTTGACTCTGCCATGCCTCCTTGCCCGTCCAACATTTCCTCATCTCCCACCCTTTCTAATGCGACTAGCCCCGATGCTCCTCCCTCTTTTTCCCCTGCCCCTTCTGATAAGTTTCTCCCTATAGGTAGTCACTGATTCCGAGGTGCTAAAAAAAAGGAGCTCCTTACACTTGACCCCCCCAAAAAATCTGGGTCAGATGGTTTAGATCCTTTCTTCTTTAAGGTTGCTGAGCCTATCCTCACCAAGCCCATCTCTTTTTAACCTGTCTCTCCTCTCTGGGGAGGTTCCCATTGCTTGGAAGGCAGCAATGGTGTGTCCTTTATTTAAAGGGGGAGATCAAGCTGATCCTAACTGTTATAGGCAAATTTCTATTTTGCCGTGCTTATCTAAAGTGTTGGAAAAACTTGTCAATAATCAACCGACTGGCTTTCTTGATGTCTATAGTATTCTCTCTAGTATGCAATCTGGTTTCCGCTCAGGTTATGGATGTGCCACTGCAACCTTAAAGGTCCTAAATGATGTCACAATTGCCCTTGATTCAAAGTAATGTTGTTCTGCTATTTTTATTGACTTGGCCAAAGCTTTTGATACGGTAGACCATTCCATTCTTGTGGGCCGGCTAAGGAGTATTGGTGTATCTGAGGGGTCTTTGGAATGGTTTGCTAATTACCTCTCTCAAAGAGTGCAGTGTATTAAGTCAGAACATCTGCTGTCTAAGCCACTGGAGTACCCCAAGGCTCGATCCTAGGCCCCACTCTCTTCTCAATTTACATCACCAACATAGCTCAGGCAGTAGGAAGCGCTCTCATCCATTTATATGCAGATGATACAGTCTTACTCAGCTGGACCCTCCCCAGATTTTGTGTTAAACACTCTTTCTCTGCCCTTAACCTTGTTCTGAACACCTCCAAAACAAAGTTAATGTGGTTTGGAAAGAAGAATGCCACTCTACCCAAAGGTGTGATTACTACCTCTGAGGGTTTAGAGCTTGAGGTAGTCACCTCATTCAAGTACTTGGGAGTATGGCTAGACGGTACACTGTCCTTCTCTCAGCACATATCAAAGCTGCAGGCTAAAGTTAAATCTAGACTTGGTTTCCTCTATCGTAATCGCTCCTCTTTCACCCCAGCTGCCAAACTAACCCCGATTCATATGACCATCCTACCCATGCTAGATTACAGAGATGGAATTTGTAGATCTGCAGGTAAGGGTGCTCTCGAGCGGCTAGATCTTCTTCACCATTCGGCCATGAGATTTGCCACCAATGCTCCTTATAGGACACATCACTGCACTCTATACTCCACTGTAAACTGGTCATTTCTGTATACCCATCGCAAGATCCGCTGGTTGATGCTTATTTATAAAACCCTCTAACGCCTCAATCCCCCCTATCTGAAATACCTATTGCAGCCCTCATCCTCCACATCAAATCAAACTTTATTTGTCACATGCTCCGAATACAACATGTGTAGACCTTATTGTGAAAAGCTTACTTACAAGTAGGGCTGCAAAGGGTCGGAAAAGTTCTGGTAATTTTCCCCGGAAATTTTCCATGGGAAGTTACGCCCAGGAATTTTGGAAATGTTGCTTAAATTCATCAAAAAATGTGGCTTATAACAGTGAACCTTTTTTGTGGGATACACGTAAGGCAATTCTAGGTCTTGTGGCATATTTTGGTTAAACTATCCCCAATTCAATGGAATTGCAACCCTCTACATGCACAGTGCACTCTTCCATCACATGTACAGCTGATTCTCAAGATCTTGCACACTGAGATGCTATTGAGCCCACACTACGACACTGTCTGAGCCATGGACTACATGCTTTCTGGTAAATTTATATTACAATACTGGCTGGGTATATTTTATATTTTATATGACATACATGATATACATATATATGACATACATGATTTTTTGTTAACTAGTAAATAGTAGCACACAGCAAAGTCCGTTTAAATCATTTATAACTTGTTAACAATTTCGGCTAGTTAGTTATTGCTACCATGTGGGTTTTAGCTTGCTAGAGCCTGCTAACTGAGGAGTGTTAATTCACCTGTTTCCATACATGTTTCATTTTAAAACATGTATCTTACAAAGGAGTTGTTTAATCTAACTGCTTAACTATTTATCTGTACAAGGAATTGTATTTGTTTTTTTACTCATTTTTTCTCATCTTTACAGGAAAATGCGACGGGCATTATCTGATGTGTGGAGACATTTCACTGCAGCTAATGTAGAAGGAAAAGCTGTGTACATTTGCAAATACTGTGCCAAATCATGTGAAGAATGCAACAAAGATGCAGAATCATCTGTCCAAGTGCATAAAGTTCCCTCAGCGCTCACAACAAGCAACCTCTGACAAAAGTCCCTCTACTTCTATTCGAGGTGAAAATGATGAATCAGACACCTTATCGATAGCAACAGCTCATGGTCCTCCTGGAATCAGAAGTTTTTTTTGACTCAATGGAGGAACCTAGTCAGAGAAATGCTGATGAATGTCTTGCTCGAGCAGTGTATGCAACTGTTTCACCTCTGATGCTCACAGGCAATGTGTATTGGCAGAGACTTCTGAATGTTCCTCCCCCAGAATACACCCCTCCAACCAGACATGCTTTATCTACTCATTTGCTGGATGTAGAGTTCAACAGAATTCAAGTGAAGGTCAAGCAAATCATATAGAAAGCAGACTGCATTGCAATCATCTCTGATGGGTGGTCGAATGTTCGTGGGCAAGGAATAATTAACTACATAATCTCCACCTCTGAACCAATATTCTACAAGAGCACAGACACAAGGGACAACAGACACACTCATTGCATCAATGACCTTGGACCACAGAAGGTATTTCCACTGGTGACAGACAATGCTGCAAACGTAAAGGCTGCTTGGTCTAAAGAGTCCTACCCTCACATCACACCCTTTGGCTGTGCTGCTCATGCATTGAATCTGCTCCTCAAGGACATCATGGCACTGAAAACAATGGATACAATCTACAAGAGAGCCAAGGAAATGGTTAGGTATGTGAAGGGTCATCAAGTTATAGCAGCAATCTACCTCACCAAGCAAAGTGAGAAGAATAAGAGCACCACATTGAAGCTAACCAGCAACACCTGTTTGGGGTGGTGTTGTCATCATGTTTTACAGTCTCCTGGAGGGGAAGGAGTCTCTCCAAGAAATGGCCATATCACAGTCTTCTGATATGGACAGCCCCATCGAGAGGATCCTCCTGGATTATGTATTTTGGGAGAGAGTGGTAAGCAGCCTGAAACCTACAGCAGTAGCCATTGTACGGATTGAGGGAGACAATGCCATCCTGTCTGATGTTCAGACTCTGCTTGCAGATGTAAGAGAAGAAATCCGTACTACCCTGCACACTTCACTGTTGCTCCAAGCAGAGGAAACTGCAGTTTTGAAATACATCAAAAATCGTGAAGACTTCTGCCTGAAGCCCATACACGCCGCAGCGTACATGTTGGACCCCAAGTATACTGCAAGAGCATCCTGTCTGGTGCAGAGATCAACAAGGCCTATGGTGTCATCACTACCGTGTCTCGCCACCTTGACCTGGATGAGGGCATGGTTCTTGGCAGTCTGGCGAAGTACACTTCCAAGCAAGGGCTTTGGGATAGAGATACATGGCAGTCATGCCAACATATCTCATCAACCACCTGGTGGAAGGGACTTTGTGGATCTGAGGCTCTTTCCCCTGTTGCCTCCATCATCCTCCAAATCCCACCAACATCAGCCACCTCAGAGCACAACTAGTCCTTGTTTGGGAACACGCACACCAAAGCATGCAACAGGCTGACCAATACAAGGGTTGAAAAATTGGTAGCCATCCGGGCAAATTTGAGGCTTTTTGAGCCTGACAACGAGCCATCCTCAACAAGGTTGGAAAGTGAAAGTGAAGATGAGGCCTCAGAGTCTGATGTTCAAGAGGTGGACATTGAGGAGGTCCAGAGAGAAGACATGGAAGCCTGAGAGGAAGACAACCAAAGCTTTAGTTTCTAGACTATCATTTTACAGATGTATGTTGACATTTTTTGGGGGGAGATGCGATTGATCATTGGGGATCATTCAATATTCTCTTTTGTTGTTCAGTGAAATCATCCCATGTGAAGAGTCAACTAATTTAACTAAAGTTCAATTCGTAACTAAATTACTAAGTTATTTTTATTTCTATTGGAAGGATTTAATCATTTGCAATTATGTCTAACTTATGATAAGGTAAACGGTTTATGTTTCTGTCTCCATATGATATGGTAAATATAACCAATGCAAAAAACATCTACATTTAAATGGTATCAATATTAATTTGCATATATTTCCGTTAATTACCATATATTGCCGTTAATTCCCACGGAACGTTTCCACCTCTGAATATTACCCAAAATGTGCAACCCTGCTTACAAGCCCTTAACTATTTCTTGAACTGGGTTACTCCTCTTTTCAGTTTGCTGCAGCTAGCGACTGGAACGAGCTGCAAAAAAAAAACCTCAAACCTGGACAGTTATCTCCATCTCTTCATTCAAAGACTCAATCATGGACACTCTTACTGACAGTTGTGGCTGCTTCGTGTGATGTATTGTTGTCTCTATCTTCTTGCCTTTGCGCTGTTGTCTGTGCCCAATAATGTTTGTGCCATATTTTGTGCTGCTGCCATGTTGTGTTGCTACCATGCTGTGTTTTCATGTGTTGCTGTCTTAGGTCTCTCTTTATGTAGTGTTGTCTCTCTTATCCTGATGTGTTTTTTTCCTATATATATTTTTTAAAATCCCAGGCCCCCGTCCCCGCAGGATGCCTTCAGCTTTTTGGTAGGCCATCAATGTAAATAAGAATTTGTTCTTAACTGACTTGCCTAGTTAAATAAAGGTTAAATAAAATAAATAACTTAGTTGCGGGAGAGAAAGGAAACCGCTCAGGGATTTCAGCATGAAGCCAATTGAAACAGTTACAGAGTTTAATGGCTGTGATCGAAGAAAACTGAGGATGGATCACAACATTGTAGTTACTAACCTAATTGATAGAATGAAAAGAAGGAAGCCTATACATAATACAAATATTCCAAAACATGCATCCTGTTTGCAACAAGGCACTAAAGTAATATTGCAAATAATGTGGCAATGCAATTAACTTTTTGTCCTGATTACAAAGTGTTATGTTTGGGGCAAATCCAATACAACACATTACTGAGTACCACTCTCCATATTTTCAAGCATAGTGGTGGCTGCATCATGTTATGGGTATGCTTGTGATCGTTAAGGACTGAGGAGTTATTTTCAAAATAAAAAAAGTAACGGAATGGAGCTAAGCACAGACAAAATCCTAAAGGTATATCTGGTTCAGTCTGCTTTCCACCAGACACTGGGTTATGAATTCACCTTTCAGCAGAACAATAATCTAAAACACAAGGTCAACTCTACACTGCAGTTGCTTACTAAGAAGACAGTGAATGTTCCTGAGTGGCCGAGTTACAGTTTGTACTTAAATTTGCTTGAAGATGTATGGCAAGACTTGAAAATGGTTGTCTAGAATTGATCAACAATCAATTTGAAAGCGCTTGAAGAATTTAGAAAATATATTTTTTTTTAAATAAAAAAATACATTTAAAAAAAATATATATATATATAAAATAATAATAAAAAAATATATATATATATATATATATATTTTTTTAAATTGTTTTTTTATTTTATTAGTAATATTTTTTTTTATAAATCGGCAAATGTTACACAATCCAGGTGTGGAAAGCTCTTAGACTTACCCAGAAAGACTCACAGCTGTAATCTCTGCCAAAGGTGCTTCTACAAAGTATTGACTCAGGGGTGTGAATCAGTGGAAGCTCCTCAGAGGAGGAAGGGGAGGATCATCCTCCTCAGTGAATTTCATAAAAATAAAAATAGTGAAAGTTATAAAAAGTTATCAATTTTAGATAAAAGTATACTAAATTTAGTCACGTGACCAATAATTTATTAAAACACACTGTTTTGCAATGAAGGTCTACAGTACAAAATGTGGTGAATAGTTGACTCAAAGAGAGAGAAAGACAATAGTTGAACAGTTTTGAACAAATTAATTTCTTAAAAAATGAAGGAGAAGCAAGAGAGAGAGCTAGCTATATATTTTGGGGGGGGGGGGGTTTCTTTTTGACTTTCACTTACTTAGCTAGCTAGTTTAGCCAACCCAAACAGAGAGGGATGCCATGTTAGCTATGGCTATCCAAAGTAAGCTTTTGGTTTTATTAATTTATTGCCTCCGGAGCCCGCCGGAGTAACTGCTAAACTGCTTGCTAACTGTACAATGTACTGCATGATTGTAGCGAGTATACTAATGCATTAGTTCTAGTAGCTATGTTGACTGACGTCAGCTAATACGGTGACAACGATGTAAGCTGTGTGTAGTGGTTAGTGGTTATGATATGAAGGTTTGGCTTGGAAAGTTTTTTTCGCCTGTTCACAGACAGCTGATGTGTAGTGCACTGAAGCGAAGGGAAAAGGTGAGAGGAGAGCATGTAGATGCAAGAAGGAATTAACGAGCAAAGTGATCATGCTGTTTGTATGTGGCTAGTATGAAAGTGAACTGTGTTTGCGTGTGATCAGGAGTGTATTCATTCGGGCAATTTTGTTGAAAAATGTTTCTTTAACGGAAGCAAACTGACAAAATGGGGATAAACATACCTGAATTTGTCCAATAGAAACTCAAATTTAAAACTGTTGGGCTAATGATTACACCCTAGATCAGCTAGATGCAGTGAAGAGTGTGCAAGGCGGTATTGAATATGTCACCATCTGTCACTTTGATTAGGCTACTCAAACGTTTCTCTCGACCTGTGTATCTACGTTGAAAACTTTCATTCATAGGATAGGTTGGCGCAACATGATGGGTATAGGGAAAATGTGAGTATCATGTAATAACCTAAACCAATTGATGTTACACTGAGCAGGGTGAATGGAATATGAATGACAGTCATCCAATAGGCTGTAATAGAAATAAGGCCATGCACCCCAAAAAATAATCGTCTTCCCTCATCTTAAACGGCACCGACCGCCACTGGTGTGTAAATGGGACATTTTCAAAAAACATGTTTTTACTTTGTCATTATTGGGCGATTATGTATTTTATCGATTTAGAATTTAGGCTGTAACAACAAAATGTGCAACAGTCAAGGGTGAATCATTTCTGAAGGCACTGTTAATCCATTGCTTTTGTCAAAATTGCTCATGCACTACATTTGGTAAGGAATAATTGATAGTCAGCAAAATTCAAACCTTCTCTGATTTTCAAGGAAATTTATGACAGGACTGAGACTGGACCACTCAAAACCTCTTGAAAAGCCATTCAAGTGTGTTTTTGGCATTAAAATGTGTCTAAATTGTTCAGCTGAAAAATATAACTATCCCAGGATTAGGTTTTCAGAAGACTGAGGTGATTTCTCCTCTACATTTTTACCTGAGCTTTCATATTTATTTTGATCCTGAAAAACTCCCCAGGCCCTGCTGGTGACAAGCATACCTATAACATAATGCTGCCTCTACAATACCTAAAAATAGAGAGGGTTTCATTCTGTGTTGTATTGGATTTGACCCAAATCTTTAATTTTGGCAATTTTTATTTATTTTATTTGCGGTGTTGTCTTGCAGTATTAATAGCACTGAGCGACTAGTGCTTTTTGAGGTCAGTGCGATTATAAAAACACTCACGGTTTTCGATTTCGGTTTCGATTATTTGGGTTGAATACTTGTAACACAGAATAAAACAATTAATAAAAGTCCCATAAAGGTAGTGACTGCCCGTTACTGCTGATCACTTATTAACCATCATTTATTCACATTACTTAAATAAAATATTTAAATTGTTGTGTATATTACATTTGTTTTGATGACTTAATCATTTAATTCCAAGTCCTCTCATTTCTAGAGCTACTGCCTATCCTGTCTGACAAAATCACTATTTCGTAGTTCTTCAAAGTAAATAAGGCATACTTTTATGACTGCTGAATATCAACAGCTGCTCTCTAAATCCCCTCACGATCGCGCCTTCTTTTCTCTTCCGTAGCAGGCATAAAAGAAACAGAACGGACAAGTAGATGAGCAATGGATTATGGTCCTAGTTAATTACCACGTTTTATGCGCTAAACTATGTAGAATATTGGCCTGTTGGAAACTACATCATCACACAGTTCAGGCTGGATCTGATTTATCTGTAGAGAATCCAAAGAGAGTACAGTATGAAGACAGGCTGAAACTGCGTCTCCAATAGATCACACATGTAGGCGATGTCATGGCGACGTTGGCTAGCTAAGCTCATGCGTAGAAATATGACATCTGGTCACGCCGAACTGAGCATGTGCAGGCCGTCAAATCAAAGGCACTCCTTCGATATAAAGTTGTTTTTTGACGGAATTGAAAACGTGTCAGTTTGTCACGACCACGAGGTTGGAGTAATAACATGTTCAACTACTTAAGACATTGGTTCGAATCTAGGTTGTGCCTTTAGATTTCGAGAAAATTAACAACTAAGGAAGAATATTTCACTTCACTCATTGACAAAACCCAAACCCCAGCCTGGTCTTCTTGATCTGCTTCACAAGCTTTTCCGGAAGTCTCACGATGTTGCGCCTCTGGGTTTAGAAACTCTGTGGAGAAACTTTGCAATGTGCGCATTGAGCTCATGGAAAAAAACTGAACGAAATGGAATTCAAATAATTGAACCGACGTCGGTCATTTAGTTGTTTAAAAAACACAAAATAACAGAAATGTTTGCTAGTCGCTGAGCCCTAAGTATTACTTAACGGCCTTATCGCAAACAGAATGGGGGATTTTAAGTGTATTTTTTAACACAGGCTTCCTTCTTTTACATTTTTCATACAAGCCAGTAATATGGAGTGAATGCAATGTTGTTGATCTTCCGTATTTACAATTATTGTAGTGGCAGCATCATGTTATGGGTATGCTGGTCACCGGCAGGGACTAGGGAGTTTGTCAAAAACGTACACAGTTTGGGGACACACCCCAAAAGATGAGAAGTGTTTTCATAAGGTAGAAAGAAAGTACAATTAGTGAAAACGTTAGTGAACCGGCGGTTGTAACTTTGAATAGATTTTCATACTGATTCATGCTACATTTGGATTGTTTTTGACCGATGCATCTTAAACAATTAAACCAGATTCCGATCTGTATCCATGAATCATTACACACCTAATGCTTTCAGTAGATCACTGCACCCCCCCCCCCCAAAAAAAACATGCTAAAATGTTACCTTCTTCATCATCAATTTTTGGGAGGATACCCGTCTCCTCGTCAAAGTCAGGGAACTCCTCTTTAGAAAGAACATTAGCAGCAATCATCTGAGGACAGGGGAAAAAAACATGTATAGATCAACATAACACTAATAAAATGAGCCAAGATGTCTTGATGAACCCTACATGTGTACACATACCTGGTTGATCTCCCACTTCTCGAGGTCAGATATCTTGGTCAGTCTCTTGCGCTCCAGTGTGTCATCCTCCAACTCAGGGGCGTGGCCCAGGTTGAGGTCGGTTGGGCGGTCGGGGTTCCTCATGATTTTCTCCTCCCCACCATCGGGGCCCAGGTTCCTCCTCCTGTTGGGGTTCAGGTCCTCCCCTGTTTCCTGGTCTACATCCTGGCAACCAAGAGTAGAGTATAAGTTTCAGTTATAATTTAATTTAGCTTCATGTCCTTCATTATGCTTACCAAAGGGCAGTAGGCTTTGAATTCATTCCTGCTCTGTGTTGCTGTCTTACCTTCATGCTGAGACTGGTCTTGGAGCCAGTGAAGGACAGAACCTTGATCTTGACTCGTTGACCTTTCTGGACCACATCAGCCACGTTGGCAACACGTCCCTCTTTGCGTAACTCAGAGATGTGCACCAACCCCTCCCAGCGTTTCCTATAATGAAAAACAAAAAAGGTTTTCAACATCGGGTTTTCAAAACATTGGATCACCGTAAGAGACAGAACGTGTTGGATACATACATCGATTATTTTCCAATTCTCTTTACTGACCTCAGTCCCTCCAGTTGCACGAAGCAGCCAAACTGCAGGATGCTGGTGACTTTGCCGTTGAATATGTCCCCTACAGCAGGCTCTTCTGGTGGGGGCCGGTCCACGTGTTTGTCCTTATAGCGGTCAGAACCAACCTCAAAATCTCGATCCCTGGTGGGGCTCGGACTGCGATCACTCCAGCGGGAAACACGTTTTCGACCGCGTTTGAAGTCTCTGTCCCTCTCACGGTCACAAGACGGAGAGCGTGAGCGTCTCTTCCTGTCTCGGCTCCGACTTCTGCTTCGCTGCCTTTTGTTGTCCAACCTAAAACAAGAGCCATATAAATTTAAAAAAATACCTATTTTTCATCCAATTCAGGGTTTTGCTATTCATAGCGCACCAGTAAAACTTTGTTGCAAACCCTGTGAATTATCAAAATGTCCTTACCTGCTCGTTGAGTTTGTTCCACTGACACTGGGCATGAACATCTCCAATTCTTTCATGGCAGCATCTGCTACCCTCACATCATCTTCTTCGAGCGGAATCTGTGGGTGTTGTTAGAGAGCATTGGTCTACTGACAACCATATGCTGTGTGTGGGGAGTGGGACGTAATAGCAGTGTCTTGTTTAATCGTACTTGTTTAGCCACTATGTATGTACTCATTTCTGAGAGACTTACGGGAGCTGGATTGTCTGGCCTGCACAATCCAGGAAACATCTCCTTCAGTTTGTCCTTCTCACTCTGTTTGACCACAGGCTCAGAGGCTACCGCCATAAAATTAAAGAGATTCAGTATGACATTTTGAAATAGTTCAAATAATCAGATGCAGTGTATCAAATTGTATACCAGCATTGTATAAATCATACTTGAATGTCAGACATCAGCTGCATTCGACACTAACCAGAGTTATATACAGAAATATGATCAACTAACCTTTGCTCGCAGATTCTTTTGACGGCCGCATAGTTTGAATAAGTCTGAGCAAATTGCTGATGAGAGAATCCTATGAAAGAGTGAAAGTGGATTCAAAACCAGAAAGTGCATTGAATGGCGGGCTAATTTTAAACATATCAAACAGCTACATCACACTATAAGACTTACTGTGAAGTCTGCTCCATTTTTCAGCAGAAGTGATTTGAAGCCATCAAATGTCGGTTTCTTTTCAGCAAGGCAGATGACAAACTCAGCTAAAAAGAGAAAGCAAGAATAATGAACTTCAGAAGAGGGGAAAAATGGTAGCCTACTATATTCTCTTAAGATAACTAACGTTATGCCTCTAAAATAAATAACTGATTAGCAGCAAGTTCTTTTTTCTTGTTTTGCCAAGAATGCTCACATGAAACTAAACTAGCTAGCTTTTATGGAACTCAGGGAAATGTCAAATACTTAAACATGTTATGGGGTCCACACCACCCACCACACTTTCAAGGCAAAGTAACCATCTCCTGTACAATAGATAACGTTATGACAAAAAAAATACGTTTTACAATCGGAATTCTGGTTGTCAAACACTGGAGTAAAATTATTAACGTTAGCTAACTAAAACCAAAGGTAGCTAAGATAGCTAGCTTAGCAGCAAGCTCGTAAGATTATTCCAAATGTGGGGTGACAAAAGGAGTGTGTGTCGATTCAACTTGCCAAGATCTTTCTCGCAAATACCAAGATGGTTGTCAAGTTCTGTACACACTTTGGACACCAAGGACAGGTATTCAAGCCGCTTAAGCTCTTCAACTCCAAAGTCTGCCATTGTGTCCAGTGTTTGTTTTGTTTTCAGAAAACGCAGGCATTGGTAACACGCACGTTACGTTATGAACTTCGAACTTAGACCACACTTCCGGGTAATTATTTTATTGGTCACCAGGTGGGGGTAAACTCATTGCCAATATGACAATCTAAACTCAAAGCAATTTTTTTTAAACCTTTATTTAACTTGGCAAGTCAGTTATGAACAAATTCTTATTTACAATGACCACCTAACCTGGACGACGCTGGGCCAATTGTGCACCGCCCTATGGGACTGCAAATCACGGCCGGTTGTGATACAGTCTGGAATCGAACCAGGGGCTGTAGTGACACCTCTAGCACTGAGATGCAGTGCCTTAGACCGCTGTGCCACTCAAGAGCCCCAAAACAGACATTGTGGTCTCCAGTGTGGCTGTCAATAAAACATTTCTAAATGAAACATTAGCAACAAAAAGTAAGAGAGCGATACATTTAATGAGTGCAGAAAATGTTAGGATTTCACTAGCACAGTAAAGCAATCACTCAAAGCTAAATCAAAGCTTGTCCAAGTATTACTAATTAATTAATATTAATGTCCAAGTATTAAGTTCCATCCTGGTATTTCCCTTCGTTGTATAAAAAGATAGTTTGTCTTTTATAGTAGGCTGTCTCAGAGCACTGCTTTTAAAACAAAGACGTTCACTGTCAAATTACTGCCCAGTCCCCTTCCTATTCAATTTATTTTTCAGAAGTTTACACACAGGTCACATGTGACATTCAAGTAAAACAAACATGTTTCGTTGTCCATGATACTCAAATATAAGATTGATTCTCCTCAGGGGATGATACATTTTTATTCATGTTACCCAGGTAAGCCTGTAAGGACAGGAGAGCAATGACCTCATTTTACTAGTTGACTGCTATACAGGTCAAGTGAAATAATTCAGCCTACCAGAATTCAGCTCAAAATGCTAGAATTGCAGTTAATAGAAAACAGCTGAGCACACATAACACATACTTGACACATGTCCAAAACAAGTAGATAATGACCCAGCTTTATCAATCGCATGTTACAGCTAACAAGGCCTGTTGGCAGACAATGTCTCTCCATGGTATTTCTCAACCAGCTGATATAGGAATGTGTCCCTCTCTTCCTGTGTTGCGATACAGGATGCACATCCTAGCGCCGCCGAAAGGCGCGGGAGATTCTCCAAGCGTTGGGCTCTTCGTAGCGGTTGTAGAGGGGCTCGAGGCGCTGCTGCTTCTTCTGTTTGCTGAGGCGTGTGGGGTCGGACACTTTGAAAAAGGCCGGCGAGAACTCTACCAGCCAGCGTGGGTCAATGGTGGTCACCTCCCTCATGTACTCCTTAGTGGTGAGCACCAACTCATGGTACACCACCCTGTGGAGAGAGAAATAAGAGGATCAGGCAAGAGGAAAAGGATGTCCAGGATGGCTCAGTAACAGTTGACATTCAATGTACACTAGTGACTAATCCATTAGTCCCCATGGTAATCAGAAAGGAGGGTTGACTCACCACTCAGGCTGGCGGTTGAACAGGGCACTGGAGGGGTGGATGTACACCACCTGCTGGTCAATGAGGGTACGGTAACCCTCCTGGGGATCCTTTTTGGCTGCGTTCCGGAAGAAACCACTGCAGATGGCCTTCTGCACACGCACTGTGGCCTTTCCACAAGTCACCACATCCAGTTTATGTCTGAAAAGAGGTAAAAGGTTTTGGGATTTGTGTGAGAAGATTTCTAGGAAGTGAGGTTTCTTTACCAGATATACAATTACCTTGATCATCAAATGGACAGTGGCACCTACCTGTCCATGATACCCAGCATCTGTTTGCGGATATCCTGGGCTCTACGCAAGGAACGGGCCTGGATGAAGTTCTCGTAGCACCAGGGGTTGGAGAACTTGTTGTTCTTCCACGAGTTATAGACAGCCAGCAGAGTAAGGTGGTCTCCCTCGGCCTGGTGGAACTTGGCCTTCTTCTGGTCAGCCAGGGCCTGCTTGTCCTGAGACACAGAATAAAAGCACCGTTAGTCAACAAATGATCAACAACGGCACACCATACAACTGCCTCATTGAGGTCTCCAACCATAATGGTAAACCTCAACAAAACATTCAACTGTGCCGCAAAGAAGGAAAAAAAAGATCTAATCACGATACCCAGAGGAGTGATACGACGCCATTTGCGTTTATGAGTCTTGTGATTTGCCATACCTTGGGCCTGTAGAAGACGTTCTGCACAGACAGCATGGAGACGATGGTGAGCATCTCCTCACTGCAGCCCAGGTGGACGGACATGATCAGCATCTTACACAGCATGGGCTCCAGAGGGAACTCAGCCATCTGACAGAGAGATGGAAATAATGAATTGGTAATTAATCCTCACTTTTGCCTTTCTTAACAACAGTCTCCTTTTTTGGTATAAACTCTTACCCTGCGTCCTAGACGAGTGAGCAACCCTTCATCGTCCAGAGACCCCAGAGTGTAGAGCTGCTCCATGGCTGTGATCAGCGTCTCCATGGGTGGAGCGTCCATGAAATCAAACGAAAGCAGGTCATTGATGCCCATGGCCTGAAGGAATAAGGAGAAAGGGAAGTCAGGGGATGTCACGGGACGAGTAGGTCTGACAAGTCTAGATCACAGACGCATGTACAGTGAAACAAGGTCTAGCCCCTTTTGTTACTGTGTGCATACCTTGAGGGACAGCACAGTGCTGGCCAAGTTAGTTCTCTGGATCTCAGGCACGTTGGTGGTGAGCATCTCGTCTCTGTATGCTCTCTCTGTGTACAGCCTGTAGGTCTTCCCTGGACCAGTTCTTCCAGCTCTTCCAGCCCGCTGCTTGGCTTGGGCCTAACAGAAGTTATATTGGCATATCAAATCCTAATTGCAAGGTATGCAAAGGGCTTGAGTGACAGAAGGGTTACAATCTGGGTACATTTAGAATATAAATATGAATGGAGTGATTAACCAGCCTACCTGTGAAATGGGAGTCACCACCAGCTGGTCAATACCAGTCTTGGAGTTGTACACCTTTTGCTTCACAAATCCTGGGTCCACAACGTAGTAGATCCCGTCAATGGTCAGAGACGTCTCAGCAATGTTAGTGGCAATGACAACCTTTCTGCTGCCGGGGGGAGCAGGGTCAAAGATACGGGTCTGCATCTCGCTTGGCAGCGCAGAGTAGACAGGTAGAATGATGAGTTCAGGCACTTCAGGTCCCAGAGACTTCATCCGTTCATACAAGATCTCACACGCTGTGTCAATCTCCTCCTGACCCGTCAGAAACACCAGGACATCACCTGCAAAAAAGGGGCGAGAGAGGACAATGAGTCACTGATGGCCAAATCCTTAACTACGGATGTCAATCAAGGAGTTCAGTCACAAGGAGCGAGAGAGGACATAAAGGTTGATAACTCTTTACAATCAAGGTTGAATCTCAAACTGACATTTTATAGCAATGGATTTGCATTCATGCAGTGATTTAGGTCAATGACTATGAATTAAGGTTAAGACTATAGACTGGGTATAACCTTCGTTAAAACCGTACCTGGAGGCTCGGTCAGGTGGATCTGCATGACGGTGATGAGACTGGCGTCCAGGTAGTCCGTCTCAGGCTCTTTGGTGTAGAGCACCTCCACTGGATAGGTACGTCCTGGGATGGTAAAGATGGGCGCCTCGTAGAAGTACTGGGAGAACTTGACGGCATCTAGCGTGGCTGAAGTGACAATCAGCTTCATGTCTGTGCGTTTCTGCACCGTCTGAAAACAGGGAGTTAGCTTAATACAAAACTTTCCTTTAAAATATTAACGATGTTTAGACCCTGAAGTCAAGGGGACACAAGACCCTGGTATACCTTTTTGAGCAGACCGAAGAGAACGTCAGTATGGATGGTCCTCTCGTGGGCCTCATCCAACATGATGATGGCGTACTGGCCAAGGTCCGGATCTATCAAACATTCTCTCAGCAACATACCATCTGTCATGTACTTGATCACCGTCTCAGGGCTGGTGCAGTCCTCGAAACGGATGGTGTAGCCCACCTGGTGTAGAAGAACGAAGGAACAAGTTAGAAATAACTAGGGCCAGACGTTTGAGATTGTTCTGCAATCAGATGTGTTCGACATCATCTCATGGTCAAGTGTTAAGATACGCAGTGTGGCGAGATCGCTCACCTCCTGACCCAGACAGCAACCGTACTCTTCAGAGACTCTCTTGGCCACGGACATGGCTGCCACACGACGGGGCTGAGTGCAGCCGATCTTCCCCCGAGTGGTGTAGCCCGCCTCGGCCAGGTACTGGGTGATCTGGGTAGTTTTCCCAGAACCAGTCTCGCCAATAACAATCAAGATCTGGTTATCGTGGACAGCCTGTAATAGAGAAGCAGAGATGTGAGCAAAATGTTATGCCATAAATGATAAAAACAGCTGATGTTGAAATAGGAATAATTAGCGATATATAATTTGCAAACTTTTGCACAAACCTGTATGAGCTGCTCTTTGAGCTTGTAGATGGGCAGGCTCTCTCTCTGCTCCAGGATGGACATTGCTGTCTTCTTGCCATAAGAGGCCTTGTTGCCCCCAAAGGCATGTTTCTTCCACTCCGGGATGTCAGTTGGCATCATGCCGATTCCTCTCATGTTGGCTGCAATCTGCCTTCCATCAACTGTGTAAGAGAGAAGCGTCTTTAATTGAGATGAACTGGCATGATATTTAACCTCCACCCACTTCAGATGACTGGTGATCCAGACCCAGTCTAGGACCCTGGGAGGAACCTTTACACCCACACAGCCTCCCCTATAACCCTGGGCTATGGAGGACACGGCACACTACAGCAGGCCACTCTATCCGGCCTGTTAGGATGCTAAAGGAAACCAGACAACCATCTCCAGCCCTGAAAACCCTGAGGGCAGCTGCTGCTACACTGGAGGAAGTCTGATGTAGTGGCTCAGACCGGACTGTGTTTTGGATTACTGTGTGCTTCCATACAGACTTACCATCAGGCAGGGGGTCTACCCAGTGTTTGTTCAGGCCCATGGGGATAGAGTCCATCTCGGCCTCTCGCTGACACTGCTTCACTTCCCTCCTCTCCTTAGCCAAAGCACTCTGCATCATGGCAGCCTGGGACAGCGAGCCGTCTGGATTCTGACAGAGGGAAACAAAGTGAGCTGCGATTGTTCACACTACTAAACAGGATGAAAGCACTCAAACAAGATTGCCTTGAAAGTAGGGTGATCAAGAGGACATGGAAACATACCTTAACAATCTTGACAGGGCTCATGTCCATACTCTGTTTAGTGTGTCCTCTCAGGAACGGAGGCTCCTCCTCCACCAGCTCAATTTCCAGGTCCTCATCTGAAAGAAAGACATGGGCAAATCAGCATCCAATACATTGATGTGAATCTAAACCGATAGTGGTTTTCTATGAAGCAAATGTACAAGTAAATTACTCTTTTAGCACGGCTGTGCTGCGGCCTTAGGTACGAGGCGGAGCAGACTACCGTAGATTAGCACAATCGTGCAAAGTTTTTTTTTTTTTTACACAACCTCAAGTGTACAATTGCTTTTCTACAATGGGTTACGAGTCAAATAAAAAAAGATATATATTTTCCAATCAGTTAGGTTGCCAGAGATGCGACCCTTTCGTTTGTTCTAAATGTTCCATTGCCGTGCTGGCTGGCAACGCTATTATCCCTTGCTTGCTAGCTAGCCAACTACAACTAACACAGTCACGTCAAACTATGCTAAAATAGCAAAGTAGCTGCTATATATATATATATATATATATATATATATATATATATATATATGTGTGTGTGTGTGTGTGTGTGTGTGTGTGTATACACATAAAAATTATGCCGATTCATGACCGACTGGGAAAAGATGACTGTCTCATCCTGACACGTTCATTCTCATTAGGACAGTGGAGATCGAATTTCAATATTGATGCAAATATCGAGAGACTGACAGCAACGCTTATACAAATCCCTGTTGTTGCAAACCAAATGACAGGCTAGAAGCAAGAGGGAATAATGTCTCCATACATTTTTTTTATCCAGTTGAGATCAAGTTAATGAATTGGCTGGCTGGGCCGATGAGACAGTGGATGGGCAGGGATTTCTCAGATGGAACAGAAAACGAGACGCCCATTTTTGCATGATAGGCTTACCCGTGCTAAACTGTTTTTTTGTATGGCTTAGAAATCGTCTCAACCAAATCACAAAGCTTGTTTTCACCAACCCGCTGTAGAACACACAATAACATAAGTCGTGTTTTACCTTCTTCATCGTCAACTTTGGGGAGGATACCAGTCTCCTCGTCAAAGTCAGGGAACTCCTCTTTAGAAAGAACATTAGCAGCAATCATCTGAGAACAGATGAAAATAGCATTATTAGATTTTTAAAAAAATCACATTAATAACAGTCAAGAGGTCTTGATAAAAAACCCAAACACACCTGTTTGATTTCCCACTTCTCAGGGTCTGATATCTTGGTCAGTCTCTTGCGTTCCAGTGTGTCATCCTCCAACTCAGGGGCGTGGCCCAGGTTGAGGTTGGTTGGGCGGTCGGGGTTCCTCATGATTTTCTCCTCCTCACCATCAGGGCCCTGGTTCCTCCTCCTGTTGGGGTTCAGGTCCTCCCCCGTTTCCTGGTCTACATCCTGTCAACCAAGAGGAGAGCCAGTGTTTCAGTAATAATTAAACATGTCTTTCATAGTGCTTTCCAAAAGCTCCAAAGTCTTTAAAACTTATTGGCACTCCAGTCTCCTTTTCACCTCATTTAACAGCTGATTTCTTAACAAAAAGGGTACATCTCAATCTGTGGTCCAGGTAAGTCATGCCATAGCACCCAAGTGTGGGGGGGGGGGCTTTTTTGTTCCTCAAGCAAGGGGGTGGTCGATGACAAACCAACACCTTGAAGTTTGCAGTTGTCAAAAAATAAATATACATTTTTAGGATAATAAATATAAATTTTTTCGACAGGAAAAGTACTTTAAATGCCCATATTTTTACCAACATGATTACAGGGATGCAAACTGGTGAGCGCCCAAAAAGGTGATACATTTTTCACACGGAAATTTGCCTATTTTCAGTGGGTTTGTCACAACACCAACATTTACTAATGATGTGATACCAAGTAGTATCGTGATACCACAGGGTTTGCCCCACATTTTTTTCAGGCGAAAGAGTTCCATTTTGGTCCCATGAGACCAAAATGGAACTCTTTCGCCTGAAAAAAATGCACTATGTCTGGAGAAAACCAAGCACAGCTCATCACCCGTCTAACACCATCCCTACTGTGAAGCATGGTGGCGGCAGCATCATGCTATGGGGGTGCTTTTCAGCAGCAGGGACTGGGAGACTGGTAAGGATAGGGAGAACAATGAATGGCGCCAAATACAGGCAAATCCTTCATGAGAACTTGCTTCCGAGTGTAAATGAACTTAGACTGGGGTGAAGATTTACATTCCAACAGGACAATGACACCAAGGATACAGCCAAAGCAAAGCTGGAATGGCTTCAGAACAAGAATGTGAAAGTGAGTGGTCCCACCAAAGCCTAGAATCCCATTAAATCTGTGGAAAGACTTGAAGATTGTTGTTCACCACCACTCTCCATCTATTGTAACTTAACAGAGCTTGAGAAAATCCACAAATCCAGATGTGCAAAGCTGATATACATACCCAAGACGACTCAAAGAAGCTATCATCGCCACCAAAAGTGCTTATTAACTCAGGCGTGTGAATACTTATGTAAATTAGATTAATGAAATAAATACATTTGCTAAATTTTCTAAAAACAAGTTTATTGGGAATTGTGTGTAGATAGGTGAGGGGGGGGGGGGATCCACTTAATCCATTTTGAACTCAGGCTGTAACAACCTTCTGAATAAGTCAAAAATGTCACTGACAGAAAGGGCTGCCTCGCTTCTTGCGCTTAGGAAACTCTGCAGTATTTAAAAAAATATATATGTACCATTTCTTACATTGTTAGCCCAGACAATGTTGTGTTATTACATACAGCTGGGAAGAACTATTGGATATCAGAGCGCCGGTAATTCATCAGCACCACAACTTTCCCGAAGCAGATCCATTGTTTGCACCCCCCAGGGAAAATTAACTGATTCCAGAACCCAAAACAACTCCGGCGAAGGAGAGGTACTCGGAGTGATCTTTGAGTCCGACTTAAAAGACATCACCCACCGCTTCCAAGCATATTACTATCTGGATAATAAAGTTGACGAGCTCAGGGAGGGGGTCTTTTTCCAGAGAGACATCAGGGATTGTAACATACTCTGCTTCACGGAAACATGTCTCTCTCGGGATATACTGTCCGAATCGGTCCAGCCAGCTGGAATCTCAGTTCATCGCACAGACAGGAATAAATATCTCTCTGGGAAGGAGGGCGGGGGTGTTTTTCATGATTAACGACTCATGGTGTAATTGTGATAACATACAGGAACTCAAGTCCTTTTGGTCACCCGATCTAGAATACCTCAAATCAAATGCAGACCGTATCATCATTGTCATTGGTTATAGTCACGGCCGTGTATATCTCCTCCTCAAGCTGATACCGCGACAGCCCTCAAAGAACTCCAGCTGACTTTATGCAAACTGGAAACCATATGTCCTGAGGCTGCATTTATTGTAGCTGGGGATTTAAAAAAAGCAAATGTGAGAAAAAGGATGCCAAAATTCTAGCAATGTAGGACTTGCGCTGCCAAAACTCGACCAGTTACTCCAACTTCCGGGATGCCTATAAGGCCCTCCCCGCCCTCCTTTCGGCAAATCTGACTGCGACTCAATTTTGCTCCTCCCTTCCTATAGGCAGAAACTCAAACAGGTAGTACCCGTGCTTAGGACTATTCACCGCTAGTCTGACCAATCGGAATCCACGCTTCAAGATTGTTTTGATCACGCGGACTGGGATATGTTCCGGGTAGCCTCCGAGAACAACATAGACGAATACACTGACTCAGTTTAGCAGGAAGTGTATAGGAGATGTTGTACTCAATACCTACCCTAAACAGAAATCGTAGATAGATGGCAGCATTTGCGCAAAACTGAAAGCGCGAACCACTGCATTTAACCATGGCAAGGTGACTGGGAATATGGCAGAATACAAACAGTGTAATTCAACGACTCAGACAGCAGAAGTATGTGGCAGGGTCTACAGACAATCACGGACTACAAAAGGAAAACCAGCCACGTCGTTCTTTGCCTGCTTTGAGGATAACACAGTGCCACTGACGCGGCCCGCTGCCAAGGACTGTGGGCTCTCCTTCTCTGTGGCCGATGTGAGTAAGACATTTAAGCGTGTTAACCCTCGCAAGGCTGCCGGCCCAGACGGCATCCCTAGCCGCGTCATCAGAGCATGCGCAGACGAGCTGGCTGGTGTGTTAACTGACATATTCAATCTCTCCCTATCCCAGTCTGCTGTCCCCGCATGCTTCATGATGGCCACCATTGTTCCTGAACCCAAGCAAGCAAAGGTAACTGAACTAAATTACTTTCGCCCCGTAGCACTCACTTTGTTATCATGAAGTGCTTTGAAAGACTAGTCAAGGATCATATCACCTCTACCTTACCCGTCACCCTAAACCCACTTCAATTTGCTTACTTTCTCAATTAGATCCACAGGCGACACAATCGCCATCACACTGCCCTATCCCATCTAGACAAGAGGAATACATATGTAAGAATGCCTATAGCTTAGCATTCAACACCATAGTACCCTCCAAGCTCATCATTAAGCTCGAGGCCCTGGGACTGAACCCCGCCCTGTGCAACTGGGTCCTGGACTTCATGATGGGCTGCCCCGAGGTGGTGAAGGTAGGAAACACCTCCACTAGATTGATCCTCAACACAGGGGCCCCTCAGGGGTACGTGCTTAGTCCCCTCCTGTACTCCCTGTTCACCCATGACTGCGTGCCCAAGCACACCTCCAACTCAATCATCAAGTTTGCAGATGACAACAGTAGTAGGCTTGATTACCAACAATGACAAGACAGCCTACAGGGAGGAGATGAGGGCTCTTGCAGTGTGGTGCCAGGAAAATAACCTCTCACTCACCAAAACAAAGGAGATGATCGTAGACTTCAGGAAACAGCACCCCCCATCCACATTTGCAGTCTCGCAATGGAGAAGGTGGAAAGCTTCAAGTTCCTCAGCGTAGACATCACTGACAAACTGAAATGGTTCACGCACACACAGTGTGGTGAAGGCGCAACAGCGCCTCTTCAACCCCAGGATTGTCACCTAAAACCCCCAAACTTCTACAGATGCACAACCGAGAGCATCCTGACAGGCTGTGTCACTGCTTGGTATGGCAACTGCACCGCCCACAACAGCAGGGCTCTCCAGAGGGTGGTGCAGTCTTCCCAACGCATCACAGGGTGAAAACTACCTGTCCTCCAGGACACCTACAGCACCCGATGTCACAGGAAGGCCAAAAAGATCATCAAGGACAACAACCACCCGAGCCACTGCCCATTCACCCCGCTATCATCTAGAAGGCGAGGTCAGTACAGGTGCATCAAAGCAGGGACCGAGAGACTGAAAAACAGCTTCTATCTCAAGGCCATCAGACTGTTAAAATAGCCATCACTAGCACAGTGGCTGCTGCCTATATACACGTAGACCTGAAAACACTGGCCACTAATAAATGGAACACTAGTCACTTGAATAATGTCTACATATCTTGCATTACCCATCTCATATGTATATACTGTATCGTATTCTATGCCGCTCCGACATTGCTCGTCCATATATTTTTACATTCTTAATTCCATCACTTTACTAAACGTGTGTGCATCGGGTATATGCTGTGTAATTTGTTAGATATTAGTGCACTGTCAGAGCTAGAAGCACAAGCATTTTGCTACACCCGCATTAACATCTGCTAAACACGTGTATGTGACCAATACAATTTGATGGGGTAGGAATACTTTCTGACGGCACATTGGCTCAATATGGTAGAATACACTCACCTTCATGCTGAGACTGGTCTTGGAGCCAGTGAAGGACAGCACCTTGATCTTGACTCGTTGACCTTTCTGGACCACATCAGCCACGTTGGCAACACGTCCCTCTCTGCGTAACTCAGAGATGTGCACCAACCCCTCCCAGCGTTTCCTACAACGCAAAACAGATAAGGCTTTCAACATTGCTCACTCAAACGCGAACCAAGTTCGCTACATTGAACTAATGACTTTTGCCGAAGCAGTAACAACTCTTTTACTGACCTCAGCCCCTCCAGTTGCACGAAGCAGCCAAACTGCATGATGCTGGTGATTTTTCCGTTGAATATGTCTCCCACGGTAGGCTCCTCTGGTGGAGGGCGGTCCACGTGTTTGTCCTTCCACCGATCAGAACCTTCCTTGGTGTCCTTGTCTCGGTCTCTGTGGGGGCTGGGGGTGCGACTGCGCTCACTCCAGCGAGACGCGCGTTTCTTACCACGGTCACGGTCCCTCTCACGGTCTCTGTCTCTCTGACGATCGCGGTCCCTAGATCGAGATCTAGAGCGGGACCGAGAACGATTACGCCTCCTCCTGTCCCGGTCTCGGCTCCGACTTCTGCTGTGCCGCCTCTTTTTGTCCGACCTGAGGAATGCAATCTATGAGCTCCAATCTATGTAACCGAGGAAAATGTACACTTGAAGCCAAAAATAGTTTAATTGGGGATATCTCTTTACCTGCTCTTGCTCTTTGAGTCTGATCTACTCACACTGGGCATGAACATCTCCAACTCCTTCATGGCGGCGTCTGCGATCTTCACGTCGTCTTCGTCTAGTATGGCCTGGGGGGGTGGGGGGTGGGTGGGTCAGAAATGGTAGGCCAAATATCAGTAGGTCACACAGTCAACCAAAGTAGTCTATAATGTATATTTGACCTGCAAATGAACCGTAGATAGAAGACTTACCTCGGGAGCAGGATCGTCTGGCCTGCATAATGCAGGAAACAACTCCTTCAGTTTGTCCTTCTCACTCTTCTGCTTGACCACAGGCTCAGACGCTAGAATCAGAGTAGAGTCAGCAAGTCTACACATAGTAACAATAGCATAAATAGTGCATTCGGAAAGTATTCAGACGCTATGATATTTCCCACATGGATTAAATTGTGGGTTTTCCCATCAATTTTAGAATACGGCTATGGTACCATGTTTCCTCCAGACGTGACGCTTGGCATCACAGGCCAAAGAGTTCAATCTTGGTTTCATCAGACCAGAGAATCTTGTGTCTGACTTTCTGAGAGTCCTTAAGGTGCCTTTTGGCAAACCCCAACGGGCTGTCATGTGCCTTTTACTGAGCACTCAACCAATAAAGTCCTGATTTGTGGAGTTCTGTGGAGATAGTTGCCCATCTCCAAAGAGGAACTCTGGAGCTCTGTCAGTGACCATCAGGTTCTTGGTTACCTCCTTGACCAAGGCCATTCTGCCCTGATTGCTCAGTTTGGGAACTTCAATGCTGCAGAATTGTTTTGGTACCCTTCCCCAGCTCTGTGCCTCGACACAATCCTGTCTCGGAGCTCTACGGGCAATTCCTTCTACCCCATGGCTTGGTTTTTGCTCTGACATGCACCATCAAATGTGGGACCTTATTTAGACAGGTGTGCGCCTTTCCAAATCATGTCCAACCAATTGAATTTACCACAGGTGGACGCCAATCAAGACATAGAAACATCAAGAATAAACAATGGAAAAAGGATGCAACTGAGCTCAATTTCAAGTCTCATTGCAAAGGGTCTGAAAATTACACAAGGTATCTGTTCATTTTTTATATTGTGTAGATTGAATAAAAATGTACTTAATCCATTTTAGAATAAGGCTGTAAAGTAACAAAATGTGGAAAAAGTCAAGGGCAGGGGTCAGAATACTTTCCGAATGCACTGCACATAGCCCATACCTTTGCAATTGTAAGTGAAAAGCATACATCACCATAAATTAGACGCTATAGGTGGAATATAGCTCACATACCTTTGTTTGTAGATGCCTTTGATGGAGGCCGCATTGTTTGAATAAGTCTGAGCAAATTGCCAACAAGTGAATCCTGAAAGATCGAAAATAAATTGAACATACAGTTGAAGTCGGACGTCATTAAAACTCATTTTTCAACCACTCCACAAATGTATTGTTAACAAACTATAGTTTTGGCAAGTCGGTTAGGAAATCTAATTTGTGCATGACAAGTAATTTTTCCAACAATTGTTTACAGACAGATTATTTCACTGTATCACAATTCCAGTGGGTCAGAAGTTTACATACACTAAGTTGACTGTGCCTTTAAACAGCTTGGAAAATCCCAGAAAATGTCCTAGCTTTAAAAGCTTCTGATTGGCTAATTGACATCATTTGAGTCAATTGGAGGTGTACCTGTGGATATATTTCAAGGCCTACCTTCAAACTCAGTGCCCCTTTGCTTGACATCTTGGGAAAATCAAAAGAAATCAGCCAAGACCTAAGAAAAAAAGAATTGTAGACCTCCACAAGTCTGGTTCATCCCCGGGAGCAATTTCCAAACGCCTGAAGGAACCACATTCATCTGTACAAACAATAGTACGCAACTATAAACACCATGGGACTACACAGCCGTCATACCGCTCAGGAAGGAGACGCGCTCTGTCTCCTAGAGATGAACGTACTGTGGTGCGAAAAGTGCAAATCAATCCCAGAACAACAGCAAAGGACATTGTGAAGATGCTGCAGGAAACAGGTAAAAAAAAGTATCTATATCCACAGTAAAACGAGTCCTATATCGACATAACCTGAAAAGGAAGAAGCCACTGCTAAAGGAAGAAGCCACTGCTCCAAAACCACCCCCCCCCCCCAAAAAAACGCCATAAAAAAGCCAGACTATGGTCTGCAACTGCACATGGGGACAAAAATTTTGCTTTTTGGAGAAATGTCCTCTGGTCTGATGGAACAAAAATAAAACTGTTTGGCCATAATGACACTTGTTACGTTTGGAGGAAAAAGGGGGAGGCTTGCAAGCCGAAGGACACCATCCCAACCGTGAAGCACGGGGGTGGCAGCATCATGTTGTGGGGGTGCTGCAGGAGGGACTGGTGCACTTCACAAAATAGATGGCATCAAGAGGAGGAAAATTATGTGGATATACTGAAGCAACATCTCAAGACATCAGTCAGGAAGTTAAAGCTTGGTCGCAAATGCGTCTTCCAAATGGACAATGACCCCAAGCATACTTCCAAAGTTGTGGCAAAATGGCTTGAGGACAACAAAGTCAAGGTATTGGAGTGGACATAACAAAGCCCTGACCTCAATCCTTTAGAAAATTTGTGGACAGAACTGAAAAAGCATGTGCGAGCAAGGAGGCCTACAAACCTGACTCAGTTACACCAGCTCTGTCAGGAAGAATGGGCCAAAATTCACCCAACTTATTGTGGGAAGCTTGTGGAAGGCTACCTGAAAAGTTTGACCCAAGTTAAATAATTTAAAGGCAATGCTACCAAATACTAATTGAGTGTGTAAACTTCTGACCCACTGGGAATGTGATGAAAGAAATAAAAGCTGAAATAAAATCACTCTACTATTATTCTGACATTTCACATTCTTAAAATAAAGTGGTGATCCTACCTAAACTAAAACAGGGAATTTTTACTAGGATTAAATGTCAAGAATTGTGAAAAATTTAGTTGAAATGTATTTGGCTAAGGTGTATGTAAACTTCCGACTTCAACTATAGCCATCAGATCGTACCCGCTAGCTTACAGCTGCACTAGGGTCGAACAGACGTTGTGTGTAGATTAAGACACCACGGAGCGAGAAATGGTTTGGAAAACGGACCTCAATCCAGGGATGAGAAATGTGTTGTACTCCCGACTTGTTTCATTAACCCAACTGTTACACCAAGAAGATTGAACGGCTGCTAGTTTTTACGTAAAATTGCCCTTTTCGTCCTCATGATAGGTGGCAGAAGCCATAGCAGCCATTTTGGAATGATAGTGTCAGCCAATCAACTCTTTTGTTGTTCAACGAGACATGCGATTCCATAATGGCTGCTGTGGCTACTGCTAGTTAGCATGAGGATGAAAATGGTAGTTCAACCTTCTCGGTGTAACAGCACACGCATTTCTTATCCCTGGATTGAGGTACTTTTTCCAAACCTTAACATCTTGCGGAGGCTCCGCAGTGTCTTAATCTACACAGAAAGTCCGTACAACCCTAGTGCAGCTGTACACAAGCGGGTCAGATCTGCTGGCTATCTAGCTAGTTACAGTAGATAGCAGTGGACAGTACTTACTGTGAATTCAGCGCCATTTTTCAATAGAAGTGATTTAAAGCCATCAAACGTTGGTTGCTTTTCAGCAAGGCTGATGACAAACTCGGCTGTGTGGCAAAGAAACGACCCATTAGTTCAGGATTAACCTGATTAGCCAAGTAATGTTACTCCTAAACATTAAGAATGTAGCCTTATTTGCTTGTTAAAACGGGGCTATCACGCCAGCTAGCTAGCCACCTTTAAGGTCAGACATAGCCCTTGAACATGACTCAGTTCCATTACACATAAGAGTCATTGGACGAAGACATCCTCTTACAGGGACGTTTTGTATAAGACCATTAACACTCGTTGCTTGCGGTAGGGTATTGGAAGCATAAGGACCTCATCACAGATAGAACAAGGAGGCAGATCGTTCAATGGATATATAAAATGTGAAGCTTCCAGGTGGCGTTTCCACTCACTACCAAATATTGTGATGAGGAAGCCAAGTGGCCGGCAGTGGGAGAACATGGAATTTGGCCAACATTCTGCAAATTTACTCATCGATGAAACATTTGATCGCGATACAGTTCTGTTTCCAAAACCAGAATCTGTAACAGAGTGGACTGTGTTTTGTAGACTTCACTCTTTGCTAAAGTTTCAAAACATTGCATTGTTTAGAAGGAGTGCAAGGGCGAATTGAGTTATTGCACACATCAGGGTAGGC
The DNA here is from genome assembly GCF_016432855.1 of Salvelinus namaycush. Lineage (NCBI taxonomy): Eukaryota > Metazoa > Chordata > Actinopteri > Salmoniformes > Salmonidae > Salvelinus > Salvelinus namaycush. The sequence continues at coordinate 32,456,442 of NC_052341.1, forward strand.
GTTCCCTAACGGAAATATGCAAATAAATGCTAGAACGTGCCAGTGGGATCTCACTAGCTTGTGCTTGGCATGGGCCCACCTCCTTGCTTGTTCTGCCCACTATGATTAATTTGCTCCCATTGGAAATGACAGGCTCTGGTCTGTTGGGTTAGTCGCAGTCCTTCTCAAATAGTGGGGCACGCCCCCCTGGGAGGGCTCGGAGCGATGCCAGTGTGACCCCGGGGAACATGCTTTTTTTTGCCGCAGGGAGTAGTTTTTTTTTTTTCACCAAACAAGAGCACATAGCACAGAGCAGGAGATATGAAGTGCAGATAACAAACCCTTAAGAGACACCATGGAAAAATATTTAACAGGGATGAAAAGGCGGAGAGACGGAGATAATGAGACAAACGTAAGTCTCCCGAAAGCTAAGACGAGGAAATATGACGACGCGTATGTAGCGCTTGGCTTCACTGTGACTACGGTGGGAGACGAGGAAAGACCGGTATGTTTACTGTGTCTAAAAATGTTGACAGCGGACAGCATGAAGCCAAATAAATTAAGGCGTCACTTAGACATTACACCCCAATCACGCTGATAAGCCGCTTGAGTTTTTTCAGCGAAAACGTGCCGAATATTGCCAACAATCGTCCCGCTTTGTGAATGCTACTTCAGTAAACAAGCGAGCACTGTTAGTATCATATAAGGTGGCGTACCAAATTGCTCAGTGCAACAACAAAAAAAACACTCCATAGCAGAGGAGCTGATACTGCCTGCAGCATTAGACATGGTCTCTGTCATGCTGGATGACGCAAGTGCTGCAAAAATAAAAACTATGACTTCCTCATTTGGATTTAAAAAAAAAATATATATATTTTTTTTAAACAGCACAAATTGTTTTATTCATTTTTGTTTTATAGGTCAAAGTGTTTCATATATTGTGCTCCTGAGTTCATGTTGCTGATCAATTTGAATGTATTATTTATTTATTATATTTAATTTTATAGTATCAAATGGTAAAAAAATGTTTACAGTTTAAATAAGGCTTGAATTTTTTGAATTTAATTACAGGCAAATCGATGCACTAAGTCTTTTCTGTTACAGACTAAAAAACGATGTTAATAAAGTTATTCTTTGTTGTAAGTTCATCTATATTTCTTTCTTTTTTTGTTTTCTTTAATGTTAATAAGGATACAATGTTATGCAGAGGTGTACTTATAACAATTTTATAGACAAATGATACTATTTACAGTCGCGACGGAGAGTTGGGGGGCGCGAAATGTTTACTTCTTCCTAGGGGGGGCGTAACAGAAAATAATTGAGAAGCACTGGGTTAGTGATAAAAAGCTTTGACCTTATCTTCCATATATATACAAACTTTTCTGCAATAGGCTGAGAGAGGCTGGACTGAGGGCTTGTAGGCCTGTTGTAAGGCAGGTCCTCACCAGACATCACCGGCAACAGCATCGCCAATGCGAACAAACCCACCGTCGCTGGACCAGACAAGACTGGCAAAAAGTGCTCTTCGCTGACCAGTCACGGTTTTGTCTCACCAGGGGTGACGGTCAGATTTCCGTTTATCGTCGAAGGAATGAGCGTTACACAGAGGCCTGTACTTTGGAGGTGGAGGGTCCGTCACAGTCTGGGGGCGGTGTGTCGCAGCATCAGACTGCCTGCAATGACAACAAGCTCAATGCTGAGCGTTACAGGGAAGACATCCTCCTCCCTCATGTAGTACCCTTCCTGCAGGCTCATCCTGACATGACCCTCCAGCATGACAATGCCACCAGCCAAACGGCTCGTTCTGTGCATGATTTCGTGCAAGACCAGAATGTCAGTGTTCTGCCACAGCCAGCGAAGAGCCCGGATCTCAATCCTATTGAGCACGTCTGGGACCTGTTGGATCGGAGGATGAGGGCTAGGGCCATTCCCCCCAGAAATGTCTGGGAAATTGCAGGTGCCTTGGTGGAAGAGTGGGGTAACATCTCACAGCAAGAACTGGCAAATCTGGTGCAGTCCATGAGGAGACGCACTGCAGTACTTAATGCAGCTGGTGGCCACACCAGATACTGACTGTTACTTTTGACCCCCCCCCCCCCCCCCTTTGTTCAGGGACACATTATTCCATTTCTGTTAGTCACATGTCTGTGGAACTTGTTCAGTTTGTCTCAGCTGTTGAATCTTATGTTCGTACAAATATTACACGTTACATTTGCTGAAAATAAACGCAGTTGACAGTGAGGACGTTTCTTTTTCTGCTGAGTTTATATACTGTATCCTATACTATGCTGCTCTGACATTGCTCGTCCATATATTTTTAATTCCATTCCTTTACTAGATGTGTGTATTGTGTATATATTGTGTAATTGTTAGATATTACTAGTTAGATATTACTGCACTGTCGGAGCTAGAAGCACAAGCATTTCGCTACACCCACAATAACATCTGCTAAACACGTTATTTGACCAATAAAATTTGATTTGAACTCTGGGTCTGCCATTCCTGTGGCGGTCCTCATGAGAGCCAGTTTCTTCATAGCGCTTGATGGTTTTTGCGACTGTACTTGACGAAAGTTTAAAAGTTCTTGAAATGTTCGGTTGGCAGAGTTGCAAAGAAAGAGCCATATCTCAGACTGGCCAATAAAAATAAAAGATTAAGATGGGCAAAAGAACACAGACACTGGACAGAGGAACTCTGCCTATAAGGCCAGCATCCCGGAGTCGCATCTTCACTGTTGACGTTGAGACTTGTTTTGCAGGTACCATTTAATGAAGCTGCCAGTTGAGGACTTGTGAGGCATCTGTTTCTCAAACTAGACACTAATGTACGTGTCCTCTTCCTCAGTTGTGTACCGGGGCCTCCCACTCCTCTTTCTATTCTGGTTAGGGCCAGTTTGCGCTGTTCTGTGACGGGAGCAGTACACATCGTTGTACGAGATCTTCAGTTTCTTGGCAATTTCTCGCAAGGAATAGCCTTCATTTCTCAGAACAAGAATAGACTGACGAGTTTCAGAAGAAAGTTCTTTGTTTCTGGCCATTTTGAGCTTGTAATCTAACACACAAATGCTGATGCTCCAGATACTCAACTAGTCTAAAGAAGGCAAGTTTTATTGCTTCTTTAATACGCACAACAGTTTTCAGCTCTGCTAACATAATTGCAAAAGGGTTTTCTAATGATCAATTAGCTTTATAAAATGATCAACTTGGATTAGCTAACACAACGTGCCATTGGAACACAGTTGTGATGGTTGATGATAATGGGCCTCTGTACACCTATGTAGATATTCAGGCGTTTCCAGCTACAATAGTCATTTACAACATTAACAATGTCTACACTGTATTTCTAATCAATTTGGTGTTATTTTAATGGACCAAAAATTTGATTTTCTTTCAAAAACAATGACATTTCTAAGTGACCCAAAACTTTTGAACGGTAGTGTATATACATAAATTATTACATTGATGCAAACCTTGATATAGTTAGTTTTCACACAGCCATATCCATGTAACATTATAAAAAATAACAGACAGAAGACAACAGGCGGTTCGACAATCTAGCATTCGCATAACACCTGTGTAAGTGTAGCGGAAGTGTGTCGTAAATTGAGTCATCCATAACGTTACACCTATGGGTCTGTCCAAAACTGATACCGTAAAGTGTATATTTTTTTAATTTGAGGATTCTTTATCGCTTATGGAAGACAAATGCCAATGATTATTGAAGTTTCTAAACGTTAAAACAGCGTCGGGATTGCATTTCACATGAGGCAGTCGTGGGCGAAGCTAATTTTGGCTAAGAACTGTAGCCAGGGAGAAGCCAGAATGCCGCCTTGAGTTTGAGAACTAATTTAGCTAGCTAGGTCAGACAGATGTCATTGCTGTGTTAGTTAGCTAACTAACGTTAGTCCGGATAAATTTGTATTGGCAACAAGACAACCACAACAGTGCCAAGTGACTTACTGGGACTCGTTTTGGGTATAAGCCTGTAGACAGTTAACATGTAGCTGGTTAGTTAGCTGCTAAACAACAACTTGCAGTTTACATACCTAGATCTTTATCGCTTATCCCCAGATGGTTGTCGAGTTCTGTGCACACTTTGGATACTAACGAGAGGTATTCGAGCTGTTCTAGCTCGTTATCTCCGATGTTTGCCATTCTCCACGAGATTGTTTTGTTTTCAGAAGAAAACAGCCGCAGACATATTTGATGGAGTATGACATCATTTCCGGTTCTGCCGGAAATTAGTGTGTGGTGTAGTTCTTCAATTTTGTCACCTGGTGGTGCTAAAACCATTCCAAAAAGGGGACTACCTAAAAACACTCCAGTTCGATACAAGGCACTTCGTAGCAGGTAAGGTTAGCAGAGAATTTTCGCTAGTCCTAATTTTAACCTAATTATCCTAATTTCTTGCGTAAACCTAATTTGTTGCGTAAATCCTCCTAATCTGCTACGAAAAGAAGTAACTGTATCGAGGGGCGTGGTTTTAGGGCTCTCCCAAGATGGACACTGTCTCTATGGGCACTGACAGAATGTTATGACTGCCACAATGACAGACATACACCTTGCTTTACAGCTCTAGTCAGTTCACACATGGCCTTGAATTACAGGACACAGCTAACTGTGTGACATACATTGTAGTTTTTGAGAGCAGTTCTGTTTTTTTTTTTTTTGTGGCCTCTCATGCCCTGATGACAAGAAAAAGCCACATATTACATTGTCAAAAAGAGAGAGCTGTACATTCTTCTCTCTACATATCTTTCTCTCCCTCTCCATGTTATGTAATAGATGGCTGGGAGATGTTGCAAGCATGATGTAACCTGACAGACATGTCATCCTTCCTGCACGTCCTAACCATAACCCACCCTCCTGTGCTTCCTCTCTCTGCACGTCCGCACCCATTGACTCAGTCCCAGGACCCCTGCTTCCTCTCATCTGTCTGTCTACTTATCCTCTCTCTCCTTGGGCCATAAACGCCTTATGCCCCGTCTAGCATATTGCCATAACTTATTCATAAACACACACAGGGTTGGGAAGTAACTGATGTACTGTATTCAGATTACAAAAAACTAAATGTAATCAGTTAAATTACAAGCAAAAATATTGTCATCAGATTAGACACTTTTGAAAAACTAGATGATTACTTCTTGGATTACTTTTATATTCAGAAATGATGACACATTGAAAAACTAGATGATTACTTCTTGGATGACTTTTAAAATCAGAAATGACACACTTTTAAATACATTGACACATTTAAGTTTGTTCTACCTGAGCGAGTCTGACCACAGGTCAGAGACCACTATGATGACACACCAAATGCATTTGATGGATCCTTTTTGACTTCTAATGCCTCTTGGGGTGGCAGGTAGCCTAGTGGTTAGAGCGTTGGACTAGTAACCGAAAGGTTGCTCGATCAAATCCCTGAGCTGACAATGTAAAAATCTGTCCTTCTGCCCCCGAACAAGGCAGTTAACCCACTGTTCCTAGGCCGTCATTGAAAATAAGAATTTGTTCTTAACTGACTTGCCTAGTTAAATAAAGGGAAAGTAACTGAAAGTAATCAGATTACATAAATGAGTTTGGGTAATCCAAAAGTTGTTACTGATTACAATTCTGGACAGGTAACTGTAACGGATTACATTTAGAAAGCAACCTGCCCAACCCTGAACACGCAGCTGCACTGAATCACTGTTATCTAGGAAGAGCTGCTTCCACAAGTGCATCATCTCTCTTACGACACACTCTTTGAATGGGTTTCTATAACTCTAGAGTTGGTTGAATAGGTTTCCTTGTCTTACTTTGTTATGTATGATGAGTTACCCAACTGCCCTGAATTTCAAACTTTTTCTTTGCACTGCCGTCTCTGAGAACCATCTCCTTCCCTTCAAGACCCACTTGCTCCCCCTCCTCTTCTAAAGTCTCTTTCCTCTCCTCCTTCATTAAAGATTTGTGTATCCTTTATCCCCTTCAATTCTCTACCCCCTGGCTCACTGCTTAGGTCCCAGCCAAGGGCTTGTATAATCATCCCCCACTTCCCTCTTCACTTTTCCAGCATGGTGTAACCTACATATTCCTATGTACTCTTTCATAATGGACTTATACCTGTGTGGGTTTAGCCTATGTGTATGCGAGAGAGAGAGAAAGAGCGAGGGAAGGAGTGAAAGAGAGAGAGTACCACTGTCAGAGTACATTCTTTCCTGATTGTTTACAACCATCTGGGGGGGGGGGGGGGGGGGGGGGGCGGGCAACAGGCAGTCATCTCCGTGTCTGTTTTTACATTCCCCTGTTTAACCATCATGGGAAAAGATCCCCGCACTCTTACATAAAAAAAAAAGTGGATGGAATGCAGGTTTTTTCCCCCCGTGTTTATTTCTTGTCACTTCATCCGAGCTCTTTGCTACATTAGTGAGCGTGGGGCAAAAAAAGAGCGGCAAGATGGGGTTCCAAACAAATGTGCCATTGACCTACAGGCAGGAAGTGGATTCACAGTGGTGCTATATGTCCAGTATGGCGATGTGTTTGTGTCAGAGAACGAGCGAGTGAGAGAGGGGAGGAGTGTACGAGAGAGAGGTGAAGCCTCTGTATGCGCGTACACATGCGTGCATATACTTGAATTGACAGCACAGCTGGTTGCGATGTTTGCCTGCCGCTGAGTGGAAAATTCCTGCTACAACTGAGGATGGAGAGAGGGAAAATAGGGAAGAGAGGAGGAGGGGGCCGTGCTAGGGTCCGAAAAGCAAGGGAGGGATTGGTTGGCGGAAAAGCTGCCTTTGTGAGATCACAGCCCCCACAACAGCTTCCCACCCACATGACGAGTGAGCAGGCTCCCTGCTAAAGATTCTGAGACAAGAAAAGTATCAATGAGAAAACGCTGCACATCTGTTATTATGTGACTCATTCATATTTACTGGCTAATGGACTGACATTCGCATTGATGAACATGTGTTTAAGTAGAGCTAGGCCTTGTAAAAAAAAAAAGATAAAGAGAAGGAACATTTCATCATATATTGTCCACCCACTTCTGATTTTTATTCAGTCATGTCAGGTGTATATGTGTGTGAAGGTGATAGCTTGCCCATGCTCTTTTTTGATTATCTTGCACATGCTGACCTGAAGCTGTCAAGCTTGGGTAATACAGTATTTCCGCCACCAGAGGGTGACACAGAGTCAGGCTGGCCATGTCCTCACCTGAGGGACCCTCACATCATGCTGTCTGGGATTGTGAAATTGGGACGATACCCACCCGCACCAAGTGTTTATTGCTCGATTTCACCTGCAGTCTAGTGCGTGCAATCATCAAAAAACAGCATGAAAACATGAAGAAAACGTAGACAGCACTTCTAACACACGTCAGAGTTGATCAGTCATGGGGGAGAATGCAGTGTGACGTACTGATGAACTGAACAGTGGTAGCAGTCCCTTCCATTCAGTCCCATAGCAATGTGACATGACAGGTTCTGTGTACTCATCATTTGCTACAATTTGTGCATGATGCATTTCCATCCTTGGCTGACTGTAAGCGTAAACTGAGTTTAGTAATGGTGCATTTCCAATGAAGATTTACCCCTGTGTTTTACCCAAAAGGCTCAGACTTTTCTGTTTCCATCTACAGTACGCAGGCTGGCACCCGTGCATGGCTCCGGCGGACCAGCTCTAGCTTAGGACCAAAGCCAGGCCACTGGTACTTTAACTGGCATTGACATCACAATGGCTAACCGTGAACTTCAACACCTTCTCACAAAGCAACAGTCTTGAATGATGCGGAGGTTGCTGCTTCTGCTCACCGCAAGCCTTGAGTGTCACACTCCTGACGGAAACACAATAACACTAGAGGAAACATGAACATAAAACAGTGGTGACCCACTGGTGTGGGGGTAAGTCTAATTGGAAAAGCACCACAAATGTACTTTTTTCCCCAGAACATTTCTGAAAGCCTTGAAGATCCAAAAATATAAAAAGGGCCGTGCAACTGTATAGTCTGTTTTATATGTGTTGTTATTGCAGTGAAAATGTATGGCGTGTGGAAATACAAAGATCCCAGTAAGCAAATTGACGTTGAAAATACATATTTTAGATGTCTTTTCCAGACGTTGAAATCAGGCGCATTTTAGGTGCTGAATGAAATATGTAATTTACAGATATTGAAAATACATATTTTTCTGTCATTGATTTTATGGCCAAATTTCAACTGCACTTAAGAGTACCAGTCAAAAGTTTGGACACGCCTACTCATTCAAAGGTTTTCCTTTATTTGTACTATTTTCTACGTTGTAGAATAATAATGAAGACATCAAAATTATGAAATAACACATATGGAATTATGTAGTAACCAAAAAATGGTAAAACAAATCAAAATATATTTTATATTTGAAATTCTTCAAAGTAGCCACCCTTTGCCTTTATGACAGCTTTGCATACTCTTGGCATCCCCTCAACCAGCTTCACCTAGAATGCTTTTCCAACGGTCTTGAAGGAGTTCCCACATATGTTGAACACTTGTTGGCTGCTTTTTCTTCACTCTGCAGTCCAACTCATCCCAAAGGTCGGGTGATTTGTGGAGGCCAGGTCATCTGATGCAGCACTCCATCACTCTCCTTGATCAAATAGCCCTTACACAGCCTGGAGGTGTGTTGGGTTATTATCCTGTTGAAAAACAAATGATAGTCCCACTAAGCGAAAACCAGATGGGATGGTGTATCGCTGCAGAATGCTGTGGTAGCCATGCTAGTTAAGTGTGCCTTGAATTCTAAATAAATCACTGACAGTGTCACCAGCAAAGCACCCCGACACCATCACACCTCCTTCATGCTTTACGATGGGAACCACCCATGCGGAGATCATCCGTTCACCTACTCTGCGCCTCACAAAGACACGGCGGTCGGAACCAAAAATCTCAAATTTGGACTCATCAGACCAAAGGACAGATTTCCACCTCTCTAATATCCAATGCTCGTGTTTCTTGGCCCAAGCAAGTCTCTTCTTCTTATTGGTGTCCTTAAGTAGTGTTTCTTTGCAGCAATTCGACCATGAAAGCCTGATTCACGCAGTCTCCTCTGAACAGTTGACGTTGTGTCTGTTACTTGAACTTTGTAAAGCATTTAGTTGGGCTGCAATTCCTGAGGCTGGTAACTCGAATGAACTTATCCTCTGCAGCAGAGGTAACCCTGGGTCTTCTTTTCCTGTGGCGGTCCTCATGAGAGCCAGTTTCATCATAGCGCTTGATGGTTTTTGCGACTGCACTTGAAACTTTCAATGTTCTTCTGAACCAAACATAGACCTCTGTAATTGATTCAGATTTGGTCCAGTTCAAACCAAAAATCTACGTCCTTGGACGTTGAAATCATGGCCAGTCCGAACAGGACCAAATGATTAGCAGTATAAAAAGACATCCAAAAGATGTCGCCGTCGATAAAACTGCTCACTCAGGGAGCCAATGTCTTGGGTTTATATACAGTGGCAAGAAAAAGTATGTGAACCCTTTGGAAATACCTGGATTTCTACATAAATTGGTCATAAAATTTGATCTGATCTTCATCCAGGTCACAACAATAGACAACCACAGACTGCTAAAATGAATAACACAGACAATTATGTTTTCGTGTCTTTATTCAACACACCGTGTAAACATTCACAGTGCAGGGTGGGAAAAGTATGTGAAACCTTGGATTTAATAACTGGTTGACGCTGCTTTGGCAGCAATAACCTCAACTAAATGTTTTCTGTAGTTACGGATCAGACCTGCACAACGGTCAGGAGGAATTTTGGACCATTCTTTGAGGTCATGCCACAGAATTTTAAATCGAGTTGAGGTCAGGAGTCTGACTGGGCCACTCCAGAAGGCACATTTTCTTCTGTTGAAGCCATTCTGTTGTTGATTTACTTCTGTGTTTTGGGTCGTTGTCCTGTTGCATCACCCAACTTCTGTTGAGCTTCAATTGGCAGACAGATAGCTTAACATTCTCCTGCAAAATGTCTTGATAAACTTGGGAATTCATTTTTCCGTCGACGATAGCAAGCTGTCCAGGCCGTGAGGCAGCAAAACAGCCCCAAACCATGATGCTCCCTCCACCATACTTTACAGTTGGGATGAGGTTTTGATGTTGGTGTGCTGTGCCATTTTTTTCTTCACAAATAGTGTTGTGTGTACAACTCAACTGTAGTTTCATCTGTCCACAGAATATGTTGCCAGTAACCCTGTGGAACATCCAGGTGCACTTTTGCAAACTTCAAACTGACAGCAATGTTTTTTTGGACAGCAGTGGGCTTCTTCCGTGGTGTCCGCCCATGAACACCATTCTTGCTTAGTGTTTTAGATATCGTAGACTCATCAACAGAGATGTTAGCATGTTCCAGAGATTTCTGTAAGTCTTTAGTTGACACTAGGATTATTTTTAACCTCATTGAGCATTCTGCGCTGTGCTCTTGCAGTCATCTTTGCAGGATGGCCACTCCTAGGGAGAGTAGCAACAGTGCTGAACTTTCTCCATTTATAGACAATTTGTCTTACCTGATGAACATCAAGGCTTTTAGAGATGCTTTTGTAACACTTTACAGCTTTATGCAAGTCAACAATTCTTCATCTTAGGTCTTCTGAGATCTCTTTTGTTCGAGGCATGGTTCACATCAGGCAATGCTTCTTGTGAATAGCAAACTCATTTTGTGAGTGTTTTTTTTTTATAGGGCAAGGCAGCTCTAACCAACATCTCCAATCTCGTCTCATTGATTGGACTCCAGGTTAGCTGACTCCTGACTCTAATTAGCTTTTGGAGAAGTCATTAGCCTAGGGGTTCACATACTTTTTCCAACCTACACTGTGAATGTGTAAATTATGTATTGAATATAGACAAGAAAAATGCAATCATTTGTGTGTTATTAGTTTAAGCACACTATGATTGTCTATTGTTGTGACTTAGATGAAGATCAGATCAAATTTGATGACAAATTTATGCAGAAATCCAGGTAATTCCAAAGGTTCACATACTTTTTCTTGCCACTGTACGTGTTTCAGTAAAGCAGTGTCTGGAAGGGATGGAGAGAAGGGTTAGAGGTTCTGGTGGGGGGACACTGGCAAGCACTATTTGCTTTAGTTGCCAGGCCTTTCTTTGTGTATTAGACAAACAATCAGTTTGCTCTAGAATTCCCCTGTTTACGTTCCCATGGCGATGTCTTTTCCTCAGGAGGGTGATGGGGTCACTGACTGAATGGGGAAATGAAGACTGTTTCGATGTGTCTATGTCAGGTCACCCTCTCCGGGGTCGGCGACAACCGTATGCATCCGGTTTTCAGGGGAAATGGAAAGAGAGCCTGTGACGCAAATTCAGCTTTTGGACGTTAACAAGGTGACAACATAACTCCTCCTCCACATTTGACTGGATTGGTACAATAGTGCAGAAGAGAACCTCGCCCAACAGTAAAAAAAAAAAAATTCTCATCCGGACCAGAAAGAAAGAAGCACCGCTCAGGCATTTCTTTTAACCTAACGTAGCAGGCGTAATGTCAGGTAAACATGGGTGAAGTCCAGACGCAACCACCCTCCCACCTTCCCTACCCAAGCAGTCTTTTATAGTGGTCCGCTATCCACAGATGTATCACAATAGGCCTGGCTACACTCAGTAATACTGTATGTCTAGCCGTGCTGCAATAGGAAACACTGGATCTGAAATTACATTTCCAATGTGAGCTTCACATCTACCCAACTATCACAATTAAACCCCTATCATGAATTAAAATTACAATCAGCAGTTTCTCTCTCCCCCCTATTTATTACCTGCCAGCTACTATTATATAATACCCACTCTGCAATGCACGGGCACGGAAATAGCTCGCTAAGCTGATACAAAGCTTTTTT